>NW_024080701.1:2002820-2376127 GCF_003009895.1 Hyaena hyaena | reverse complement strand
CTACCCTAGAAATAAATAAAACATTAAAAAAAAAAAAAAAAAAAGAGAGTGTGCTCTCTGTCTCTTTGCAGTGCTCCTTTGTAGGAACTGTTCCTCTTTCAGATCTCCTGTCAATGGCCTCAGTATATGTTCTCATAGCAAGAAGAGTGTATCAATCTTTTGTAACATTTATCATAGCTGCAATTTTACACTTATTTTTAATGACCCTCCCATCAGATTGTGCATTTTGTGAGAAGGAGAACTGGGTCTGGTTCTGCTCACAGCTTTGTATCCTGTGCCTAGCAGAGGCTGCCCTATTGCGATTGTTCAAGAACCACTTATTAAAAGGAAGAAAGCCTCTGCTGGTCCACTAGCTTCGTCCAGCGGGGCATCAGTAGGCCCAGCTCTCCCTACTCCACACCCCACCTGTCTCCTATGGAAAGAGGAACCGAGGATATCTGGATCCTCAGAGGCAGTGTGGTGGGGTCAGAAGGACACTGTGGGGTCAGAAGGACACTGTGGGTTCTGGAGGCAGAGACCAGGGTTTGACCCCTAGCTCTGGTATGTACATTTCTGTGACCCTGGATAAGGCACACTCCTGTTTACTTATCTATAATAAAGGAAATTCTCATATCTAGTTCATCGGACTTCTGTAAAGATTATAGGATTTTTTTCTGACCCAGAGTAGGAGCCAAGCAAATGGCAAATGCTAATATTACTATTCCTTAAGCAAGTAAAGGAAGCTGAAAGGGGGCTCCTGGCAGTGGGGAATGAGGTGCTAAGGGACTATGTCAGGTTTTTCCTTTGGAAGAATGGAGGAGAGTCCTATTAGGACCTCAGTAATGGTAAAAACTTCAAAGGAAGCTTTATTTTTTTGTTCTGGGAAGGCAGCCAAGAAAGGAGAGTGGGATTAAACTTGGGGAAAGAAAATATCTGCATCTTCATTCACTTAAGGGATGACAAGCTTAGAAGGTAGCAAGGAAGGCATGGGGGGAACATGCAGCGAGAAGCCACCTCAAGTGTCTAGGACAGCAGCACAGAAGCAAGGAAAGAAAATGGAAGTGACATCTCCTGGCTAAGTTAAGAGGTACCACACAAGAGTTTCCGTGAACTCTAAACATGAACTCCTTTAGTAATCAGTCCTCTGCTCTCCACACAGCAGGGCTCAGTAATAAGAGTTAGCATTTATCAAGCACTTTCTAGGTAGCAGGCACTCTGACAAGCAGCCCAGATGTCTGGTTTTAGCTAGTCCTTACAGCAACTTGTGATGCTGGTACAATTATCCCCACTATACAGACAGAGAACTGAGATCAGAGCAGTGAGGTAAATGACTCAAGGCCACTCAGCTAAAGTCAAAGAGAGTCAGGACCCCAGAAGCAGTGCTCTAAGGAGTTCAGCCTGGAGTGAGTGGAGGAAAGAAGAAGAAAGTGAAGTTGAAGGTGAGAGATGGGGAAACACACTGACCTAACATGCAAGGTGCTTGGGCAGGAGCCTGTGAGAAAAGGGAAAGAAGAGTGGGGCACTTTAAGCGGAAAAAGGATTGGGGCTACAGAATTTTTCGAAATCAGAACAGAGCAGATGAAAACTACAGCAGTTATAGTTCTAAGTTCATAGATATAGATATCTGGATTTTAATATTTTAGTCAGTGTGCAAAAAATCACACACGCGCACACACACACTCACTCACTCATTCACTCAAATGCACACCCTGGCCTGCCACCGTCATGAAAAACCTAGCAAGTTTTCCTGCCAACTGATGTTTTTGAACTTTCTTGTTATCTGTGCTGACTTGTTGAGGAGGCCTGTCTCTGGAGGCTCATCTCTCTAGCAGCGACTTGTAGTCTGAGTGGTTACAAGTTACCTAGCTTTCTGACTAGCTATACATAAACCACGGCAAAGGGCTTCAGCTGAGCGCTGATCTGACTCAACCTGACCCGACACATATTCCAGCCGACCACAATCCAAATCCAGAGAAAATAGGTGATGAGGTCTCTATGAGATGCTTTTGAGTTTTCCTTTAAGCCCATCATCCCGAAGCAGCATCGTGACTTTCCAAGGGCAGTGCACCAGACTGCTTAAAACGCTTTCCAAGTCACCGCATGAATTCTGAGTCTTGCTTGACCATAACATCTTGTTTCCTCCTCCTGGCAAGTTCAGCTCCATGGTGGGAGGGGAAAAGAGAGCAGCATGTGTGCATAAAAACACAATGTAGAGAGAAAGATTACTGACTGTGAGGCAACCCTTCCCTTCTCTAACGCCCCCTACCCCTTCCGTGCACACACATCTCCAGCAGTAGCCTAGAAAATTCTCAGATACGTCATTGAGGAGTTAAGCAAAGGAGAGAAACATGCAAAGGACGGACACCTACAAGAGACAGACTTCTAAGTTGAAATTTTTACTTTTAATTATTCAAATATGGAAACCTCCCAACATAGAGGAAGAGAAAGAAAGAGCCCAACCCCATGGTCACAGCTCCACTTGTGGGGACAATAATGCAGGTGCTTAAGTGAGGGGAGAACTTGGCAAAGACATCCAAGGTTCCCACTGCGCCCCACGGGCTGAGGTCCTCCCAATAACACTGATGTGGGAGTCACCTCAGTCTTCTCTGACCTTGAGCAAGATCCCCATCTGCAGGGAAGAGGAGGGTGGGGTGCAGTTTGCATCAGTCTTTGGCCTTCTGCCTCCAGCCTCCTGGGCCCTTGACCTCTCCCAGCACAACAGGCAGTCATTTTCATGTGTGCCCTTGCAGCACTGCTGGCTGGAATCCATGACAAGGGTTGGGCTGGCCCAACCGCCTGCCTGAGTCCTGTAATTCAGAACCCCAGGGTGCAGGTGCAGGGAGACAGTGAGGCCTCAGTCCCCCGGGGCCTCAGCCCGGGAGTCACATGGTAGAGCACCAGTATCCAGGGCTGGGCCCACTGCCCATGAGCTGCTCTGAACCAGAAAGGGCCAAGCCCTCAACACACCCCTTCCCTGGTCAGGTCCAAGCCTGCTGCCATCACGAAGAGCCAGGCATTCCCACAGGATCCATTTCCTACCAACCATCCTCCAGAAGGCAGAAACAAAAGAATAGTGGGATGAGCAATGAACAAAGCAGTACATACAGGGAGCAGGACACAGTGCCCCTGTGCCTTGAAGTTCTTCTTTCAGACGAGGTAAAATCAGAGGGACAAGAGGTCCTTCAAGCCTTGCTCAAATGTCACTCTGTAGCCTGATTTAACATTACAGCCCCATACCTTAACCCCATTCCCTATTCCCTTTCAATGCTTATACTTTTTCCAAAGCACACATCAACTCGCAATATTCTATAAAATTTACTTTTGGGGAGGGAAAAGATCTATCTGCATCACTAGACTGCTAGCTCAGTGAAGGGGGTATTTTTGTCTGTTTTGTTTACATCCCCAGGGCCTAGAAGATAGGCACTCAATAAATATTTGTGAATGAGTGAATACATCTTTAAGTCAGTAGCTATTAGATATCAAAGCCAAGGAACCTCTTGATTAGCAGAACTGAAAACTCAGGGCCTGGGGCAGGCACATGGGTCTCCCCTACCCTAGGCTTTTAGGACTCACTGACACTTGAGGGCAGTATAATGATGGAAAGAACAAGAAAACTGGGGTCAGGCAGACCCATCTACTAGCATACTGTGTGATACTGGGCATATTACTTAACTTCTCTGAACCTGTTTCCTCATCTGTAAAAAAAGAAGAAAAATATCTACCTCACGGAATTGCTGTGGAAACTGAAGAAGACACAGTACAGAGTAACCAGCATGGTGCTGCTGGCCATCTTCTGGAAGGGTACTCTGGTCCACCACTAACAAGGAAAGCACTGTGCAGGGGGGTCTGCACTTACAACAGGAACCCCAACTATGGCATCCCATTCACAACCTGCTGGACACTAGTGACTCATTAGGTCCTCACCCAGGCATGCAATTATAAGCTGTCCCTCTGGAACATCGTATAGCTTTAATCACTCTAAGAGATAATGAATCTAGGATGTTTCCAAGAGCATCCTCAGTTATGGTTCTCTTTAGATACCTGCAATCCAATACCTTCCAAATAAGTAATCCTCTTAGGCCAGGTCATGAGACCCATTGGCATCTCTGTCTCTGGGACATTTTACAAGTCCCTCTTCAAAAACACGAAAAAGACTTGATGGTAGTAACCCAGTAAGTAACATGGGAACCCGTGTAGAGCTACCAGTGCATTTCTCTCTGCCCAGAGGACTCTAAACATATCCCCTTCTGCAACAAGAGGTAAATCTCTGTGGGCTGCCGGACTTACAAGCCAGGTCAAAATGCAGTGTCTGGCCACCTTCCTCTCACTCATTATGACCTAGCCACCTTGGCCTCTGCTCAGCTCCTCAAACAAGGGAACCGATCTTTCCTTTCCCTGGAACCTTTGCACTAGAGATTTCCTCCACCTGGTCCACTTTGGTGTCAGATCCTCATGTGTTCATTCCTCTTTGTCATTCAGAAAGCAGCTGCATTTTACCTCCCACTGAGTCTCATCCACCCAGTCTTAAAGTAGCCCCTTGTCCAGCCCCATCCCCCGCCACACACACCACTAATTACTCACTCTCCCTTCCATCACGGCTCTACTTTCTACAGAACACTTACCATCTCTGAGATTATCTTGCTCACTTATTTGTTTACGTGCCTATTGTCTGCCTGCCCTTCTTGAACCTAAATCCCACAAAACAGTCACCCTTCCTGTTCTATTCATGGCTATATACCTTATGCCTGGAATAGCACCTGGTCCAGAGGAGGTTTTAAACAAATATCTGCTGAATGAAGGAATGAAGGTATCTGTGACCAAACCATTAGAGGAAGAAGTAAAAGGCCTCAGTTTCAGGTGTGAGACTTGCAGAACAACCAGAAGACCAGCAACGAGGGCAATGATGCTTGTGAGTGCCCCTCCACAAGGCTCACGTCCACCAGGGCTCAAAGTCCAAGCATCTTCTCTCAGGGCCACCAGGTCTCTCCACAGTCCCACACACTCCCTGGCAAACCCCCCCCCCCCCCCGGACTCAGGGCTTGCCACAGACAGTTAGAAGGTACTTCTGTGCTCCCTCCGCTGAGATATCACTAGACCACAGTCCAGGGAGAGATTCTGTGGCTTCACACCCAGTCCAATGCTTTGGAGCCGGGGACCTCAGCATAACTTCCAATATGGGCTATGTGAATGGAGGGCCTTCTCAGGAAATATGGGTTTCCCCTCCTCCTCCCCAGTTAAAGCAACAAAGAGTTCACCTCCTCTGGGCTGCTGGATAGGTGTTCCAAGACACCCCCACTTTAGTAGGTGCCCTACCCAGAGCATTCACCCAGGCCAGATCCTGCACTTTGGCACTGATGGTCAAGGGAAACCTATTCTCAGAACTGACTGGCTCCACTGTGGCAATGGAGGCTGAGCTGGGCTCTACAGCCCCCAAATCCTCTACTAAGCCAGCTAGGGAAGGGGCCCAAGTCAGCTATGGATGTTCAACTAAACTGAGTCCCTCAAAGAGGCTATCCGGGGACCACTTGGCCTCCTGGAACAGGAAGGCTCGAAGTGTGACAGGTGAAGGGCAGGCTTTCTGCAGAGAGAACAGCACAGGGAGGAGTCTGGAGAAGAGATGTACGAGCCACTAAAACTGAGGGGTCTCTGCCCAGAGACTTCCCCACCTCTGCCTGACACACGTCCCCTTCTACCCCACCCTCTTGGAGCTGTTTCATTTCCTTTCAGAAAACTTTGTTTTGGTTTGATATTTGCCTCTAGGCCTCTGGGAGACTTTTCTGAGCTTTGTTTTTCTTCTTGTTTCTAGGATACCTGAGCTGCTCCTAGAGCAACAAGCACAGTAGGAACTAGAGAGTGGGGGGTGCAGTCAGGATCACCAGATAGGAAAAGAAGAAGGAAAGAGGGAGGAAAGTGTCTGCTTGGCTCACATATACTTTGGTGGCTCCCAGACACCCCAGAGGAGCAACAGGGAGCTCTAGCACAAAGCAAAATGAAAACATTCAGAAAGAGGCCATTTGCAAAGAGAGAACTTGAAGTTCTAGGAATGTAAAAGATCAGGGAGAAGACCATGGCACTGCCCAGGGCTGGCCCAAGTTGAGCACACTGAGGGAACCTACTAGATGTCACAGAAGAGAAGCTTCCATATACCACCTGGAAGGCTAATGACGGCCAGGTACACATGCCAGGCTGGGACCTGCCCACAACAGAAGCACACATCCTTAAAGGCACCAGGCCTGGGGTCAGGGGCATGGAGGAAAGAGGTGGGGAGCAGGGGCCCACAATCCCTAGGGCAGGCACACTAGGCTCAGCACGTACCAAGCAGCAGCCCGAGTCTTTCCTGCCCACCTCATACCCAGCCCCAGCCCCAGCCCCAACAAGAAGGAACCCGGCTTTCCCAGGCAGGGGCAGGCACGAGTGGAATTCCCCTGAGGCAGGCTGCACAGGGTAGGCAGCAACAGAGGTCATTCATCAACTTGATTCTGGAGGGGGAGAAGAAGGCCTGCTCAGCCTCTACAGAGTAAAGCCAGTGTAGCTCCCATAGCACCCCCACCGCATGCATCAAATGCCAAAGGGCTGCTCAGGAGAGACACTGGCCTGAGGACCCAGGGACAGATGTTTCCCTGGCACAGACTGACATGCCCATAAACTGGGCTCTTCTCATTCGTATGGCAGGTAGATGGCTACACAAAAAGCAGCTTTTTAAAAATACGCAGAAAGTTAGATCTCCCCCAACCCCATGCCATTTTAAGATTAAGAGCTCTGTAGTCAGACTACTTGGGTTGAAATCCCAGTACAGACACTCACTAGCTGTGTGACCTCGAGCAAACTGCTTAACCTCTCTGTTCCTTAGTTTTCTTCTCTAAATGGGATAACAGTAGTACCAACTTTACAGGGTTGCTCTGAGTATTACATAAAATTATTCCTTGCAAAGTGTTTAACAAAGTGTCTGGCACAGAATAAGTTCTTCTTTTTTTTTTTTAATATTTATTTATTTTTGAGAGAGAGACAGAGCGTGAACTGGAGAGGGGTAGATAAAGAGGGAAACACACAATCTGAAGCAGGCTCCAGGCTCTGAGCTGTCAGCACAGAGGCCGACGTGGGGCTCGAACTCGCAAACCATGAGATCATGACCTGAGCCAAAGTTGGACACTTAACTGGCTGAGCCACCCAAGCACCCTCAGAATAAGTTCTTGATAAAGGTAGATTTTGGATGGAATGATAAAACTAATAAAATCATATACTGGTACAAAAATTACAAGAGTTGCTGTGGAAATCACACGGGGAAACTTGGCATTCCCAAGTTGACAGTGGGGAAAGAAAGGTAGAGAACTATGGGCTTCCCATTTTTGTGCTCCCATACCCTGCTGGGAGGTACAAAGGTTGACAGAGAGACCCAGAAGCAGCAATGGCACCAAGCCTCCAAAAGAAACACTTCTGCAAAAGCCTAAAGAAACTATGGCTGGGGGGGTTCCCACCTGCAGAAGCAGAGAAATACAAAGGCAGCAAGGGAAAGAACACCAGTCCCAGAATCCTACCTTTCTTTCTTTTTTTTTTTTTTTTAATGTTTATTTCTTTTTGAGAGAGAGAGTGCAAGCAAGGGAGGGGGTGGAGAGAGAGAGAGGAGGGGGGACAGAGGATCTGAAGCGGGCTCTATGCTATTAGCACAGAGCCCAATGTGGGACTCAAACTCATGAGCCATGAAATCATGACCTGAGCCAAAGCCAAAATGCTTAACCAACTGAGTCACCCAGGTGCCCCAAACCCTACCTCTCTCCCATGGCACTGACATCTCTCCAAGTGATGAGAATAGGCAAATGTTCAGAGCAGCATTTTTCATAAAATAGCCAGAAAGTCAAAACAACCCAAATGCGCATCAACTGATGAACAGATAAAATGTGGGACATCCATACAATGGAATGTTATTCGGCCATAAAAAGACACAAAGTACTGATACCTGCCATGACATGTATAAACATTAAAAACATTATGCTAAATGAAAAAAGTCACACAAGGCCAAATATTTTTATATGGGATGATTCCATTTATATGAAATGTCCCGAACAGGAAAATCTATAGAGACAGAAAGTAGGTCAGTGGTTGCCTAGGGCTGTGGGTTTTGGGGGGAAATGGAGAGTGAGTGTCAATAAATATGGAGTTTCTTTTCGGGGTGATGAAAATATTCTAAAATTGACTGTGGTGATGGTTGCACAACTCTGTGGATATGCTAAAAAAAAAAAAAAACAACCACTAAATTCTACACTTTAAATGAGCAAACTGTGTGCTATACTACAACTCAATAAAGCTCTTTTCAAAGGTGACCAGAAAGTAGATATTAAAAATGATGTTGGGAACTGCATGTAATATAAAGTGTGAATCTGTATATGTGGGTGGATGGCCAAAAAGCACGACGGGATGGCAACAAGGGCAACATTCGACAGAGAGCCTTTACCTGGTCCTGCAACTCCTTTACCAAAATGGTACCAAAACATTAACCAGGATACATCTCCCAAAAGATACCAAAACCCCCTGCCCACCCCCACTGGTTTAGCAGGGCTATAAACGCCCATGCAGGAAGACCTCTTCCACGGTACTTACCCAGCTGGGTAGGCAACTAAACCAGATCGGGGGTCGCAGGCAAGTCCTCTGCCTCCAGACACTGTTATCCCAAGCACCTTCTCCAAGGTCACCTGTTAGAGCAAGACAAAAAAAGTGACATATGGAGAGAGCTGGGTTGGGAAGAAGGTATTGAAGGTACCCGCAACCATCCAGCAAATGCTGACTGCTCTTCAGGAGAATGGGGCCACTGACTTCTCCAGGTTCTGTTCTGGCCAAAGGCCCCTTGGACACATGGGGAATAGACAGTGTGTACTGCAGGCTTTTAAGAGGGCTCAGTCTTATGGGGACCACGGGAAAGAAAATGAAGTGTGAAAGCTCAGCTCATGGCCACAGAGGAACAAGCACTCCCCCAATCCACGAAGGCTCCATTTACAAGATAAAGCCTTAGATCCTTATATTGGCCTCTTCTGTCTATAAGATTCAGGTAAGGTCACTAATCTTCGTGCCTTGGCAGGCATGAAAGAAAGGCTACTCTGATCTACCAAGAGTCAGAAGAATGTTAGGTAGCAATTAGGTAACTCATAAGATCCCTGATCTTTGCATCCCATCACGTTCTTACTTCCATCAGAGAACTCCACCTCCCCCCACAAACATCTGCCAGTTCACTCAAACTAGGAGCCTGGGAGACAGAAACATGGCTTAATGCTGTGTTTTACAAAGCACAGATGCTCAGAGTGCTCTAATTATTGTTATTAAACCACAACTCCCACAGAGATGATAGGGAAATATGTGTAAAGTGCTCAGAGATTCTGAGAGGACATGGCCACGTGAGACATTCACTATCACTCTCACCATCAATATTGTTACCCCACACCAGCTGCAGCCCCAGAGCACACACTGGACTAACCTCAATTAGTTCACTGGCCTTTCTGCTAGATGACCTATGGGAGATTCCGGAGTCTCTTCTCACCCCCCCCCCCCCACCCCCACCACTCTCTCCTACAGAACATCTTGTTTGTCATTCCAGGTCCAGTATTCTCTAGTACTGTCTGGACTCCCTGCACTGGCCCTCCCCAGAGATGTCCTTGGTCTCTCCACTGGCTCAGAGAGATAGGCATCTGAATGTGGAAAGGTCATGTAAACAGGCCAGACTGTACTCTACTAAGAGTGCTGGAGGCCCTAGGTGGTGTGAACCAGAAACATGTCAGAGGTGTTCATGTCTATAGCAGGCTAGTCTACTCCTAGTCCAGGCCAGTTTCTAGAGAGGAGAAACCCAGAATCAATTAGGGTGGTTTTAGGATCTCTCCTCCTTTCTTATTGTCCCAGCTGGAAAATTCAAAGTTCTTCTAGAGGGATGGCTTAAACTCTTATCTCCAAGGACCATTTTAGTTTGACTTAATTGGAAAGAAATGCCCTGTGGTGGCCAAAGACCAAAATAAGTCTCCTAGGACATTACAGTTAAAACCTATTCCCCAGGAAGGTCCCCAAGAGTCCTCTGTGCTTCCTGGGGATGTGGACCAGCAATTCCAACACGTGTCTACTCACTGACAGAGGCAGTTTATTCCCAGGGCCCCATACCAACCCACCTGGCAAGCACCACACTTGCCAGTTACCCTGGGCCTACCTGAGGCACTAAACCTAGCATAGGATAAACTGACTGTCCCCTACTCTCTGTGTTCTTGGTTGTTCACCCTAACTTATGCCTCCTTCCTCACTTTTTCTCAGTCTCATGATGCCCTAGCACCCAGTCACCCTCTGAAAGGCCTGAGCAGCAGGCAGTCTGACTGGAGAGCACAAATACCCCTGGGGAAGTCCAGGGGACACTCAGCTCAGCACACCACTCCCCATCTTGGCACTGTGCCTCCAGCTAATCCAGAGGGAGGGGTGCTCAGAACATTCCTGCTGTACCAACTGCCTACGAGAGAGAAAGAAGAGAAGAGAGAGAGGAACCCAAGGCCAGCATTACCCACAGAGATGGGAAAGGTCACAGGATCAAGTGCAGTGAACTAAAAGGCTGCTCAACTCCTATTCTCTTCCAGTGTGAATCATTTCAGGCAAATCCTTTGGATCCAAATTTGCATCAATCCTTCCTTTATGCCTCAGCTTTGGTCCCAAAGAATCAGACCAGTCTGCTGGTTCTCAGCTTTCCTTCCCTCTGACAGGAATTTGGGTAGGTGTTTTGTGGGCTGATGATCCAGCTCCACAGAAGATTCATTCTGAAACTAGCCTGGGCTTTCAAAATCAAGCTAAAGCAGAAAGGAGATATGAGTTACTCACACCTTTAAGACCAGTGTTGGTCAAACATTTCTGGCCATGAGCCATGGTAAGAGAGACAGTTTATGTTATGGCCCAGTATACAGATACAAATACATGTGTGCATGTGCATAAAAATGAAATCAAGGTTTCACAAAATAATACTTATTCTTGCTGCAGGTGATATACCCTGTTTTCTATTACATTCTATTTCATTAAAAAAATTATTCTGGTCATGGCCCACTTTATTGATTTCATGACCTACAAATGGGCTGGAAGCTCCAGTTGGAGAAACCCTGCTACAGACCATCTTTTCCTACTGGGCCTGGGCTCCAGGCTCTGATCTCTGGCAACCGTGTGTTCCTCATGCACTTCCCTCCTAGGACTCCTGGCGGTGGGACAGACATCCGGGCTAGGAAACCCCATGGGCAGGAGTTTGCCTGGGCTCAAAACTTGGATTATTTTCAAAGGATTTATGGTTTTTGGCTTTTTATGACTTTCTGAACAACTATCCAAAAACAAAAAGGCAGTTTCCTTTGGCTCTGTGGAGTGGGAGGAGCAGGGGAAAAACATTCAGGGGCATCAGCTGGTTTTTATTTTATGTTCTAACTCAAACCAGCTTCCTGTTTGCAGGGAGGTTTTGGGCTGAACTCCACTTTCAAAGGATTTCAGAGAGTCCAAAGATCCAGCAGGGCCTCCAACATCTAGGCTTATTTTGAAAGGCCCCAGCACGATGGAAATTGTAAATGGACTGTCTCCCTGTCATAACCTCCATATCCTCTCCTTCCAGAAAGGTGGCACAGCTCCCATCTACCATAAAAAATGGAGCCAGACCTGAGTGCCCCCTGCAAACACAACACCAGCTAACCACACCCAAGTTCAAGCCAGCTTCCAGTGGCTCACGACAGCTGATGGTGCCCTTCCTTTCCCACCTCCTCTTTCAGAGACAGCACATTGGTAGCTTGAAATCACCACAGTGGGAGAACTTACACCGTGAAAATCAGCAAATGCTACAAATCAGGGCTCTTTTTTGTCCCCTCAGAGAGCCTATAAATATTCAATAATATACCACCAAGTTCAGGTCACTACTATCTCGCACTTGGGCTACAGCTATAATTCCCATGTGTTTTCTCCACTTCAGGCCTTACCCCCTAGAGTCTTCTCAACATGGCAGGCCACAGTGATTCTTTTTAAATATATGAGATCTTGTCATTACTCAGCTCAAAGCCCATGGGCTTCTCCTCCTAAAGTTCAAATTCAAATACTTTTACTCTTTTTATAAGACCCTAAATCATCAGGCCTCTGGCTCCCTGTCTGACTTCATTTCCAACACTCTCTCCCTGTTCCTCTACCTCAGCCACCCTGGCTGCCTCAAGAACCTCAAGCAGATTCTAGCTTCAGGTCCTGCATATGCTTTTCCCTCAATTAAAATGGCTCTTCCCTCAGCTTTCACAAGGCTAATTCACTCAGGTCTTTGCTCAAAGGTCTTCTCCTCAGAGACAACTTTCCAAACTAGCTTTACTGTTCTCTCTCTATACCTAACTTACCCTGTTTTATCTTCTTCATACCACTTAGATTCAGATAGAGACCCAACACTGACTATATTTCTGTCCACATACTTACTGTCTGGCTTACTATTCAGATGACAATGAGCACAAAGGGAGCTTAATGGTACAGGTAATATTTCATTTCTTAAGCTTAGGATGGGTACACAGTTATTCATTCTATTATTCCACATGTCTTTATTATATGTCTTAAATATTGCATAGTAAAATTTTAAGGAGACTTTTTTTTAATGTTTATTCATTTTTTTTGAGAGAGAGAGAGAGCGAGAGAGCGAGAGAGAATCTGAAGCAGACTCCAGGCTCTGAGCTCTCAGCACAGAGCCTGATGTGGGACTCCAACACACAAACCATGAGATCATGACCTGAGCCGAAGTCGGATGCTTAACCGACTGAGCCACCCAGGTGCCCCGCATAGTAAATGTTAAAAAGAGAGAAAATATATGGTCTAGGACAGGACATGGGGCTCAGTATCTCATGAGTACTATAATTCATACCCTGGCTTCTCTCCTCATCCTTAAGCAATAGCATTTTGAGACTTACCCAACAATGTTGGGGGAAAGGGTACAGAGAACTCAAGAATGTGAGTTTTTGTTTGTTTTAGGTTTCTTACTTAAGTGCTTCTAGGACTGCACATTTTTATGATGCTCTGAAATGCTACTTCCAGAAGAAGCTTTCAAGAACCACTGTGCGTACCCAACTCCTGACTGCAAAGCATGGTGGCAGATGATGAGCGAGGGCCCCCTCAGCCTGGGGCCCTGAGTGACTTCAATGAACAGTCCCTGTGCTGACCCACACTGAATACGAGCATGAGCAAGAAATGAACTATTTGTTAAGTCAGGGAGATTTTGAGGTGATTTTGTTACCACAGAATGACATAGCCTGGCAATTTTCATACTTTTTGGTCTCTTACACCCTTTGGTTTCTTTATACGCTTCGAAATTATCAAATATCCCAAAGAGCTTTTGTTAGTATCAGTATATTAGAAATTACAATGGAAAATTTTTTTCTTCCTTAAATAGTTTATTGTCAAGTTGGTTTCCATATAACACTCAGTGCTCATCCCAACAAGTGCCCTGCTCCATGTCCATCACACCCCTTCCCTTCTCCCCACCCCCATCAGCCCTCGGTTTGTTCTCAGCATTCAAGAGTCTCTCATGGCTTGCCTCCCTCCCCCCAACTATTTTTCTCCTTCTTCTCCCGCATTGTCCTCCGTTAAGTTCCTCCTAATCCACCTATACGTGGAAACATATGGTATCTGTCCTTCTCTGCCTGACTTATTTCACTCAGCATAACACCCTCAAGTTCCATCCATGTGGCTACAAATGGCCAGATTTCATTCTTTCTCATTGCCATGTAGTATTCCATACAATGGAAAAATTTTAAAACATTTGTTAATTCATTTTAAAATAATAAATCCATACATGTTAATATTCTTATTAAAAATAACACTATTTTGGGGGCGCCTGTGTGGCTCAATTGGCTAAACGTCTGACTTCAGCTCAGGTCATGATCTCACAGTTCATGAGCTCGAGCCCTGTGTCGGGCTCTGTGCTGACAGCTCGGAGCCTGGAGCCTGCTTCTGAGTCTGTGTCTCCCTCTCTCTGCCCCTTCCCCGCCTGTGCTCTGTCTTTCTCTGTGTCTCAAAAATAAATAAATGTTAAAAAAATAAATAACACTATTTTCCAAAACAAAATGAAATTCAGTGAGAAGAGTGGCACTATTTAACATTTACATCCATTAACTTACGTCTCTTTAATGTCTGGTTTAATAGTAAACAGCTGGATTCTCCTATCTATATCTGCATTCAATCTGTTGTGATATGCCATTCTAGGTGAAGATGAAGAAAATCTGGCCTCATTGGAATATGTAACTGGAAAAGAAGGGATCCCATAGGTCCCCTAAAAGGGGACCCCAAGGGTTCTCGGACCATACATTAAAACCCAATGACCTAGTCCCTTGTGAATACTATAGGGTTTTTCCACAGAAGGAAGCAAGCTCACTGGTGTGAGAGTTGTGGCCTCAGCAACACAGAGGAAACAGAGGCAGGGAAGAGATCCTATGAGAAAATAGCTATCCTCCGAGTCTGGGATTGGGCCCAAAGTTCCAACAGGAAATTCAGCTATAAACCCTCACAGCCTAAATGCCAATGAAACATAGTCCAAAAGACACACCAGTCCAGATAACTGATTACATCCAGTGACTTAGGACACAACTACTCCAGGCAGTTGGTACCCTGATACAGCCACACAGTTCTAGGAACACTGCTTCATGCACAAGTAAAAACTCAGAAGAAGAGAGCACCCACGTCGTATTCCACAGTGCTCTCCTCCACATCCAAAACACAGCCTAGAAGCAGAGAAAATACTCAAGGTGTGACCCAGCCTCTGCTTTAGCAGGTGGAGAGTGTTGAGATAGAGGAAAGCCTACACCAACCTGAGATGGGGTATCATCTGTCCCCAGAAGCGAGGCTGCAGGAAGGCAGAATTACTACAGATATACTGCAAAGGAGGGCTTGAATGCCCACCACTCCCAGCATGTACTAGGCAGGGCAGATTTGTATCCTCCAGAGAGAAAAAAGGAAAGTGAAATTATCCCTCAACTTAATGAGATAAAGGGATAACTTCATAATAGCCTATTCCCAAGAGAGAAGGAAAGACTAAAAGCCAACTGTTTAAGTGCTCTTCTGGCTCTCATTAAAGTAGATGGAAAAAACAGGTGGCTCAGGGGCAACAGACAGGACAACTCACTTATACCAGGTAGAATAAAATTTTCCAACGTGCAGACTGCAGCTTATTAATGGGACTTGAAATTGACTGACTTCATGCATAATGAATAAACAGAACAGAATACACAATAGATCTCATGGCATGTAGTAAGGGCAAGTACTGATCATGAAACTTTTGTTTAGGGGTGAATGTGTTTTGGGTCACAATATAAAATTTATTTTTTGGGGCACCTGGGTAGTTTAGTCAGTTGAACATCAGATTCATGATTTTGGCTCAGGTCATGATCATCGGCCTCCATGTTGAGTGTGGAGCCTGTTTAACATTCTCTTCTCTCTCTCTCCCTCTGTTTCTCTCCCCTGCTCCTGCACAAGTTCTCTCTCTCTTTTTTTAAAAAAATGTATGTCTTAATGTGGGTCATTCTCAAAAAAGTTTGAAAATCACTAGGATGTTATAGAAGATCCTAAGATGAACAATACAGACTCTACTCTCAAAATCCATTAGGGAAAATATTATAAAGCAATCTGGTATGTAATAGGGTCATAAGAAACATATAAAGTGCTCAAACAGGAGGAAGAGAAATGATTTCTGAACAGGTTAGGAAAGGGAAACAAGGAAGCTTTCTTGGAGGGTGAGATGGTATTTGACCTCAGCCTTGCTTGCAGTGAGGGTAGGATCTTGTCAGGTGGAAATACAGACAAACAGAATTCTCAGTAGAAGAAGCTTCATGAACACAAGTTTGACAGAAGGAAATAACAGAGCAGGTGAGCATTGATGAAAGCAGATTGTGTTAGGAGAATAAGTCAGGAGAGGTAGACTGTAACCAGACCAGGAAAGGCCTTCAATGCCAAACTAAGTGGCGTCATCTGTAGGCTCTGGGAAGCCACTGAAGGGTATCAAGCTGGAGACACAATCAAAGCTATGCTTTGGTGATGATGTATATGAGACAATACAGGCAGGACGCTCAATTAGAAGGCTGTTAACAATAGTTCAGATGAGAAGTAATGAGGATCTAGACCAGCATGAATATAGTGAGAATAGAAAAGACATGATGGATTCAAAAGTAATAAAGCAAATATAATTGGCAAGCCTGGCCACCACACAACTGTGAAGGAAGAAGACAGAAGACTCAAATTTTGAACCTCAGAGATAGGGAATATGAAAAGAAATAATGCCAGGATCAGAAAGCAGACCTGGGTCTGGATGAAGGAGGAAGGATGGGAGCCCATGATGTCTGTTTTAGATGTGCTGAATCTTGGGGCGCCTGGGTGGCTTAGTCGGTTAAGCGTCCAACTTTCGCTTAGGTCATGATCTCGTGGTTCGTGGTTCGAGCCCCACGTCGGGCTCTGTGCTGACTGCCAGCTCAGAGCCTGGAGCCTGTTTCAATCTATGACTCCCTCTCTCTCTGACCCTCCCTTGTTCATGCTGTCTCTCTCTCTCTCTCTCTCCTAGAAATAAATAAAAAATAAATTAAAAAAAAAAGATGTGCTGAATCTAAGACACTTTAGGGATATTTAGGAAGAACCACAAAACGTTCACTTTAGCAACATAAACATGGAATTAAATGCTTGGGAAAGAGGTCAGGGCTAGAAATAGGTACCTGAGAAATATTCACATGGAGGTGAAAACCACCACTGAAAGTACAAGAGAAGATGGGAAGGGAGAGAGAAAACATGGAGAACCATGGAGAACACCTATTTTTAGAGTAGAGATGCTGGGCAGTTAGAAAGAAAGGAGGAGACCCAGGAAGCCAGGGAAGGGGAGAGCTCCCAGAAAGGAGGGGTAGTTGATATAAGGGCCAAAAATAAGTTAAAGAGGCAAGAAAAGAACTATCCAGAGTCCAGAGCCATCTGCGACACGGGTGGCACACAGCACAAGGTCCCAAGAGGCCCAGACCTTTAAACACGCAATTCCAGGAATCCTGGGCAGGGCTGTATAAGCTTTTCTGCTCGTACTCGCTCTCTCGCTCTCTCTCTCCCTCTCTTTCTTTCTCTCTCTTTCTTCCTCTCTCTCTCTCGTCCCTAGATCTGATCATTCCACAAGAGCTAGAGTAGAGGTACCAGTCAAAGAAAGATCCAGTCTACAGAGCCAAGACAATGACACCGCTAGAGAAGGGCTTCTTGCTTGAGACCACGAGCTAATGACTGGTTTGGATTTGCTCTTCTTTTCTTAGTGTGAGAGGCCACTACAGGGAGTCTTTGATGGCAAGTCAGCAGCTGCTCCCTTGAGAAAGAGAACTAAGAGGCCAGATCCACAAAAGGCCAGGGTCATCTGGGATTTAGCTGACCTCAAATTGGTAAAGAAACCCCAGCAACTGGGAGGAAGCCGATCTCTGTTTTTGTTGCCATGTTTTTGTTGCCACCAATTTCTGTCTTCCCCCTTCTCTCTTTCTCCACTTCTCAATCCCACTGACACAAGTTATAAATACCTGAGTTAGAAGTCATTCCAGCCAAACCATGGGCTTGCTGTTTCTATAAACAAGCATGTCACAGACCTGTCCAAGGCAGAGCACTCTCTGCCTTTCCCTCCCTTCCTGCAGGTTAAGAATAACTATGCTTGTCTCTTGTCCACACACTACACTCTAATCTCACAAAGCAGATTCTCAACCAGATTCTGAGAATTGCTGCTTATGCAAAAGCCACAGAGGAAGCCCAAGGCCAGCAGGCTTTGTGCAGAGACTTAGCCAGCTGGACGGAGACCCAGTGACTGGCCTGGGGAGGGGGAGGGGAGAGGCGGGTATCATGCCCAAGTTCACTCACTCCTGCTCCTTCAGAGTCCAAAGTGCCATATTGTCAGAGGCAGTAAGGGACAGGATGGCCACTCCAAGACTGTACAACAGATCTTGCCTCTTCACTCTGCTCCTGGTCTCTATCCTGTCTGGCAGATTTATAGTTCCACTCTCTGTACCACGAAGGCTTCCAGAAACAAATAACTTCCAATATGACAGAAAAACCAGGCTCCCAAGCTTAGAGTTCAGCACTTGTTGGGGCTGAGCCAATTCTCTGGTGCTGGGATTAAAATAGCCTCAGCTTCTAGGAAGGTAAATCTGCCACCGCTTGGGAGGAGGTGACCTCTAGCCATAAACTCCTGGAGACTAAAGAACAAAGGTTTCCAACCCTGGCCTACCAATAGAATTACTCATAGGGTTTAACAGGGTTTTTTTCAGATACCAGTCCCGGCCCTACCCCATCCCTTGCTTCCACAAGATTCTCAATCAATTGATATAGAGCTAGGTTTGAGAATCTGCATATTAAAGCTCTCCAAGAGGCTCTAATAATTAATCAGATAGGGAAATATTAAAGTATTTTGCCTTTTATTTATGAATTTCAGTCCCTCCCAGGACTAAGGAGGAAACAATGTTCTGAGTATTTTCACAAGAATATCCAGACCTGGGGCACTTGGGTGGCTCAATCAATTAAGTGTCCAACTCTTGATTTCAGCTCAGGTCATGATCTCACAGGTTTGTGAGATCAATCACCGTCAGCAGAGAGCCTGCTAGGGATTCTCTCTCCCTCCCTCTCTGCCCATCCCCATTGGCGCTCACTTGTGCTCACACATGTTTGTCGTCCCTCTCAAAATAAATAAATAAACATAAAAATAAAAGAATACCCAGACCCATGGGGTATAAGCAGTCTTCTGCAGAGAGGGTCTATAGCTGTAAGAGCTACCCTTCACTGAACGTGTACTCTGCCAAGAACTGTGCTAAGCACTTTACAAGATTATCTCGGGGTGCTTGGGTGGCTCAGTTGGTTAAGCATCTGACTTCAGCTCAGGTCATGATCTCATGGTTCATGGGTTTGAGCCCCGCGTCGGGCTCTGGGCTGAGAGCTAGCTCAGAGCCTGGAGCCTGTCTCAGATTCTGTGTCTCCCTCTCTGACCCTCCCCTGCTCACACTGTCTCTCTCTCTCTCATAAATAAATTTAAAAATTTTTTTAATTAAAAAAAAGATTATCTCAATACCATTGACAAGTTTTTGTTTTTCTTTCTTTTTAAAAAAAATTTTTAATGTTTTATTTATTTCTGAGAGAGAGAGAGACAGCGTGAGCAGGGGAGGGTCAGAGAGAGAGGGAGACACAGATTCTGAAGCAGCCTCCAGGCTCTGAGCTAGCTGTCAGCACAGAGCCCGATGAGGGGCTTAAACCCACGAACCGTGAGATCATGACCTGAGCCGAAGTTTGACGCTTAACTGACTGAGCCACCCAGGCGCCCCTGTTTGCTTTCTTTTAAGTACGCTCTATGCCCAACACGGGGCTTGAACTCATGACTCCAAGATCAAGAGGTGCATGCTTCAGCCAGCCACGCCAGACTCTTAACAACTTTATAAAGAACTAGTATTATCTCCATTTTATTGATGAAAGAATCAGGTAACTAGTGAGTGCAAGAACCAGGATTTAGATCAACGTCTGTCTGCCTGGTTCCAGAAACTTTGGCGACCTGAGGAGGAAGTTCAGTTTCTCCCAAACCACCAGAATGGTGCAATTTGTGAAAGAGTAAAGAGGCCAGTCACCATGCTTATGTGGAAGCATCGGGGACAGAGCTGAGAACCAAGGTAGAAGGCAGAGGCCACAGGATGCAGAGGGCAATAGGGTCCTTTTCTGCTACCTTTCACCTATTTTCAAAAATTAGCAGGTATTTTTTTTTTTAAGTAGGCTCCATGCCCAACATGGGGCTTGAATTCACAAACCCAAGATTGAGAGCTGCATGTTCTACTGACTAAGTCAACCAGGAATCCCTAAAAATTATCAGGTCTTGGGGTGCGTGGTCAGCTCAGGTCATGATCTCATGTTTCATGAGTTTGAGCCCTGCGTTAGGCTCTGTGCTGACAGCTTGGAGCCTAGAGTCTGCTTCAGATTCTGTGTCTCACTCTTTCCCTGCCCCTCCCTGCTTGCGCTCGGTCTCTCTCTCAAAAATAAGTAAACATCAAAAAAAATTTTTAATTAGTAGGTTTTATCAGTAACTGAAATGGATCTAAAAAATGGGTTCTGATCTCTCCTCACTGAATGGTTGCAGAGAAAAAGAAATAGAGGTCTTCCAATGTCAGAGTATCTATCCCACCTGGTCAGAGCTTGCTCATGTCCAGCCAGCACTAGAATCTAGAGTCAGCGTGGACAGCTGACACTTTCAAGGCAACAGATATTACAGTATCAGAAACAGGAGAATCTGATTTCATGTGCAGATGGAGGACGAGGTGAGGGCAGCATGAGACCTCATATGAGAGTTCTGGAAATCAGAGCCTCTCACTAAAGCACTCAGTTTTAATAAAACCATCAGCATGCACCCAAGTCCAAAGAGCAGCTTTAACAACACAGTGCCTTGTACAGAGCAGGTGCTTCTCTCTCTCTTCCAGTTATGAGCAAGGCAAGGATAGGAGGTGCCTCAATTTAAGCAACCAGAACAAGGGAAATAAATTTTTTTCCTCTCTAGAGTCAGTCCTCTCTACAGCAAGACCAGAACCACAAACAACACTTTGTGAGCTAAAAATCTGATCATGAAGAAGGGTCTGATCCCTCCTCATTCACCAACTCTACACACCTGAGTTTTCTTAATCTTGTGGTTTCCAAACTTACTAACCATTCCTTATCTTCACTAAGTGTGCGAAGTGAATGCAATTTTTGCATCTGTAATCTGGGACAAAAAGGAGAATGGGAAGAACTCTTGGTACCCCTGTAATCATGCCAACTTGTGCCAGGAGACTCCCCTGGGAAGAAAGGTTTCTTCAACATGTTATTCTCTATAAAATGCTTATTTCCTTTCCATTCCAAATGCCAACACTCTGGATTAGGCCTTCAGAACCACATTCTCATATATAGCAATAGCTTTCTAATCAATTTCCTTACTGTAGACCCTGTCCTCCCTTCCCTCAACCTGTCAGAATAATCTTGCTATAGCAGAGCCTTGATCATGTCCCTCCCCTGCTCAAAAACTTTCAACGGCTCCTTACTGCCAACTAAATAAATTATAAATGTCTTAGCCTAGCAACCACTACTCTCTGTCAATTGATCCTACTTTCTTCTATTTCCGACTACTCACCTATATGAATCATGTGCATTTGTCAATCTGGATTATTCATTATTCTGGAAACTGGCTTTGGGGCTTTAGTTTATATTCTTATTCTACCAGGAATGCCCTTCCCTTCCACCACCCCCTACTGAAATCCTACCCTTCCTTTCAAGGACCAGCTCAAATATCACATCCCCTGTGATTTTTTGCATGCTCACCCTGGCCAGGATGATTCCTCCCTCATTGGTACTCTTACAGAAGCACTTAATTTGCATCATTCAGATGGTATGTACCTTGTACATAAGTTCTTTATGGATCTGTCGTCTCTCTCCTACCAGTCTCCTGGGAGGCAGAGGCTGTATCTACAACTCTGTGCTTAAAACACAGCGCACAGTATTTACTATGTATTTGTTGAGTCTATTTTTAACACTTTAAAAATATTTGTGAATACTCTTCAATTCATCTTACCCCGTAAGTTCTTTAAACTCCTAGAGAATTCCCCATCTGTCACAACCAGCCCTAGAAGGTGGAGCAGGAAGCAAGATTTTGATACCTTTCCAGAAAGACTGGGGAAGGCCTGAATGGAATAATCCATGTGCTTTAAATGATTACAAACAAAACCATTTTGTCCTTGACTTCAGTAAATACACACACGGCATGGCTCTTCACAAATCTGACTTAAATTAAAATTACAGACTAAGTCTAAAAAGATCAGAGATAACTTTTTAAGTAAAAGTGACAATATTATTATTTTAAAAGAGTTTTACTCGTCCTTTAGAATCAGAAATGGACGTAGCTATAAGTAGTTCTGGATGTTGAAATTATGAACTTGTTTTCTTCCTTATGTTTCTCTATACTACTTGTGTAAAAAATCTTCTCAGAAAGCACATGTACTTCAGAAAGTATTAAAAAATACTTTGTTTACCAAAGCTAACCAAGGAAATATTTCTGAAGAAACAATGAGTTATTTCAAATTCAACAAGTTAATGATGAATTTGCAAGAAAACATTTTCATGTCCTGTTACACTAAAAAAAACCCTAAGTTTATTATTTCACATATATTGTTCATATTTGTGCATAGTTTTGTGCTTAAATGAGCATACCGATTTTTAAATTTAAATTTTTAGATTAAATATGAAATACACATGTTTCAGTTAGAGGATTTTTATCTTTATTGGGTTTTTTCCTACTTACAAAAATAATACAGACTCATTGTAAAAATTTCCAACATTGCAGAAATATAGAAATGCAGACCATGAATGTCCACCATAATCTACTAACCCTCCCTGAGGTAACCAATATTAACAACAGTTTGGTATTTATAGCCTCACTTATTTTTCTATGCATATACTAACATACATGTTTTAACAAAAATATAAATAGTCATTAACATAAAAAACAGTTATACAATTTGCTTTTTGTCAATATATCTTGTATACTCTTTCACATCAGTAACATCAGTACATATAGATTGACCTCATACTTTTCAGCAAGGACTAGGTATTTCATTTTATGGATGTATCCCAATCCCATTTTGATGGTTACTTGGATTATTTCAAAGATTTCATTATTGTAAATAACACAAAAAAAATCATGTTATATACACACTTGTGTGGTATGAATGTTTGCATAGAACAGATCCCTAGAACAGATCCCAGAATTGTAACTGCCAGATCAAAAGATATGAATCTATTAACTCTCCTACCAATGGATATTACCAAATTGCCCTCTAGGAAGGCTGGATCAGTGAATGCTCTCACCAAGTGTATAAGGGCATGAATGCACTTGTTTCCCCACATCTTCATGGATATCTTCTTTAAGCAAACATTATTTAAAGAGACTATTTCACTCCTATTATATTAGACACTTAAAACAATGGGTTGTAAAATTAACACATTTTCACTCTGCCTTTAAATTCTTAGTCTGAAAGAAAGCTCTAGGACTAATTCATTTCCTGAAATATTTCTCAATACAAATGAATTGCCCCCAAAGAAGAAAAAAGTTATCTTTAGAGAAGTTACTTAGACACAATAAATTAGGTAAATTAGGACTCCCTCCCCATTCACTAAACCGGTTTAGTGGTTTGACTTTTTTAGCTCCCAAAACTTATATTCATAGCCCTGAAATAATAAATTACACAGCAGTTCATATAAAAAATATTTCCTAAGCCTTCCTTTTGGTCAGGAATGTTAATACAAGTTAGAATATTGGCAAGAAAAAGGTACTGAAGTTAGGTCACAATAAAAAAACTACACAGGGAGGATGATTAAATGTTGGAACAGAAGAGGCTGAACGTGCAAAAAAAAAAAAGACTTCTCACAAATAGACACTTGAAGGAGTAAAATCTTGCCAGCAAATTAGAAAAAATTCCTTAATATTCTAGAAATCTATGGGCCCTGATAATATTAGCAACCCCTAAACAGCTATAAACTTATTTAGACCTTACAATGTGCTTTCACATTCATTAAATCTCCTTTAATCCTCACAACAGCCCAAGGAGGAAGCCATCAGTACTCTAATTTTACAAATGAGAGGGAAGCCAGCTCCCTCCCTCACACATGCACACACACGCCTGACTACTCAATAAATGGCTGGCTCGAAGAAACGCAGCACAGGCATCACTTGGGAGCTTGGTAAAATTGCACAGTTCCAGGGTAGGCCTGAATCTGAATCTGCATTTTAACAAGACCACTGCCTCTTGCCCGTACCCACTAATCTGTCTGCACATTAACTCTCAGAAACCTTGTTCACTAGCCAGTTCTGGGTTTGCTATGAGGGAAAGTGTCTAAGACAGCTGCTGTGGGGGCTTTGCAAAATGCCTGGGGAAGGAAGGACATCATAAGGAGAAAGGACATGTTTAGAAAAGTCTGCAACAGGTTACTATGTCATATGAAAACAATCTTTGTGTGCTTTCCCAAATAGAAGCTGACCAATAAGCATCAGGGTAACTAACAGAGGGAGGCCCACAGCCTGCCTGTTGCGTGCGTAGTTCTGACAAGCAGCTGCTTGCTTTTCTCCAATGCAGCAGTTGAGAGGGGGCAAGGGTCAGGGTTTCTGAGCATGCTCTGAGCTCCTCCCCCATAATCGCAAACTGCCTGCGGGCTGCCCTTCACCCAATCCACCTGGCTTGGGGCTTCCTCTCCTCGGACTAACTGGAGCAGCTGCAGGAAAGCATGTATTAAGATCCTGTGCTTTTGTACTCATAATGTTATCATCACTGCCTATCTGAGGAAAGAAATCAAAATAATACAAATCTGAGATCAGGTGAGGCAAGACACTTGCTCAAGGAACTAAGCAAACTTGGAGCCTGACAACCAGAGTCAAGTGGACAAATGACCTCATTTTTGCTCTTTTTCATGTTCACTGAACTCCAGTTGGCATCATTCAGGTAGGCTCTGGCACAGGGCATTCTTAGATCCAGTTTTTTCCCCACAGAACACAGGCATTTTAACTCAGCGATTCTCCACAGCTTCAAAGACACGGTCAGTTGTGAGTAGGGACAGGCACAGAAATAACAAAGAGGTGGAGTACAGAGATAAAAAGGTGAGGTTTGGGGTAGGTAGAACTAGCAAGTAATCAGGAGTGTGAGCTACACATTGAGTCAATAGCCAATTAAGGGCAGAACAGGTTGAAGGGCCATGAATCCCACACACCAAAACAAGCAAGCCATCTGTTGGTCTCCACTTCACTCCCCCACCTCGCTCCAACCCCAGAGAGAAGCAGCAACTACTTTCAGCTTAAGGTCATCTGATGCCACAAAACTGCCCACTGTCAACTTGACATTCACATACCCACAGTGAACTGTTCCTAATGGTACCACAGGGCAAGAAGTGGAAATCGGGAGTTGGGGTGGGAAGAAAAGCAAGGATGTGGAGGTAAAGGAGGATTACCAAATGATGACTCCAAAACAGTCTGAGGAATCTGTTAAATCAACTTTTATGGGGAAAGTAGGGGGGAAAGTGTATTTTTTTAAGGTACTGCCCTCTTCCAGGCTGAATGCAGGCTGCAACTCTTGGCTATAGCAATACTGGGCACACTTTTGTGCTCAGTGTCACACTGTGCACATGAAGACTCTCTGGGAGGAGCACAGAATCAAGATTAAGTGCGGGCCGGGCATGTGGGTGGCTCAGTCAGTTGAGCATCTGACTCTTCATTTTGGCTATGGTCTCACAGTCATAGGATCGAGCCCCCCATTGGGCTTTACATTGGCAAAGCCCTGCTTGGGATTCTCTCTCTCTCTCTCTCTCTCTCTCTCTCTCTGCCCCTCACTCGCTCTCTCTCAAAATAATAAAACTTAAAAAAGAAAATAAAGGACGAAATTTAGAAAAAAAAAAGATTGTGTGGGCTTTGTACTTAGGATAGCTGAGGTCTGAATCCCAGCCCCGCCTGGCTATGTAACCCCCAGCTACTCACCTAACCTCCCTTAGCATCAGTTTCCTCACCTACAAAACGGGGACAGTAACACTGTTTATAGTAGGGTGATGTAAAACATGAATGAGATAATATGTGTAGAATGCTTAACACAGTACATACATAGCAAAAGCCAATAAATGTTAGTCATTATTACCACTACAAGTATTATTATTTCTAGTATGATTTTAGGAGAGTAAAGATAAGCACAGGAAGCACTGACAATGGAAGTTGGAAAAAGTGGTTCCAGTCAGCACGCTGCCTGAGAATGTTGAATAGTACAAATCCATAATGGATTGGGGCGGGGAAGAAACTTGAAAAGTAAAAGATCGAACAGTCAAGATCAAGTCCTTGGGGAATTAAATTAAAAAAACACATTAATCACATAACACAAAACCTTATCTCCACCCTCACCCACCTTGATGAGACTGTTAGCATCACGTCCTTCAGAAACTACCACCCACCACCTTGGCAGTGTTCCACTTCTTGACGTTGGGTGGTGACTACATGGGGGACTATGTTAGGATTACATACAATATTATATTATAATTCTTCACAAACTTTTCTGTATCTGCTATATTTCATAATTTTTAAAGTGTGTTTTGTTTTTTAAGTGCCAGCACCTTTAACAGGATCAGCTGTGTATATGGGGAAATGGCAGAGGCACCACTAAAGGAAAACCAATCTCAAAGCCTGATGAGACATATGGGAAGTTAAAAATTGTAGTGTGCTCAGCATGAATGAGAAGCAATGTTCACATCCAGAAGAACCTAAGAAATTCCCTTCTCCGGATTCCTCCAAAAGAGAATTTGACACACTGAAGAAAAATCAACCATGTGGTTTCACTAAGCGTTCCAAGATCTTAAGTAAATTTAAATCTCAGCTACGAAAGAAGGAGCAGGGAAGGGAAAACATCTTCAGTTTCATTCCAGTTTTAGGAAAAGATATAAGGAATATAAACTTAGAAATCTAGTTTTAAAAAGAAAAAAAGACTGTTTTATAGACGAGAGAATCAACAGAAAGCGTTACAAACATTCTCTGTGATAAAATGAGAGGGGGTGGAATTTACTCCCTAGAAGTCTAAGAGGAGATACCCATCCCGTGATGTGAATTCAGTCTTCTGTAAGTACCCTTCAAAACAAGAGAAAAATGCTGTAGCCAATTAAGCAGCATTGTAGACTTGCTGATATAACTGCTGGGAGGAAGGAAACCAAGATGTGGAAAATGTGAACACTCAAAAATACCAACCCTAAAGACCCACTCTGCCCAATCTGTCTGTCATACTCACTTTATCTCTGGCCCTCCCCCACTGTAGCTTTCTTTTAATTTTAAGAGTAACAGAAGTTAAGGTAAAACCCACAGTGTGAACTTAATTGAGTAAACATCCAAGCAGGTGGACAGCTGTCACAACTCCACTGACAACTGCTGTAAAAGGAAGCTGACAGAAAACCTGGCCTTGTCCTGCACTAAACAATGGAGCCCGAGGAGAGGCTTAGCTTGTAGCAGTGGGAATGTGATGTATAATACAACAAATCCTACTGAAAACACTGTAGCTTGTTTTCTTACCAACACTGCAGTCGGCCCATAAAGTAAAACCAACAGATACTCTGAGAACAACAATGCAACAGACCACGTTCCCAGAAAGGCTTAGTTTGAATAAACAGAGTCCCAAATTTCAAGCCCTGGACTGTCTTCCAAACAAAGGGGCAGTGATAACAGCCACAAGCCCAACTTTAGATTCAGTGGGTTGACAGAGAGGTCACAGAAGTCAGGCTGAAAGCTCGCTTCTACCAATGTTTTCTCACGAGTCCAGAAAGTAAAACATACAGGTGACAAAGAGAAGAGAGAAGTGAAGGCAGACAAATCTCAATGGCCCCAAAAACATTCAAAATACGGGCAGGAAATAATACAGTGACTCAAACTGATCCAAGAGGGGACACTTGCCTTAAATTACAAGTGAGAGGGGGAAAGGAAACTTGGAAAGCAGCAGCACTGTCAGACTTTGAAATGAGTGAGACCAAGTAGATGAGGGAAGGCCTTGCAAGACAATGTAGGGCCTGGGCTATTTTAGACAGCAAAGGAAGAGCTGGGCTGGGGAGAGAAGAATCCTCTCTCTCCAGTGAGAAACACTTTGAAGGCTGAGGGCAGCTGCAGGCACCGGAAGGAGAAGTGAAGCGGAGATCAAAGGGACAAAACCATGAGAACACCTCACACTTTTCATTGTACACCACCTGTTCTGAGGATCTCAAGACACTTTCCAAGCCTTACTTGAGGAATATATCAGGGACAGAAGGCTCAGCAAAGAAGTTGCCCAAGGTCATTCACAAATGCAGGTGAAGGGCAGGGCTCCTGCCCACAGGGGCCTCTACCCTTTGTCATCTAATTGCAGGTGGGGAGTCCCAGGAGTATGTATTAATCACTAAATACTCTGGGTTCCTATAAGTGCCAAGCGAAGTGGGTAGTGGAATGGTGACATAAAAAACTGGCCAAGACTCAGGGATATTATCATAAAGTTTCCTATTCCTGCCCACAGAGGAAATTCCTGCTGATCTGTCTTAGTAAGGCAATTTTTTATCAGTTCCTCATATCTGACCCTACAACAGGGCAGTTCACTCAGATCTATCTCTGACAAAACAGTTTAGAGAGCAATCAGTCTAAAAGACACAGCGGAGATAACTATTCAAGGAAAAGAGTACACTTACTGGGCTAGCTTTCTATATTCTCAAGAAGCCTCAATGAGGACTTGGGTATGAAGTCAATGGAATTCAGGGTCCTAGCACTTAAGCCAGGTGTTCGTAACCCAGCAGTGGACTTCTGGTGGAACTTAATGTATCCACAACTACTAAACTCTATTCCCAGAGCTTCTGATTCCATATAGCTTGGATGGGGCCCAGGAATGTGCATTTTTGATATGCTGCACAAGTATCCTATCTCACTGCTGTCCTGACTCCTCCTCTAAGTTGAGAGCCATTATGCTTGAACCAATGATCCATGAACACTTTGAAAATGAATATGCTTCCCCACCATCAATGAGCAGATTAAAGAGTCTCAGAACTGGGGCGCCTGGGTAGCTCAGTCAGTTAAGCATCTGACTTTTGATTTTGGTTCAGGTCATGATTTCACAATCATGAGATCATGCCCCAGGTTGGGCAGATCAAGCCCCGCGTTGGGCTCTGCACTGACAGCACAGGGCCTGCTTGGGATTCTCTCCCTCACTCTCCCTCTGCCCATCCCCTGTTCACACACTCTCTCAAAATAAATAAATAAACTTAATATTTTAAAAAAAAGAGTCTCAGTACTAATACCTGGACCAAGCAAAAGCAGAAATTAGATTATTGCCAGTTTTTTTCCCTTCCATGAAAATCCCCTGCACAAACTCTTCTTAGAGCCACATATGAAAAGGCTCCAAGCACCACCATACAACCAGACACAAGAAAATTTGGGGAAAAAATGAGATAGAGAAAGCATTAGACCCGTATCCATAAAAATTGAGAACTAGAAGAAAGCTGCAAGTCATCTTGCCCATTGTTTCCAAAGGAATAATACATAACCCAGATTGGATAAATGGCTATTAAGGAGGAGGAGGATTTCAAAACCTCGTCACTTACTTCTTCAAAATCTAGTAACTCTCCAGCACAGGCAATCCTTTTGTATCCCTAACTGAAATCATGCCTGCTCGGCTTCATTCCATTTCTGTCCTTTGTTAAAAGAGAAAAATGACCCAGCTCCTTCCACATAAAAATCTTCCGGAAACTTTAAGAAAAGAGGGGGAGGGCCAGCGACTCAGAGCACACACATGCTTAAGGAAAACACAGCCTCAGCTGGGATCAAAGGCAGACCTGACAACTGGACAGGATTTGAAGTTGAAGGGTGTTTACAACTGATAACTTTTGAGTTACACTTCATTGAGACTCAGCAGATCTGGCATAAAACTTCAAATTACTCTTCTCCAATTCTATCTCACTGTAGACTTCCCTCCTTTAGAGAAAGTTTAATACAAATCCCAGCTCTCAAGTACCCATTTCTCCATCAATACTCTCAACCCCTATTTCTACTGGCTTTCATTTCAGCTTCTAACCATATTCTAAACATATTTTTAACCAGGTCTCTCCTGAATTAAAGGCTTTCATGAGCACTACCTATTGCATATATGTACTTCCCCTTCTCACTTGTGCTCTTCACTCCTAAATAGGCTACATTTCTACTTCTTTTTCAACATTTTATTATTCCTAATTTCAATTTATCTTTAAAGAGATCACAAACCTCCTGATTATTTCCTGTTCAAGAATTCCATGTTTATCCCCACTATATTGATGTCATTAAATTCTTTTCATTCATGTATTCATTTAGTATTCAGTGCATACCTTACACTATACTAAAGAGTGTGTGTAAAAGAAATAAGGAGCAAGACCCTTGACCATAAGAAATAAAGACATACACAGGCACCTGGGTGGCTCAGTTGGTTAAGCATCTGACGCTGGCTCAGGCCATGATCTTGCAATTCGTGAGTTCAAGCCTCACACTGGGCTCTGTGCTGACAGTTCAGAGCCTGGAGCTTGCTAGGGATTCTGTGTCTTCCTCTCTCTCTGTTCTTCCCCCCACTCACACTCTGTCTTTCTGTCTCTCTCTCTCAAAAATAAAGATTTTAAAAGATTAAAAAATTAAAAGAAAGAAAGACATACAGAGGCACCTGGGTGGCTTAGTTGGTTAAGCTTCTGACTAGCTCAGGTCATGATCTCAGGGTTCATGGGTTCAAGCCCTGCCTTGGGCTCTGTGGTGACAGCTCAGAGCCCGGAGCCGCTTCAGATTCTGTGTCTCCCTCTCTCTCTGCCCCTTCCCCTCTTGTGCTCTGTTTCTATCTCTCTCAAAAATAAATAAACATTAAAATTTTTCAAAAAAAAGAGGGGCACCTGGATGGCTCAGTTGGTTAGGCGTCCAACTTCAGCTCAGGTCATAATCTCATGGTTCGTGAGTTCAAGCCCCGGGTTGGACTCTGTGCTGACAGCTCAGAGCCTGGAGCCTGCTCCAGATTCTGTGTCTCCCTCTCTCTTTGCCCCTCCCCCACTCATGCTCTGTCTCTGTCTCAAAAATAAGTAAAACATTAAAAATTTAAAAAAAAAGAAGAGAAAGAAATGAAATGAAGACAGACATAAGAGAACAATTAGAGATTGGTCCCAAGATATGCGGCTACTCAGCAGCAAGCTATCTGAGGTAAGAGCTCCATAAAGGACTCTGTCACCACCTTCTTTGCCCCTACCACCCACTCTCAAAGGCCTATGTCTTTTGGTCTTCAAATTTTACTCCGAGTTAGTTATCTGTGAATCACAAGCTTTCTCACTGCTACCATGATTACCCACAGCCAACGCCCATTAGAGCAGCTAACAAAGCTTTATACATAAAGTCCTAGATGGACTGCTACAGGGTAGGCTTTTAGAGTCATCTTAGGTCGAGTCTCAAATAACAAGTGGTGGGTGGTCAGGCATCTGTTGGGTTCTAGGCACACAAAGACAGCAACTACTTTAGGGTGCTAAAAAGAGACGGAAGCACTCTTGCTCTCTCAGACTATTCAAGAGTCATTCAACTTCAGCTAAGTATTCCCTTCATTCACAGCTCTAGGACAAACAAAGCCATTTAAAGCAGTTGGAAACACTGAATTCCTATTTGAAACAGGGATGTTTAATGGTGATGCCACAGGGATACTCTTTTTCACTGTTTTCCTAGAGAGTTTTTTCTCCTCTCTTGCCTCAGGACTCACAGTTCAAGCATCTCAACCTCTGTGAAGTCTTTCCTAATTGCCCTAAGCTGACTTAGGTTCCCTCCCCTGTGCTGCCCTTAACATCTTTAGGCTTACTTCTAGGACAGCACTCAACATACCATGTTGTAATTATTTGTTTGTATGTCTGACTAGCCACAAGCTCTTTAAAAAAATTTTTTTAAGTAGGCTTCCTGTCCAACACATGACTTGAACTCACAACCCTAAGCTGAGATCAAGAGTCCCTTAATGTACTGAGCCACACAGGTGCCCCTAGTCACAAACTCTTTGATGGTAAGGATATTTTATTCGTCACTGATTCCACCCATAAGAGGCACACAATAAACATTTGTTGAATGCATTGGTGATGAGTGATGAGTGACATGGGAAGTTTTAAAGAATACTGACTGTACCTTCTGGATTCCAGACCAAAATTATAGCAAGTATTAACAGTGAAGAACAAACTCCCATCATACACTTCTACTAACTATACCATTCTTGGTCAGAAAAAGAGGCTAAAGATATGAGAAGATTGCTCTAATGGTGGTGGTCACTGTCAAGTTATCAGCCAGGAATAAGAGAGCTTGCAGCATTAAGAATGATCCACCATAATAAGTGAGGGAACACTGTCAAATCTAAGACAGTTTCTACGTTCCAGGCACATTCTCCTACCTCTGGAGAATATGAACAATGAACTCTTATTAGAGTCCTAATATAGGTCACTCTCTCCACTGCCATGGAACCTTGTGGCCAATTTCAACTGAAATTGAAACATCCTGCTGAAACAGACAGGAAAGCTGTTCTCCTTCTGACCAAATCCAAGTAAGGTTCTGCTAAAGGACAAAGATCTGAACTAAGTCCTCCCACAATCCTGCCATGTTGTATGTTAGCACTCTAAATCATTCCTCATTGGCTTTACTCATCTCTGATGAGATACAGGCAAGGCAATAAAATGCTGCTTGTCTCAAACGCCTCTTCCCATAGCAATCCTGTACCACACAAGGCTACTGTGTTTACAGGCTGCTAATATGACACAAAAGTCCAATCTGATCCTGTGGGAACAAAGCCCCAGATTCCTTCAGGGATTAAATGAATTGTCTACTTTTGTATTCCCAAAGTTGTAGAGGCTCAAAAAGTTGAAGAAAATATAAAGCCAACACTCCGACAAATGAGGGGATGGAAAGGGACTTGGCCTCTGAGGAACCTCTGTGGCAGGGTGGGATGTGGCTCTTGGCAGAGAGCAAATGAGATAGGCAATCTTCAAGGACAAACCAGGAGGTCTGTTTTGTTGGCAGATACCTGGCTCCTTTAATGTTACCATTCCTAAGAAGCCAAGAGGCTCCAGTTAAATTAATTTAGGTTTCTAGAAAAGGCAAATAAATTTGTTTTCACCCCAGGCAGAAGTATTTATCAAGCCAATTCCTCAAACTAGGTATTCATTCTGCTACTATTGTCTTGTAATAACCTCAGCAGTGACACTAACACCTACAGCTACATTAGTCACATCTCAGCCCTTCAGAGAATATGTGGTCCCACTACCCTCTTCGAAGATGGAAAACGGAGTCATCACTCATGAACTGGCTTCCCCAAGCACAGACTTAGTTTGTATTGAGGCCACAACTGAATCCAGCTTGCCTTCCTCCTATTCCTCTTCATGGAGAAATCTCAGCATGCCCACTGCTGCTACTCATTTTCGTTTCTCCTAAAACCAAATCATTGTTTTCCTGAGGGGCAGAAATGGGACACACTGGATCCTTCAGAGACAACAAGAGCGTCTAGTTCTCCTCTTTCCTAAGAAAGAGGAAGGTGAAAGAGGAACATGGAGCAGTGGAAGGGAGGATTGGAAAGGGGTGCCCCCATACTAGGACTCACCTTGGAGCTGAGGTCTTCTCGCCGGTTTCCTGCCTTACTCCTGCGTAATTTGATGGATGGGGATCGCAGTAGGTTCTTGATCCGGCTGGTAATAGTTGACCCTTCCACAGCCATCATGATGAGGAGCCCCAGGGGACAGTTCCTGGCCCAATCTTGTGACTTGTCTCAAAAGCAGCACTGCCTTCCCACTCCACAGGTCCTTCCAGTATGCCCTCCCACTGACCTGAGATGGCAGAGGCCACCTTACCTTCTGCCTAGTCGTGTCTGCAGCTATTATGTCAAGGTATTACCCTCTCCCTCCTCCTCATACCTGCCTTCAAGCACTGCGCTGTTTCTTACATCTGAAGGACAAACCCATGAAAAAGGGGGGGTGGGGGTGGCGGAAGAAAGCCTGAGCTGCAAAGAAATGCCAGGCCCACGCCTGCCTGAGGCGTTGAGCGGGAGGGATGGGATTGGTCCTAGAAGGGCTAGTGGTTGGTCTGGTCCCCGTTAATTCCCAACTGTTCCCATGGCAACTGCAGTGTCTAAAGAAGGAGATCGCCAAGGCCACTGAGGAGTCCCGTCGGGGGTTTTGGACACCAAAGCTGGCGGCCGCGGGGACTCTCGGCGCGGCGGGGCTCGCTGTGGCCCGGCAACCGGTTCTGCCACGGGAGCCTCCCTCCCCCACCCCCGACCCTTGGCCCTCCGCAGGAGACCTGGACCCTTCTCTTTCACTTCCCTTAGCAGCCTAAGCTACTCGCCAGCGCCCCCCCTCGGGCCCAGCCTCACCAGCCCCAGGGCGCGGGGGCCACCCCGCTTACAGCGCCCTCAGGCATCGCGCTCGGCGATTTCAGCTCCGCGGCGGCAGCAGCAGCAGCAGCTATGGTGGCACGAGCGGCTCAAAACGCGAACTACCGCTTGGGCCAAGCTACGGGCTGGTGAGGCGGAGTCGAGGCGAGGGGGTGCGGTCTGTATCCAGGAGGGCGTTCTGAGAGTAGGCCAGTAAGGCTTATGGGGGCGGAGCCAATGAAGGGGCCTAGGAAGAAAAGATAGGACTCGAGAACTAAGGGTTCCGCACAGTATAGTCTCGGGTATCGCTCCTGAAGGAAGGTCAACAGAACGTGGCTTCAGAAGTGAGAGAACCAGCCTTTTATGGTATTACCAGGCCTCGTCCTCCAGAGAACTGCACTTCCCAGAGCCCCAACAAGACGGTAACCACGTCTCCATGGTGCTGCGGTTGCATTTGATAGGCCCGAGAAACCTTAGCCAAAACTAACTCCTTGCTCAAAATTACAAGACTGAGGTACAGCTTTAAGGCTCTGCTCCCATCGACCCCAAGCACTGGGATTTAAAGCGATTAGAATCGTTTCTGCTCCTCGCCTTCCGGCGTGTTGACCTATGACTCTTCTGAATAACAATTAAGATCGCTAAGAAGTGTTTTGAACTGGGCAACCTGATTGGCCAAGATCGAAAAAGGGGCGGGAGAGGATAGCAATAAACTGAGCTTGAAGTATGCGAGGGAAGGGAGAGAGACAAGTTTATGTGCCTGTGAGACATTTTCCTTTAGGCTCCAAAGTCTCACCATGCTTTCTCACCTGGAGTTAACAAAGACTTTCTTGCTCCAGATCTTTTATTTGTTCATGTCCAAATTTACTCCTTTTCCCTAGTACTGTTGCTTTGGCGAGGTCAGTCAAGCTTGGCATTAGATTTAGTGGTATATAGTTTTTCGAGCTCATCTTGTGGGTGAGGAGTGGCGCGCGCACACAAATACTCGTATTATTCCATAGGGTCTCAACCTGAGTTTATTTTCTAGTGAGCTTTTGGCCTCATTGCTACTTCAATAAATTACCTACGTAAAGGTTAGTATAAGCCAAAAGACTTGGGTCCCAGAAAAACTGTACACCGATGTATAGGTCTCACCCTATCCAAATCTTTGGAACCCCTAGGGGAGATAACCTGTTAGCAAAAGGATTAGGACCCTTAAACCCATTCCTTGTACAGTCATTTGGCAAGGTATGCACTTGTGTGTATGGTAGCCATGTACTTAAAAACGAGATCTGCAAAGCTCACAAGTTGAAACAAGTCAGTAAAGTCACTTAGATGACATGAGGCTTCCTACCCTTCTACCGCACACAAAATGGGACTTTCACATTTATTTTTCGTATCTGAAGGAAAGAAGCAAGGGTCAGCCACCAAAAGTATTACACGGGGAGTTGATTTCCTTCAGTTTCTTGCCACCCTTTTACCTCCAAGGGGGTAGGAGTCAATGTAACACTAATAAACAGTGCCACCTGCTGTCCTTATTTGTGTGCTACATGCCCCAGCAACTGCTGCCTCCACCCTAATTCTCTCCAGAATATTTTTGTTTATTGGTTTTCTCACATCACTGTGACCAGGTGAATGGGTTTACAAAGTGTCATTGATCATATCCTGTCCAAGAGTACGCTGGTTTATCCCCTTAGAGAAAATGTTCCCCAAATTACTCACATCTGAAGCTCAAGCTGTAATGGCAAATCCAAGTTCCTTTCAGTCTAAATGATCAAGGTGATAAAACTGAGAATAGTGTAATCAAATATTCTAAATCTAGAATCTGGGTACTTCTGGTCTAAAGCCCAAGCCACATATTATTAATTCTTTACCATTTAGTACATTTACTGTCTATGTACTCTGCAGCTTCTGAATTGTCACTATGGGAATAGGATGTAGGCTGTTCCCATGCTTCGTTAATTAATTCCTCAGAAAATAGTCCCAGGTCCAGTGTGAATAAAAGCAATCTTCCCTTTTCTCCAAACTAAATTGCCAACCCACCCTCCTAATGCACCTAACCTTTATATTAAGTATTTCACCATCCATAAACTATTTCACTTTTTATTCTGCTTGTGTATGTCCCAAACATACATGGTTGTCAGGTTTTAAAATTCTGTCTGGGAATAGATGTATAGAATTGTCTGTTCTGCACCACTCATTAGATCAGGTTTTAAAATTCGCCCTAGGCTTAACATGCAAAAGGTGCAATTATAAGAACCTGGAAAACTAACAGGCTGGAGTAAATATTTGCTCATCAATTCAAATATTTATTGAGCACCTTTACATGCAAGGCACTGTGGGACAACTGAGATCAATGCTTGCAGCTGGAAACAGAAGGGATCTCAAAAACCATGCTTCCAAGACTGCCTTCTTATTTAACAATATCTCTTCTAATAGCAGTTTGTAAGGATAGAAGAATTGAGTAGAGCTTAGATTTGTCTCAAAATCCCCAACTCATTCTGTGGTTAAGCCTCCTCACCCTCCATCACATAATTACTCAATGCTTATATATCTCTGTAGAGCAGTCCAGTCAGTTATGCCTCCAGTTCCAAAGCTGTATATATCAAATTACCCCCCTCTGAGATTCAAAAATGCATTTTTGACTGATCTTTTCTTCTCTCCAAATGGCAGTGAGTCTTGTATACCTCAGCTTTAATTTTCTCTGTGTCCAGCCATTCATATTTGTGTAAACTTTCATTAGAGGTAATAACAAAAACATGAAGTATTGATGCCCTTACAAGCACTTTCTTCAAAATCCACCATTTTGTGCAAGAAATGTACTCAGATTTTTGGTTATCCATCATTCTCTACAGAAGTACCTGAAAGTGTGGCCTACTCTGTACATTGTTTTTTAATCTGGGCATGAGGAACAAGGATTATCACCATTTTTCAGACCCATCTTCAAAGTGCATTTACCTCTCAATTCACCTGATCCCATTCCATTTTAATATCTTAACCATTATAATTAGAAGAGGGAAAAAACTGTACTATGTGCTCTTAGAGTAGTTCAATGTCTAAAGGACTCTAGTAAATTTTTTTGTAAATCCTGACACTAGTTAACATATATCTTGCTTTAAGAACATTTTTGTCCTTAGCCCCTGAGACTGTGTAGCCCGAGACTGTGTTTATGTCCTCTTACTCTCTAAGGTAACAGATATATGTACCTTGCGCACACTGATATTAAAGGCTAGCCTTTCCTCACTGTTGAATGACTTCTTGAGACAAACATCTGCTGTCAGTTTGTGGAAATTTGTGAAATCTCCATGTAAAACACACTACAAGGATTAGCAAAAATCTCCCCAAATGGCAGATCAGAAACTTTGAAAACAGTAAGGAATTCCTATGATAAAACTACTTCAGTCGAGCCTCTCTCAAATGACTCTGGGCCATTAGATTCCTCTACTCCAACTCAGCACAAACCTCCCAACACCAAGTCCTTTCATTATTATAACTGATTTATCTCGTTTATACATTCTGCCTTCCACTCACCAAACCTCTTCTGTTCTTGTTTCTAAAAAAATAGTCATTTTTCAAAAGCAGAAAAGGAAAGATATATATTTAATATATAAAAGAAAAGGCTAAATCTGACATAATTATATTCTTAAAAACATTCCATTTATTTACAGATGTATAAAAAGGCGAATTATTGGTCTACTGAGATCATGCTTCTTATAGTGTTAGGGTGAGAGCTCACTATCCTCCCAATTCCTCAACTCCTCTCACTCAACTACATCTTTCATAATCACACATGTCATTTTCATAGATCAGTTTCTCTTGGGGGTAAGGTTAAAGGGTAGGAGTTTGGGGAGACTGGAGATTTCTGTCAAGACTGCAGGACTGTTCTGAAGACAGAGTCCTCCTTCAAATTAGCCTTCACAACTTACTCATTCTAAGAGGTCTTGAAAACACCATTATCCTGGGAGTTTGTAATGACATCTGCAGCCTTCTTACAGACCTGGAATCATCTCTCATTTCCATCTTTGTACATCTCATAAACACAGTCAAATATCTTCACATCAAGAACTAATTATTACCCCTTTATTTTTTTTCTAAAAAGGGAAGTGTTCAGAAGCAGAATGGTCCTTCTTTTCCTGAGGATTATTCACTTGCCTTCTCCTTGCTGACCCTCAAAAGCCTTAGCAAGAGCCTTGGGAAGTCAGGAGGAAATGTGAGGACAAGACAAGCAAGTTAATAATGGGAAACTGCTATACCTGGATTAAAATACTAGATCTCCAAGGTCAATTATTAGCAGGGGAGACAGGTGCTGGACTCCTTGGCTAAGGCATTGAATGAACTCTGCTGGGTAAAGAGTAGTGGGAGGAAGAATGAGAAGCTAAGGGGCACTCATTACCTACTTCAAGCTTCTTCAGTAACCTTTAGAGGAGGGAAGGCTGAATGCTGAGGAGCATGTCTAGAAAGGCAAGTAGCACAATAACAACAAAGAATTTGCTCCCACTGCAATTTGCAGAGGAAAATTTTCCACCCTTTTCAATCTAATTACCAGAGTTACTAGAAAGGGAACCAACCATGGAAGTACTAATTCACTGGCTAGAAATATTCCAAAGCTGGCCTCAACAACCTACATCTGAAGATCTGCTGAGTGGGATTTGGCATAAAGAAGGCAAGGGGGATGTAGAAGAAACAGCATCACCTAGGCACAGCCCAGGCACTGGAAGCTCTTGTGTTAGTGTTTCACAACACAAGCAAATCCTGTCAATGAAGACAGAACAGGGGTTACATTCCAAAATATAATTATTTAAGAAAGGCAAAATGCAGCAGCTAAATCCCAATCTATACATTTTCAGAATAGTGATTCTTGCCCCCAGGAGTTTCTAAGAGACCCCTCAAGTGCACCATGATTATTTACAAACTAGATAGGAAACATCATTTCTATACTCAATACAAATCTCATCTTCTAGGTTGAAAACTTCAGCCTTTGAGAAATCTATGAAAACAACTATACAAAAATATAAATATCTTTATCTTTACAGGCTGTCAGTCTTTCATACCCTGACAGCTTATGAGTGAAAAAGCTCTACAGATCATTGAATCCATGGTAGCAGGTAATAAAAAATATATCTTGTGATTCAAATACTGCCTCATTTCCCTGGTAAAGAGTGCCTACTGTGACTTTTCTTTTCTTTACATCCTGTGCAGGTAAAAGTGAATGAAACCTTCAAGCACCAGGAGGCTGGTTTGATTTGGGAAATATCCAGCCCCACAATTTTTTGTTTTGGCCGCAGTCTCTGGTCTGGGCAGGGAATGCTTTTCATTTTAGCTGTCTCTTGAGTGATGTGATGTGTGAAAAGGGGAGGGCTCCTTCTATGCCTACTTCCAAAATATATATTCCAGGTAGAAACCCCTGGTACTGTGAAATGTCTTTTCAACAAACACTCAGACAGTAAGGGAGAACTAGTATTTTCTTTAACATCTGAAAATAATCACCTTAGTAATAAAAGTTAAAAGCATTCCTACTTAACCAGAAAGCTTGGATTTGTAATTGTGATTGAAAGATAAGGGAATGGAAGCTACTTGGGATAATAAAGAAGAGAATATTTTGCTGAATGACACAAAGTGTTTCACTTTGGTATTCCATGGTACCCATCCTCTCTCACCCTACTCTTGAACCACCAACTAAAAACTCTCTTCTGGATCCCTGTGCCCAAGTGCATCACATTCCTTGGATTTCAGACTTAAGCCACATAAACAACAGCTATCCACTACAGTTTAGCCCGTAACAACTGCAAAGTCTCAAGCAGCTTTTCCTCTGGGAGGGAAGAACTAGGAACCACTATGGACCTACAGTCTTGGTATGAATTCCTTGGGTAAGAGGGGCACCTCGTGTTCAGTAATGGATCACATCTTCTTAGAGAGGATGAGGAGACCCAGCACCACAAGTGAGGTAACACATTTTAACATGATCAGAATTTCATAGTAGTAATTTCTAATACCGAGGTCAGCACCCTACCCCCTCTTCTCTACCATCATCCACTGCATCAAAGTCAAGGATCACAGTTCCATGACACAAATAAACAGATGCCAACAGAGAAAGGAGGTTTCCCTCATAGCCTGGCTTCTGCCTGAGGACAGGAAAGTTCATTTCCCTGCAGAACTTGGTGAGGCCCCAGAGTTGCCCAATTTGGCCACAACAGGTGCCAATGTAGGCATCACCTTGCTCTCCCGGCATTCCTGGTCATTCCCTGTTAAGTTCATTTTGTGTCCAACCGATCCAACTTTGGCAGCTATAGGTGCCAAACAAGGCATCACCTTCAGACCTGGACCATCTGCATCGCTAGAAGGATTAGCTACTTTTAAACCTAGAGGTGCTAACTTTGGCATAGGCCTCCACAAAGTATCTGTGCTGTTGTTCTCTAGGCCAGCCTTCATGTGTAGGACGGGAGGTGAGGACACACTTTCAAGCTCTGCAGGGACACCAGAAGTACTCTTCCCTCCATCACTGGCTTTCCTGTGAGAAAGGAGGGAATCCTTTATCTCAGAGTCAATAACAATCTTAAGGACATCTGGCTCAGAGGCTGGCTCTGCAAGTTGTTTTTCAGTCTCAGAAAAGTCATCATCTTCCAAGTGCAAGAGGAGAGGACTGACAGAGTCACTCTCCCCTTGTACATCAGGCAACTCTTTCAAACCAGTTCCCAAGTGGCCAACCTGGAAAGTCGTTCGGTTCCCAGGAGGAAGTTTACTGATAAAAGCCCGTCGAGCATCTCCTGGGAACTCAGTATCCATAGAGCTGGGCAGTTCAGCCAGGCTAACAGAGTCATCATTTAGTTGCTGATTAAGAAAGGCAATCTCATTGAGCAGAGAAGTCAGTGTCTCATCAGTATCATCCTCGTCTTCCATATTAGTTAGCAGTTCGCTGGGATCCAGTGCTGCTTCCTCTATAGCTGATGCTACCTTTCTCAGTTCCATCTCTATACTGGAGTCTTTGAGATCTTTCATCTTTAATTTATGAAATGTGGACTCCTTTGGCTTCAGTTTCTCTCGTCTAGATTCACACTCTTTCCATTTATATTGAATACCTCTCATTTCACCCGCAATCTTTTTGGGTAAGAACTCTTGTGCTTCTTGCACACTGGAAATGTCAACTATTTGTGGAAAACCAGAATCTTTATTTGCCAGAAAAACTGGTGTTGGACCTAGTGCCATTCTGCCATCTCTATGGCTACCTCTGGAAGAGATTCTACCCGAATCTTCAAAGGAATTATCTTCATTCCTGACAGTATTTTTCAGGTGGTCAGGTGGCTTGCCATCAGAAACTTCATGAGGGTATTTGCTGCCACCCATATCTACCAAACCTCCCTCTGTGGCCAGTGATGTCACATTAACAATTCTTGGCATCATAAACAAGTCGTCATTTTCTGGAGGAGAGAAAAAAATTCATTTAGTTCTACAGCAGTAAGAATCCGTCTCTCATTCATATCCAGTGACCTGAGATCTCTGAGGTTGGTAGTCAAAATTCACCTGTTTACTTTTATCAAAAAGATGAAAGGAACTATTCGTCAAATTATGGAGACCTAGCTTAACAAGAAAATAAGTAGGGGCGCCTGGGTGGCTCAGTCGGTGTCCGACTTCAGCTCAGGTCATCATCTCGCGGTTTGTGAGTTTGAGCCCTGCGTTAGGCTCTGTGCTCACCACTCAGAGACGAGCCTGCTTCGAATTCTGTCTCCCTCGCTCTTTCTCTCTCTACTCCTCCCCCACACATCCTCTGTCTCTTTCTCTCAAAAAAATAAACATTAAAAAAAATAGGTAAAATCAAACCATAAGACTGTTTAATATTCTTTGATATTAAAATTTCTATTTATTTTATAGGAATGCTCCCCAGTTAATTCTTTATCCTGAGGCAGACATGCATCTTGATTCTGTTCACCCAATTAACTACTACTCTGAGGGAAAAATGAAGCCCTAGGGGCAGCACTGTAAAAGAAAAGATGACCCCTCCAGAATGAGTTTAACAATATTAGTACTGGTTAAAAATACTCTTTTACCTTAACAGAAATTTAGGTGCCTAAAACCTCAATCATCAAAGTGAGACTTCCTTTTCAACTCTACTCCTTATCCACAAAAGGGAGTGGTGCTCAAATTGAAACCGGCTGGTAACACAGGAGTGCACCGTCTCAGAATGCAACATAAAATTCATAAATATTTGTCAACACCAAAAACTAAAACAATGACTCCTCTTCCTTTTACTTTCAAATATTTTCAGTGTTTTTCCTACTCAGAAATAACTAAAAATCACAAAAGAGTTCCCAATCCCAGGTTTAAAAAAAAACAATAGAGCCAAACATGTTCTAAAACGAGGGTCATCTCTTTCCAAGGCAAATGCAAATATAAGACATCTTATCATTACAGAACACATTCAAAGGCTTTCTTTGTCACAATGAGGTACCAGGAGTAACTTTTTCCACTACCCACAGAGGACAACACTTAAAACATACCTGATTGAGCCACAGCACTGGTGGCAACTTGAGGCTTCAGATCTGTTTCTAAGAGAGCAGGAGAAACAGTTACCACTGGTCCTGAGAATAAAGGACCTTTTAAGGTGAGCAATTGCCCTTGCGGAGTCATCACGATGTTGGCAGAGGTGTGTGGAGTGTTAGAGGGTGAGGTATTTTCTGTAAGGAAAATGAGAGATTAGTTAAGGATAAAAGGTCTTCAATTAATGCTAGTATAGCCCAGGAGCCTAGGAGATATCCCTGAAACCACACACTGACTTAAAAGGCAAGAAGTAAATTTCAAATTTAGTTCAGGTGCCTCAACTTGGAATGTACTTTTTGATCACTTTTCACTGTATAATGGGTTACCTGTCCACAAATTCTCCTAAGGGACAGAAGTTCTGTTGAGGAAAAGAGCTATGGAACCACTTTTTCAAATGAATAGTGCCAATAGTCTTTACTGTGAATCAGGATAAAGGTACGCAAAATCTTATCCCCAGGCTTGCTTTCCTTATACACCTCTAACAAAGTACTTTAATTTCTAGCTCTCAAACCTCTAGCTTTTCTATCCATGAAATGAGATGGACTGGACAAAATGATCATTAAAATCTTTTTGGAGCAATAACATCATTTGGTTGTGCAATATTTTAGTATCCATCACTACTTTTATCTCAGATACCCTGGTCCATACAATGGGCCACCCAAAGAGTAAAAAAGGATACACTATTCTCTAAGAATAAAAACAAGTAATATAAAATCAACATAGCCTCACTTCCAGAATCAAGATAGGAGAGAACAAGAACTTAAAACCAATTTACTCTGTTCCCTAACAGCAATTCATTGATAGGCAATCTGATGGAAATGAAGCCTGACTCAACAAAATTCCTTTTTTAAAATTCCAATTTATTTGTCTAAGCAAGACAAATAAAGACCCAAATTTCTTCACCTTGTGAACAAAACCACAGGGAAATCAAGAATTTAGGTATAAAATCTGAGAAGATGGCAGCTGAAAAAAAATATTCACTGAAACAGGAGAATAACCTGACTGCTATCAAAAGTTGGTTTTTCAGGTTACCATAACTGGTAATTTCTTAGGATTTACATGATTGTATAAAGTTAGAAACTAAAATCTACTGTGGTTAATATTCTTCTTATAGAACCCATCCTTATGTTAATTCATTTAACTAAATCTAAAATTATGGCCAAGAAAAGACTCAGTCCACTGAAGTAAACTGATGTTCAACTACATTAAAGAAAGCAAAAAATGTCCCTCCTACCTGTGGCCTGGTCTCTTTTTCTGGAAAGAATCAAAGGTTTCCCCTTCCTGTTATTTATAAACATCTGTCCAACATCTACAGATGATGTAGAAGATCCTTCCTGCTGTTTGCTAGTTCTGGGAGACACATCAAACTCATCTGATCCCATCTTCTTTTTTCTTTTTTGTGCCTCTAGTGCTTGTTGTTTTGCATAAATATACTCTAGCTTCTTCAGGACCACTTCTTCTGTCTTACCTATAAGTTGATAGGGAATACTGTCACTCTTTATATGAACCCACATGATAATGAGAAATAGGGTCAACTGAAATCCAGTTGATTTAACTATATTCCCCCAAACTATGGAAAGCAAGAATGATTATAATCCAGAAGAAACATCCCACCCAATCAAAAGGTAACTCTGTTAGCTCTGGGAACCAAGCCATAAACTAAATAAAATCTGGAAAGTCTACTGAGGATTTCTCCTCACTAAAGACGTTACATTATTTTCTTTGCCAGAGATCACTTACTTATCTCACCTGAAAGAGATGATACTTTCCGTATCAAAATATTCCGTTTTCGAGTCAGGAGATTTTTCTGTCCTATCAATTTGTCTGCCTGATCTGTTAGTCCCTGAATTTCGCTGAATGCCTACGAACAAAAAATTAATGTCATATGAATTGATTCGCTCTTTCCGAACAACAGGTAAGGCCTACTCAATTTCTTTAATGAAAAAAGTTTTATAACGTCATTTAAAACAATTCTTGATGCTTCGGAAACTGTTATCTGTTAAACTGCAGGAGGTTTTCTGGCTTATTCTAAGGAACATGATTATTTCTAAAGAGCATCAATGAGTGGTTCACAGGGGTTTCTACTATCTACAAGGAGATTTTAAAATATTTACTCTGTTTAGATTTTAATAATCAACTTTACTTTTATTTTAACATTTATTATTTTTGAGAGACCAGAGAGAGACTCAAGTGGGGAAGGGGCAGAGAGAGGGAGACACAGAATCCAAAGCAGGCTCCAGGCTCTGAGCCGTCAGTACAGAACCCAATGTGGTGCTCGAACCCACGAACCAGGAGATCATGACCTGAGCCAAAGTTGGATGCTCAACCAACTGAGCCACCCAAGCACCCCTAATAATCAACTTTAAAATCACCTCCTATGAGTCACGTGGGTGGTGGCTCTGTCAGTTGAACATCTGGCTCCTGATTTCGGGTCAGATTATGATCTCGAGGTTTGTGAGTTCAAGCCCCACATTCAAGTTCCACATCAGGCTCTTCAGTGACACCACAGAGCCTGCTTGGGATTCTCTCTCTGCCCTTCCCCATGTGCTCTCTCTCTCAAAACTAATAAACTTTAAAAAAAATCTTAAGGGGAAGTGCCTGGGTGGCTCAGTCGGTTGAGTGTCCGACTTCGGCTCAGGTCATGATCTCACGGTCCGTGGGTTTGAGCCCCACGTCGGGCTCTGTGCTGATAGCTAGCTCAGAGCTTGGAGCTTGGTTTGGATTGTGTCTCCCTCTTTCTCTGACCCTCCCCTGCTCATGCTGTCTCCTTCTCTCTCAAAAATAAAACATTTTTTAAAAATTAAAAAAAAAAAAAAATCTTAAGGGGTGCTTGGGTGGCTCAGGTGATTAAGCATCTGACTTCGGCACAGGTCATGATCTCACAGTTCATGGGTTCAAGCCTCACATTGGGCTCTGTGCTGACAGCTCAGAGCTTGGAGCCTGCTTTGGATTCTGACTCTCCCTCTCTCTCTGCCCCTCCCCCACTTGCAGTCTGCTTCTCTCCCTCTCAAAAATAAATAAACATTAAAAAAATCTTTAAAAATAAAATTACTTCCTAATCTTAGTAAAGTCTGGTTGAAATAACTGTGTTCTATAAGGATAAGATTATTTGCCTTGTATTCCTCCAATTTCTACTCAAAAGCAAGTCAAATGAAATTACCTTAGATATTTCAGATTTCCTTTTTAAATCACTGGCAATTGTTAAAATCTATGTTAAAATACCACTTATGTTGTGCTTTTCACTGTAGTAAACTGTTCTAGTGCTATGGAGAACACCAGTGTAAAGAGATTCAACTCTATAGAGTCAACTAGAGTTTCTGACTTAATCTGAAGTGAAGATAGTTCTGGCGTTAGGAACTTGACTTTCACTAAAAAACTACTTTGACTCAGCATAAGGGCTTTTCCCCTTAAGGGATTTGTTGGGAGTTCACTAGTCCACATTCACATGTTAAATACAAGCTCTACACTTCAATTTCCCTCTTAGGGTGATGATTCTCTTTCTCAAAGTAGCTCTAGAAGATTCTCTTAGTCAAATTCTCATTTGTCGGTCATTTATAGAGAACACTTACCCTAGTGAGAATGAGACTTTTGGAAACCTTAGAAGAATGAAGCAATCCCAATGTGATCTTCAATTTCTCAAAGAGATCCCTCATTTCACCACGCCGGCGACGCTCATTTGCAGTGTGTGTCCGGCGATAATAAGCAAAAGCTTCTGCTTCTTTCTGTAGTTTTTCACTCCAATAATCAGGCTTCAGTTTTAAAGGAACTGGTGGAGCCTATCCAAACAAAAAATTGCTACCTAATTATCTTTCATTTGTACCTGCCCTCTTCTTCCATTCTAAATGGCACTGTTCCATACCAGATACCCACTATCTTCTGTCTGAACTATTGATAACAACCTCTCAATACTGATCATCTTATTCTAAGTCTATCCTTCTCCAAATCTAACTTCAACAGTGTAAATCACTTTTTACTCAAATTTCAGTGGTTCTCAAGGAAGAACGTGAGGAGAGGGAATCTAAAAAAAGTTTATCTAAGTAATTTAGTATTAAAACTTGTTTCCAGGACACAAATTACACAAAAAATTTCAAAAGACTTTTAATAGATGGAAAACAGGTTTAAAATATTTTTCTTAATTAAGATCTTCTACAGTTTGGTAAAGGATCAACTGTCTTTCTTCTTAAATCACCATTCTCTCCAACCATTCCAAAGTGCCAGAAGTTTCCAAAACACACTATGCAATCTCACACCACCTTGCCATTACAGACGGTTACCTGCACCCATACCTTCCACTCTATCCTCCAAAACTTAACATTTGAAAGTCAAACTTTCCATTTTTCAGGAAAGTCTTTTTTGACCCTCAGTAGAACTTAGACTTCTTTCTCTTATTTATTCTACTACATTTTCCCCCCAAGTTATTTATTACTGAACAGAAATAATAGATGCATATAGGGATTTAAATAAAAACATTTGAAGAGCTTATAAGGAAAACCAACTGTGCCCAACATTTGTACCTGGATCCTTAAAGACAACAACTTTTCTATTTCTTTTAGAGGCTTTTTCTAGTTCTTAAATCTATATATAAAAAATAAGCTTATTCTTTTCCATTTTCAATGCTATCTATCTACACTCTGCTATGCAGAAGATTTAGCTCACACCACTCTCTCACATCTTACAATCCCATCTTCCTAATATAGGCAGATCATTAATTTTAATTCTCTTGATCCTGCTGCAACTTGAATATAATTCTATCTCTACTTCTCATCAACAGATACTATCTCTGTAAAATGAGGACAACAGCACTTATATCCTTCCCTTTATTTCTATTTCCCTCTATTTCTTCTTCCCTCTTTTACCTTCGTCATTTGTACTTATACATTTTTCAAAACTCAAGTCTTCCATACTTTATTCACAGATTAGAGAAGTTTGAAAAAAAATTATTAATAGTGGCTACCATATTAAGACAGTGTGAATACTGCTCAAAGGGAGTAATAATTACATTTCCTGTCTTCTGTAGTTTGTTTTTCCTCCTCTAATGTCTCTAATTGCCCTTTTTTTGACACTGTTGGCCTTTATCACAACCCAGAAAGCACCCCAAAACTCTTATATAAAATCATTATCTATCTAAAGTCAAACTCATTGTGCATTACAGTATGGAAAAATAAGAGATACAAGATAGAAAATACTGAATTTAAATATAGCATGACACTATTAATGATTTACATGTAATAATAATTAAGGTATAAACACTAGCTTGTGAATATAAGCTATAATGAAAATTCTTACACCTGAAAAATGTCTTAGGATGAATGAAAAAATACAATCTATGCAAAATTATTACAATGTAAATTATGTACCCCTCCAACCAAACCTAAACTAATCACCCAGTGGTTTTTGAAAAACTCGAATACCACCTTCCACCTCAACTCAATCTCCAGAATTGTTTTTATTACTTAAATCAAAAAGGCAGAGTAAGAAATGAAAAATGGTTTAAACAATCAAACTCTCTTCCATTCACAGTGTTATTAAAAATAAAGAAAAAAAAAAACCTTGCTCAATTATGGTATTATGATGTCTAAGAAAATCAAAGAAGGTTCAAAATTTAATGGCTCTATGAACTACTACCCATCATTCCAGAGAATAATTTTTTTAGGATACTGAAAATCATGAGTCTCAATAAGAAAGAATGCCAGGTTTTTTTCAGTTCACACAGACAGAGTATAGCATTAGTTTTCAAGTAAGCACATCAATTTTCACCAACTCCATACCCATTTTAATTGTTCTAGGATATTCTATCATCCGGGAGTAATAGAGAATTAAGAGGGGAAAAAAGGATTAATACTATAATTTTACTAAGAAAAAGCAGCAGATTCTATTAGCTCACTGGTAAAAAAAAATTGTCCAGAAAAAAGTCATAGCTAATATAATGTTATTTTAAACTCTAATGGCAAATGTTGTCAATTTTATTAAGTGAGTAATTGTAATTAAATATATTATAAATACCTTTCGACTCCTTTCAGCAGCTTTTTCATCTGCAGAGATATGGGTACGGCACCTAGGTAAAGACAATATTTTCCAATGTCTTACTGAAATAGTAACCCAAGACCTATTTCACAGCTACACTAAACGAAACCATCTCAAATTGTTTAAAGTGTAACCAGTTTCTTTTTGCCAAGGCCCTGTATGTGGCAGTATGATTTAACTCAACAGTATGCTCTTTTTATTCTGTGCCCAAATAGTCCCTAAAATTGCTAATTACTTTTTCAATCATAAAATATTTCATATATACAAAACTATATAAACAAAACATAATGAACAACCAGGTACCTACCATCCAGCCTGAGGAATAAAACATCTCAAAAATAAAAATACAGATCTTATGTGCAGCCTACACAATCACATTTCCTTCTTTCTTTCTCATAGGTGAACACTCCCCAAAAGGAGTTTTTGCCATGCATAGTTATGCAGTTTTACTAGCAATGTATCCCTATATCAAAAATATTATGTAAGCACTTTAAATACTATACACTATAGTGTATCCTTTTTATTTGGGAGGACAGTGCGGGGGAGGGAGGCAGAGAGAGGAAAGAGGGAAAGAGAGAATTCCAAGAAGATTCTGCACTGTCAATGTAAACTTGATGCAGGGCTCAAACTCACCAACCAAGAGATTATGACCTGAGCCAAAAATCAAGAGTCAGATGGTTAACCAACTGAGCCACCAAGGCACTCTAATACAGTGAATCTTTCTTCATCTGATTTCACTCAACATTACATCTAAGATATTGACACTCACTATTCTAGTTCAATCATTTTAACTGCTATACAGTACTATCAAGTGTGAATTTTCAAAGTGTGAAATTTCTTTTTCAGAATTCTAATAGTTACTTAGGTTATTTCCAAATTTACTCAATAGCAAACAATACTGCGATGTACAGTCCCATGCATGACCCCTTGTACATACGTGTGAACTTTTCCAGGGTATATATACCAAGAAGTGAAATTGCTGGGTGGAAGAAATCAACCTTAGTCATGTCACACTACTTTCCAAAGTGCACCAATTTACATTCCCACCTGCAGTATGTTCCCATTGCTCCACAACTAGATATAACAACAGTATCAGAAATTGCCATTATTTGCTAATCTTATGGATCTAAATTAATGAAGTCACTGCGATTTAATAATATGTACATCCCTAATTACTTGTGAGGTTGAACAAATTTATGTGTTTATTGGCTGTCCTGGTTTCCTCTTCTGTGTGAACTGCCTGCAATATCCATTATGTACTTATCTACTCCATCAACTTTTTCTTATGGACTTAAACAATTATTTTATATCCTTGATACTAATCCTTTGTCAAACACGTACTGCCAATATTTTCCTCAGTCTAAGTTTGTCTTTTCACTGTTTTCATGGTGTGCTGACAGAGAGAAATTTGTAAATGTTTAACAATGTGCTCCTTTACAGTTTGTGCTCTTTGTGTATTAGTTATTCTTTCTCTCCATTTATTGAATTCACCTTCTATTTCTTGCAATAGCATTTTATAAAAGTTTTACAAAGCTTTTGTTAATAATCCCTAACATGTTTTCTGTTACTCTTATAAATGGCCTCTTTAAGATAATATTTTTTTGTTGCTAATGTTCAGAAAATCAATTTTAGTATAATGAATTTCTATCCAGCAATACTGCTAACCTTAAATCTAATTAAATTTTTACAAGACTTACACTATTTCAATCTTAACCAGTAAGCAACTGAAGTAGCTTCCCGACAGCTCTGGAATGAAGAAAATTGCTAGGCCTGTTTCTCTATCCTTAGACCTTCTCAACATCACCAGGGATAAAGAATGATTCTTTCTCAACTCATTGCTAGTTTACATTGTTGAATGAGATAACAGGAAAAGCACAACGTCTGGCACAAAATAAGAACTCCTATCTTTTCCATCACTCTCTCACATCCCATTATCCCCAATACAAGGCTTACTAATGGAATAAATTTTCCTGAGCAAGTCATCATACTCATCAGGTGAAAACAGGTAAAAATTTCCTAACTGGATCCCACCTGTTCAACTAACAAAGTAACCAAATTTAGAATTTAATGTCTATTCTTAAACGATGAAACAGCTACATACAAAACTAGTATTTTAATAAACCAATGTGTCAGGCTCCAAAAGCACAGGTTATTCACATTCACACCTGGTCTTCTAGCAATAACCAAGGCAAGTTAATTACCTCTCAATTCTAGCTCCCTCATCTACTACTCAGAAAAAAGCTAGAGGAACAAAGGAACCAGGTCAGTTACCCAGAGCTCCTAACTAGAACATTTAGCTTTGTTTATGGTCACAAAAAACAACAAAAAACAAAAATCCAAAGAGAAATTAAGACTTACGGCTGTTTAAAAGTCTGTGTTTGGGCAGCTGTGGTCTTCATGTGGGCAACATTTATATCCTCAGAGAGCTCTTCTACAGTCTCAATGTCCACCTGCTCCTCATCATCCTCAATGTACTCTACACAGTTATTCTGAAACAAAGCATTCCAAAAGTAAATAAAATATTGAGAAGTAAGCACACCTAAACTTTTCAACTGAATGCTCCCCTTATAAAACCATATCATGAATACTGATGATACTAAACTTGCTAATCGTAAGAAGGAATTAAGTTATGAAGACAACATACGGTTAAAGCCAACAACCATGCACTGCATTAAAAATCATAGATATATACTAAACAGACATCAGACTGTATTGATGCTTCAGTGTTATTTCTAATGGACAAAATTCAGATTACAGAAATATTAAAGCTTCATAAATCTTCAAATTAATTAGCAATAAAGTAAAACCTGGTGAGGGGAAAGGAGAAAAATTCAGGTTCCATTTTAATTAAGAATACTTCAGGACTGGGGTGCCTGAGTGGCTCAGTCAGTTAAGCATCCAGCTTTGGCTCAGATCATGATCTCACGGTTCGTGACTTCAAGTCCACATCGGGCTCTGTGCTGATAGCTTAGAGCCTGGAGCCTGCTTGGGATTCTGTGTCTCCCTCTTCTCTTCTGAAGAATTTCAGGTATCAAAAAAGCCCAAGGTGGGCATACTTATACAAAAAAAGAGTCTATCAGTAAGCAATTATTGAGCACCTATCATAGAAATTCATGTATATTTTATGTAAGTAATAGAACATGTGGATTATGGGATATAGGTATTTTTAAGTCCACCTTTAAAATTAGTGTTTCTGATGCCAGAAACTAAAGCAGGAATATGTTATCTATGTAGTATACCTGAGAGGCACAACTCAAAATGAAGCATCCCAATCACCTCATTAATTCTGTTTACACTTGATGGAAAAATTACTTACCCCCATGAATTATGTTCCATAAGCTGATAGGCACTAAATGCAAGCCATCATTTATGTTTCCCAATTTAAGCACAATTTCAACAATGTATATTGAATTTAAACAATGTAAACAGCATATATTAAAATTAACTTTGGGAAGCTAAACCGAAAGAGTCCTGACAGAATCTAAAGAGTCTGACTAATAATGTAGGTAGATGCTTTGTGTTTAAACTGAAGAATGTCTGCCTACTGCATGACTTTAAATGCAGGCTTTGTAAATAATATCCAATAAACTTCACAATGGAAGACTGAAATTAAATAGACTACTCACTACTTTCCTTACGCTATTCCAATATAATAATCACAAGCACAAAGATATCTATCATACGTGTCAGATAGGTACAAAAATACAATGTAGAATTTAGACTTTAGAGATCATTTAATATAATGCCCTTACTTTTAAAAAGGTCATTGTACCTTGTATGTCAGATTCCCTATTAGGAAATCCAAACAATGCCACCCTTGATTAAGACACAATAAAAGTTCTATTATAAGTCAGTTTTCACTGGTTTTAAGGCTGGATTGTCTTTGGTCTGATACTTATCCAGGCTGACTTACAAAGGGGGATTCTGCAAAAAGCAGAAGAAGATCTGCCATCTAATTCTTAAATTCAGTGAATTCAGATTCTTTAGCTACCTATAGGTATCTGTCCTCAAAAAGGATGAGGCTATGTATAGATAAGGCAAATGTATATACAATCACCTAATTGTAGAGATAGATCCTCATTTTACATAAGAGACAACTGAGGTACAGAAAAAACCAACAAAGGAACATTAGAATAGTTAAACATTTTAGTCTTTTAAAATAGGAATCTTTTTGTTGTATTTTATCTGTATTAAGGAAGTTAGGCATTAGCAAAGACCAGATAACATAGAGGCTGGATCTTATGGAAGTGAGATTCTAAAACAACCAACTGCATCATAATCACCACAGAGGGCCATATTATCTGCTCCTGAAGAGAGGACATGGTTTAGATGTGAGGGCACTCTACAGGCAGCTCATTATAATCTTATGTTTTACATCAAACCCCATTGTCAGGCATCAGCAAATCAAAGCCTGCTAACTCTTTATAAATGAAAGTTTTATTGGAATACAGCCTCACTCTTTCCCTTAGTATTGTTTATGGCTGCTTTCATGCTATAACAGCAACTGAACAGTTTCAAAAGCAAGCCATCCAGCCTGCAAAGTCTAAAATGTTAACAATCCAGCCCTTTATATAAAAAGTTTGTTCAACTCTTGCCCTGTATCATAGTGCTTCTCACTTAGAAAGATTATAACCTTAAATAGGAAGTCTACAAAAATGGCTTCAGAAAACTTTTGTAAAAATATAAAGGTCATATTACAAAAGAAGATGACCAAAGTTCAGAATATGAATCCTAGAAACGAATTATTTAATTTTAGGAGATAATTAAAAAGCAACTTAAGGCAGGGTTATATTCAAATATTACATGGTATTTTCCATTTTTCTACAAAAAGAAAAACCTCTCTCTAAACGTAGGTAGGTAAGTTCTCTAGTTCTAAGGTCACCCATTCCGTTTTTTATACATCTCCTGGATAGGCTATAGTCCCTTCACACAGAAGATGTAAAAAACTAACTGAGAAAAAATGGAGTAGTAGTTTCAGGATTTCTTTTTCTTTTTTTTTTTTTTAAACCTAACTTGAAAGGGACTCTCGAGCATCTATCCCCCAAAGGCATAAGCCAGCCTTCCCAGAATAGTAGTAGACCAGTCTCAAAGAACAACATAAGCTCAATAAATGTTACCTGACTGACACAGCCTAAAAACTACAGTCACTTAATCATAATCTAAACCTAGGCATCCAATTCAATGTATCAGGTTTCAGTGATCTTCTGAAAAAGCTACTGTCTCTAATAAATCATTTAAATTGTTGAGGTTTCAGTCACAACAAAAATGGGCTCATCACCTTTTCTACATCATCAACCTCCTCACTCTGGTAGTCAGAAACAACATCCACAATCTCATCAATAGAATCATCGGTTTTCTCATTCTCTTCTTCCTCGTCCTCCTCTTCCAAATCCAAAACAGTCAAGTCAGCACTGCTTCGTCCACCACTCTTCTCTTGCTTTGGTTGTATGTGTTCTCCTGACAGCAGTAAGTGACCTTGAAAATGTCCTTCCCCTCTGCTCCCTTTTGTAGCTCTCCTTGGAACAATGGAGAAGGCTGTAGGACTAGAAATCCTACTCCAAGAATCACATTCAGTTTTTAAAACTCTGACATTTTCAGTAGTTCCACTTTTTCCAAGTAAATCAGAGATGCTTTGTTCTTGTTGAAACACATCTGAATTTTCCTGACAAGTCTTTGTTTCTTTAATTAACTGCTCATCTGCCTCTTTCTTGCATTCTTGTGTAGTTCCAACACACTTCTGAGTCAAAGGGCCCTTCAGGTGTTTTCTCCACCTCTCCCTAATACTGTCCTTCTCCAGAGAGTCTCCACATCCTTTCTCCTTGGCTTCTGGCTGTGGAAAAGACTGCTGCTCCACAACTTTGTTCCCTGATAATTCGAGTTTACTTTCTTCCTTAGAGATGACTGGAAATTCATTTGCGTTTTCCTCCTGATTTTCTAACCCTTTCTGCTGTTCCACTTTCACATCACCAAGTTTTTTAAGTTGTACATTACTTGCACTTTGGACTGTCACATTGCTGGCTTTTTTGGAAATGGTCTTAACTTCTAGAACAGTTCGTTTTTCTTTGGAACTGTTATGATTTCTAATCCCAAACTCTTCATCTCCATCTTTATAGTCTTCACCTATATGTGACCCAGTGATATAGGAGTGCTCAGAAGGTTTAACAGTTATAGGACCTTCTTCTGTAAGGGATTCTTCATCCAAATGATCACCCCCATCTCCCAAAGAATCGCTTAGGATTTCTATTGAGGCAGAAGCTCCTGAATTTTGCTTTATTATATTAGCCTCAGAATCTATAGCTTCTCCTTCTGACTGTAAGGCCTTCTTAGTACCCTGCTCTCTTTTTAAAAAGCTTGTTTCATCTTTCTGGTCTGCACTCTGGGACTCTTTCTTCATCTGAAGAGAAGCAACATGTTGAAGAATGGAACTGGGAACAGGCTTTTGTCCAGGGAGCTGTAACAAAGCAAAACTACCAGACTGGAGAGGAATAAGACTGGCTGTACCAACAGGCTGTCCTCCTGAGCTATAGGTTATTTTGGTTTCAGAACCTGTTTTATTTGCAAAGCTCTGTGGTTCAGGAGGGGAAATCCTCAGGGTCAATGTACCAGACTGAGACACAAAACCAGGTCCAGAAGAAAGCAATGATGGTGCCTGAGTGATAACATTAACTGCTGGAGAAGATCCAACAGCCTGAATTACAGGATTCATAACAGAGAAAGCAGAGGATGAAGCAGAAGATGGTGGAGTCTCTGAAGGTTTGGAAGGAGTGGGTAACCGGATTCCCATCACAGAGCCTGGTAAAAGGAGAAAAAAAAAAAAACTTTTTTAATCACCACTGCCCACATCAAGACTACAAGGCAAGCTTTTCTTTTTGGACAGGTTAACTCTAAGAGACTAAGAAATTCTGGTGTATTAACAACCCATATGGCCAAATGATTCCACAAAAGAAAAATTCATTAGAAAGATCTCCAAATTTATACCTGGGTTCCGAAACATGACAGGCTGTAAGTTGGGCTGGGTATTAGAGCCTCGAAGTTGATGCAAAGGGAGGAGCTGAACAATCTGTCCATTAGGATGCCTGAACAGATTCATTCCACTTGGGCTCCTAACAGGTTGCAAGACCATCCGATGCCCCTGAAGCTGTGTGTTTGGCACAGGTCTAAGAGTAGGAGAACCTTGCTGCACTGGAATCAGCAACAATCGAGGTCCAGTACGTTTCACGGTGTTAGGAGAGACCTGGGGAGTAGCCACTGGAATCTGAGGGGCATTTTCTGAAAAACAGGAAATGGAACATAGTATCAGAATTCTCCTTTAATAGGTGTAGTAGCAAAAATTATTATGACATAGGATCTGACCATCCTGCAAATAAATTCTAATTTGAACTATATAGTTGGTGAAATCTTATACCTCTATCATATATTATATAATCTCTTGGCTGAGAACAATTTACCTTAAAACCTAATTATTAAACAGACATTATAATTATAGGGCATTACAATCAGAGTCAGAACGGTAAAAAAAAAAAAAAAAAAAAAGAAGAAGAAGAAGAAGAAAAAAAGCAAGCAAGTAAGCATCAACTGTCAAGAAGTACATTTAAAGAGATAGTGTCTCTGGCCTAAAAAAAAACACAGGCCTCTAGATCTGGATTCCTATTAAAGTTAAACAGATCATTCAGATAAAATTCTCTTCCTTAACCTTAAAATTCAGGCTGTTAACACACTTACTAGACTTATGACTTCATTAGTCATACTCAAGTAAGATAAAGTCAAGGACTAAACATCATGAGGTATAAAAAACTCCTTGGCTTTCAAAATTTCATGACAAATAACCAAAGTGTAAAGATCTGTGGAAATTATTTTTCAGAAAGAAAAAAAAATACATACCCCCTAAAAATGGAATGAAATTAAGAGACATCAAAGAAGCAGGAATATAAAGCCTGGTTAGGAAGAGGCAAAGGATAGTTTTAAAACAAACAGAAAAAGCAAAAATTTAATGCAGAAGATGTGAACTTAAATTTTGCAAGCCATTAACAGTACCTAAAGATGCACTTTAATGTTCGGAAGAAATTATTTAGAAACACTAAAGACATGGGAAAAAATAATATGGGTAATCTACAAACAGATTTTTGGTCATGGGGATAAAAAGGTAGGAATAACAGTAATAATAAGCATAAATGAAACTAATCTTACATCACCAATCAAATTAGTTTAGCTTATTTAACATTAAGAAATATTTTCATTAGTGTGTCACTAATGAGAAAAATCAACAAACCAATCACCTTAACATGTGACATTCTATCAGATAGGAGCTCTACCCACAAAAGCTATCAAACTTCTAAAATAAAGTTATGCTCCAAACATTTACAGGACAAATTATATAGAAGATACAGAACTACCTTTGAAAATGAAAAAAAAAAAAAAAAAAAAAGCACAGACCAAACTTCATGGAAAAAAGTGTGCAATTTAAACAAAAACATCTATCTCATGTGAAGTAAAAAGCCTATGAAACCTTTCTATTTCCTACCCATTTCTACTCAAGGTACATTTTAGAAAGTGATTCAAACCGAAAGTACTCCAGTTCTAAGACTGAAAGCAGCCTTTAAAATACACACACTACTCTCTCTCTCCTAGAAATAAAAATATTTTTTAAAAAATTTTAAAAAAATAAAAAGGGGTGCCTAGGTGGCTTAGTCGGTTAAGCATCCGACTTTCACTTAAGTCATGATCTCGCAGTTCATGGGTTCGAGCCCCACGTCGGGCTCTGTGCTGACTGCCAGCTCAGAGCCCGGAGCCTATTTCAGAGCCTGTGTCTCCCTCTCTCTGACCCTCCCCTGCTCACGCTGTCTCTCTCTCTCTTCTAAAAATAAAAATATTAAAAAATAAAATAAAATACACACACTAAACATATGATTATTTATTCAAATGCAAGTGAGGATAAGAAAGGAAAAGAGAAAAAGAAAAGTTAAATGAAAAAGTCACAGATGTTTAATTGCCGCCTAAGTCGGGATTCTCTTTATGAAACCAGAACAAAATTACACACACTTAGAAGGGGCAATTCTGAGTCCACTTAATTTAAAAAAGAACAGATGAGAAAATTGGTTAAAATTATTTCCTCAACTGGTATTAGAGAAGGTATTTTTAGGTGGTATATGAATATAGAATAACATATACATTGTGAGAAAGTGAATTTTCAATTTTAATCTTCTGATAACATACAGGAGCAAACACCAGTCTTTGATACTACATCAGCATTTCCAGCTTTCTTCATTAACAGAGAGTGCAAGCCACATGTTAACATATGGTAGCTAGCTAGAATATAATTCTTTTTATTATCGTTTCCAGGATATTTACAGTTAATCCTATGTTTCAGCAAGCAGTATTAGTTTCCAATTACAGTGTGCTCGCTTCGGCAGCACATATACTAAAAATAGTTTCCAATTACAGTAAAATTGCTCCTTTTAAAAATATATTTAAGTAAACAAAGGAGTTAATTTAAATAAAAACCGTAAAAGTACAAATGAAAATCAAAGCAAAATACATGAATATATATTCTGATGACTGAAATCTGAGAATGAACTAAAAAAGCTAAACTACTTCATAGTTTCATGACAGAATTAAAAAGAAAGATCAGAACTCATTGTTTATAAAGTATCAGATAAAATGACAAGATATGAATCTTGAGATTTCAACAGGAAACTAAAACAGCTTCATAAACAATGATCTCACCTCTGAAATTACATATTAAACTAATCAGTTTTTGTATGTTTACATAAAGGGGAGAAGCAGAAGATAACAAATTTAATACTGTGATTCACTTAAACTTTGAAAAGACCTTCAACCTATAAACTAATTCCCAAGTTACTTTATTTCTAAAATCTCAACAGAGATTTGGACCATGTCACTAAAGATAATGTTTAATAGGAAAAATATCAATAACCAAGACAGAGTTATTGCTGGCTATTTATTTCCCCTTAACTCCTGTAAAGTCTCTCTTTTACACAATAATTCTCTCTGAGTACACTAAGAGAACCATTTATTTTAACTGGTTGAATTAGGATTCAATTAGGATATAATCATTACCAAAGTGAAGGATATTCCTATTTCAAATTCACTTAACCTAAGCCAACATAAGAAAAATTTTAATTTTAACTGAAAAGCTGATAAACATATCGATGCCCAAAGAAATACGTGTCCTTATTTCTATCTCAATTGGTTCATATATAATAATAAGTAGGAGAATAGTATCAGTAGTATATGGAAGTTGGGATGATTCACAAATGATTTTTACTAAACAAAAAGGACCTAGAATTTTAATCTTAAGCAAGGAGAGAGAAAAAGCCCTTAGACTGGCTGAATCATAGCAGAAGTCCTCTCATCTCTCTTTTTTAATTAAAAAGAAGCACCGTCCCCCCAAAAAGGAACACCTTCATTTGTGTTACTTACTCAGAAATGTGCACCCCTAAGCTCTCAGCACACAGCAGTGCACTTCTTCCTGTGCCCAACTTGACGGCTGCTCTACTGGCTTAGAGCTCAACTCCCACAGGCATTATTTCAGTATCCTTTAGCCAACATTTCCATTACGATATTTTTGAGTATTTTAATATCCTGAGAAAACCTCCAACCAGAGTAAACCGCATGTCAAGGCTGTTCAGTTTATCTCCAAAGTAAAGCTGGGGTGCCTGGGTCAGTTAAGAGTCACCCTGGATTTCAGCTCAGGTCATGATCTCACTGAGATGGAGACCCATGTCGGGCTCTGTGTTGACAGCATGGAAGATGCTTGGGACTGAATCTCAATCTCTCTCTCTCCCCCTGCCCCTCCACAGCCTGCATTCCCCGCCCCACCAAAATATATAAACAAACATTAAAAAAAAAAAAAAAAAAAACCATAAAGTTATATAAACAGCTGTATGGTAAACCAGTCAGTAACATCTAGGCCTTACCTGGTCTCTGGCTCACTGGTGGACTCCCATCAATTCCCGAGAGTATAATGGGAACAGAGCCCAGAGATGAAGTTGGTGTGGTCACCATGGAGGAAGATGCAGCTGTGGTCACCACGACTATGGAGGTGGAGGCAGTGGAAGCAACAGGAAGAGTTATAGTTGGAGGAGATGCTACCAAAGACTTAGGAAAAGCAACTGAAGCCACAGGGGTAGTTATCCCAGTTGTTTTGATAAGGTTCACAGTGGCTGTAGACTGGGTAGGTGTTACAGAGGTGCTGGTATTAGTTTCAGAAACCTCAACAACCCCTGCAGTGGTGGCACCAGAAGAATAAGTAGTTTCTTTAGTTCCCACGTCAGAAATAGCAGTCATAGGTGTCACAGCAGTAACATTCTCTAAAAATACTTGAGGGGTGGTAGTAGTGACAGCAGCAGTCACAGGGCTGCACACCTGAACTGGCTCAGAAGAAACCACAGGTGTGACGACCATTACTGGAGAAGGTCTGATACTGAACTTCTGTGGCCCTGTTAGGGGTTGGGGTGTGCTAACTCCGGGTATCTTCTGCTGCAGGGCTCCAACTTTACTCATCACAAACTGTGTGAACACACCACCAGGAGAGGGTCGAGCCGCTGCAAATAAAAATTTGCAGGTCAAAAATCTTCAGTTCTCATATTTTATCCTCTTAGTGATTGTGTTTATCAACATTTATTGTGCACCACTGGGTCAATTTCTTCTAGGTACTACCTATCTGTAATATATGTGCCAATTTCCACCCACAGAAATCCAACACTTCCCTCAACTCAAACCAAATCTTTATAATACTAAGAAAGGGAATAAAATTGTGTGTTCCTACTAAAATTCTTTTGGCTATATTGCATAGGACACTATGCCAGGACACTAAAAAGATACTGTGCAGCTCACAACTTCATGACCTAAAACAGTGAAGAAAGTAAGATTTTTTTGCCCTAACTCTAATTTTATAACAGGTTTTCACTACTTCCTCCTCTCCCAGCACCTCCACCTCTTTATTACTGTTATCCTCCTATTAGACAGTTAAGTTTTACAAATTTCTAAAATGTATACAGTTTGCAAAAGAGGGCAAGATAGGACTGAAAATCACCAGTAAAGCTATTTTTTTTTTTTTAAGAAGGTCAAAGGGGTTCTTTTTAAGGCATACAATGCTTATCCTCCATCTTCACACAACTCCAGCATTCAGCCAGAGATTTCAATTTCCCATCAGAGGAATAAGAATACAGCAACAGACACTTTTACTTAATAATCCTAAATAGATTTGAAACAACAAAAAGAAGAATTCAATAAACTGGCTACATATACTCTAAATACACAAATGCGTTCAAGAAGGTAACTTATTAACAGATTCTAGCACTGAAATGTTAAACAAAAGAGGTTTTCATTCATAGAACAGGGATTAACACATTAAAGCAACACTTTCAAACTTATGTTTTACAAGAGCCTTTTATTCTAAGCCTGTATCAGTAACTCAATCCACTTTGATTTGCTAGCTCCTTGGTTACATAAGTTCAAGGAACACACATATGATTGATTATAAAAGTACCAGTGCCCATAAAAGAAACACTAAGTGATGTACAGTGCTTAAAAATATGTTTTTCTTTTTTAAAATCAAAATTAAAAATCTAAGTCTTTTCTATAATTATAAAAGCAGTCTAAAACTCTGGAAACAATTTTAACTACAGCTGAATTTATCTAGTATCATAGGTCATCAGGAAAGTTATCAAAAAGAGAAAAAATTCAGGCAAGACAGACATCAAGAATAAGAATAATGCCAAATTCTACATTTCTCTAATTTTCAGAAACTCCATACCTGTATCCATTGGCCAAACACTAAGGCACACTCCTTTCTAAAAGATACATACAGTCCAACTTACCAATTGGTCTTTTTGCCGGGACAAACGCCTTCAGATTCTTCCCAGGGCGATTTGTTGTAGCGCCGGAGGAGGATGCCGTTTTGCAATTGGATGTTGAAGGCAACAGGGTACGTGGTTTCCTGGATGCAGCCACCTTGGCATTGGATGCTACCTTGGAGATGACAGTACTGAGGGTTGAGAGGTCCAGGACTGAGGGTCGCAACCTGCCTGTGATATAAGCAGCTAGCCTATTGGCTGGATGCAATGCCCCCATCTGTCCCAATAGCAACTTAGCCTGCGGGTAACTCTTACCATTAACCTGAAACAAGTGGCAAAGAGAAATTCTGTAAAGATAAAATTCTCTTGCTAACTTATCTCCCTTGACAGGGGTTTAATTTTCACATGGTTTAAAAAGTCTATTTTTCAGATGTAAAGGGAAAAAGAAATGGACTTTTTCCATTTGGCATATAATCTGAGTAATTAGGTGGGGAAAAAAGGCTGCCACCTGCTATTCTGAACTAATCTCATCTTCATTTTGGGTAGTTTGGAAACAGAATCTTAAAAACTCATCACATCTACTCTTAAGATATGTGAGAGATACAATCAAGTCTAAGGAATTATCCAACTATTTTACTTAATAAGCAATTATGCTTAAAGTATTAACAGTCAGCAAAAACTAAGTAACTGTTTCACAGAATCTCTGAAAAAACCATGGAGGCATAATGAAGCCCTCTAACAAGGATCCTTTCAAGCATCCTTCATATTTGAAAAGTAAGTGGGTAAGTCTACTTTTAGGTTATATAGAAAACCATCATAATAGCTAAGCCACAAGGTCCCCTCAGTTTTCAAAAAACTCAACTCTGAAGATAATTGTCATCTGTTGAACAAAACTTGAGCTCAAGATCAATGCTAGGAGAAACCAAATTATAACTTTAGGAAGAATCACTGAACTATCAGAAGAAAGTAATCAATAACTGGCAAAGATTTTTCATTTCCGTGGGGTGACTGGGTGGCTCAGTCAGTTACGTATTTGACGTCAGCTCAGGTCATGATCTCACAGGACAGAGCCCCATGTCAGGCTCTGTGCTGACAGCTCAGAGCCTGGAGCCTGCTTTGGATTCTGTGTTTCCCTCTATCTCTGTCCCTCTCCCACTCACGTTCTCCAAGTCAGACTAGAGAAGACATCCTTTTCTGTCCCTCCTTTCCATCATTTAAAAGGGGAAGAGGGTGAAGTATGGTGAAGAAACTCCTCTCTAAATTAATAGGAAATCAGTACAGAGAATAGCTAGAGCAAGCCACTCTTCAAAGACACAAAACCATTATTCTTTATTATGTACGTGAAACTATGATTATTCCCAGACAGATCAGGAACACCTCTACTTTAAGTGTGACAGAGAGGAGTGATGTTTCCAGCCTACAGGAAATGTTACTATCATTTTTCAGGGTCTCTAGAGGTCTAGGCCAGATACCCCTATTTGCTCCTTTGGGATCTGATCTGAAGACTATTCAAGAGCTTCCCAGAGCCTGCATTACAGTGAGCTGACTGCTTATGCAAGTTCACATTTTACGGTGGCTTTCTGAGTTCTAGACAGGACAGGAGAACATAAATTTCTATACCTTTATTTTAATGGGTCAAGTATCACTAGAAATGAGCTCAGGTAACTCTCTGTTCTCAAAGTTATCAATCAATAAATGAAGAAAAAAAAACACTGTTTTCATTATTAAGAGTTTAAGAAATACCAACAGAAGCAGTTATATAGCACCATCAAGAATAAACTGCAATAAAAAGTTTTAAGTAAGTAGATCATTCATATTATTAATGAAATAGGCCTTAGCCCAGGGAAGTGGTCAAGTTAGTAAAGCCAAGTAACCTTAGCAAGAATGTCAGACATTTCCGTACATTTGCTACTCTGATATAAAAGTGCATTTAATGTTACTAAGCAAGAGGAGAAACCTTTTTACTATAATTACATTTTAATTCAAAATCTTTCTTGGCAAGATTTTTCTAGATGCCAGTGAATTTTACTAATATAACCTGCCTGAATTACTCAACAGCAAGGACATATTTCTACTACACGATGACTAGCAAAAAAGGGGAAATGGAGCAAATAAAGGGGGAAAAAAGTAAACTGTGGCTCAATTTTTTAAAAATTTAGACTTTTGAGTGACACCTTACAATATTAAAATTTTCTCCAAGTTTCCAAACATATACTGCTACTTAAAATCAATTTCACTTTATTTTGAAAGCTATGTGCTAATAATAATCTCAAAAAACTAGACTGAACCCCTTCCCTTACTCTTAGTTGTCAAAGTATCACTAGATCCCACGCAATAAAACTGTAAGAGTAGAAACTTTCTGAGACTAGACATAAAATCATATGCTAATACAGGGCTCTACATTTCTGTTTGTAAATGTGCCAAAAATTCACTCTAGGTATGCATCTAGCCTAGGCCTATTACAAAAAGAGATTTTGTCACCCAGTTCCCAGGAAATGTAAGGATAAATGATATAGAGCCCACAAAGGGCTCTGAAAAATCAAGATGTTACCTAAGTATTGTGCTACATCCAGATTAAAGATAATTCTCACCTGGATAAGCCCAGATGTGCTTGAACTGGGTTTACGCTTATAGGCCACAAGCTTCCCTGCAGGAGAAAGCCCTGCATAAAAAGGCAGACCTTTGCCTCCATGTAATCTCTCCCTTACTGAATCCAAGGCATCTGTCTGCACAGGAGAGATATCATCCATTTTCCCAGGGGATAATGGACCATCAGGAGTCTCTGATCCAGATTTCTCAGCCACATCATCTTGGTCTTGGCATGATGGCATAGAGATTTTCACACGAGAAGAATAAACAGGAGGGTTCTTCTCACCCCGGCTCTTTCGCTGAGAAGCCAACTCAATGATGAAGCTGCCCACCTTAAGTGACTGTGGCATGTTGCTATTGATGTGCTGGGATAAGATGCTCAAAATCTTGTTCCGATCCTCCTCCCAGTTGCAGTCTGAGATGATTTCTATCAGTTTAGTGGGACCACCTGGTGACCTCTGATGCACATAGGAGGTAGAGGATTCCCCTTCATTGCAGGAAGACTTCCAGCTTCTTTCTGATTAGCAAGTGAAAGATATTTCTGCATCACTGCATTTTGTACTGAACTTTGAAAAATTTTTATTTCCCTAGGTTCTCAGAAAAGTGACAAAGGCATAGAAATTGAACAAGTTGCCTAATGTCCGAATCCCATGTACTTTCAGGGGTAATTTAACACTCACAATTTGGGACTGTTCCAAGAAAAAGAAATATTCTAGAGAATACGATTATGATAAGATACTCCACTGTCTTGAGGTCTCCAAAAATTTTTCAAGTTTGACTGTTTGTTTATTTATTTATTTATTTATTGAGAGAGCGCGCATACACAAGTGAGCATGTGCAGGCCCACATGGGAAAGGGGCAGACAGAGAGGAGACAGAATCCAAGCAGGCTCTGCAACAGCAGTGCACAAACTGTGAGACCACGACCTGAGCCCACAAACTGTGAGACCATGACCTGAGTCGAAGTCAGACACTTAACCAAGTAAGCCACTCAGGTGCCCCTGGGGTCTCCAAAAAAAAAAGGGGGGGGGGGGAAGGAGTCCCACCTTAAGAATGCTCTAAAAGCCATGACCTTTTTTTTTTTTTTTTTTTTTTAAGTTTATTTATTTATTTTGAAGGAAACAGAGCATACACAGGGAAAGGGGCAGAGAAAGGGAGAATCCCAAGCAGGCTCTGTGCTGACAGACACAGAGTTCAAACTCACTGCACAGAGCCTGACACAGGGTTCAAACTCACACAACTGTGAGATCATGACCGGAGACAAACCAAGAATCAGAGGCTTAACCGACTAAGCCTTTCAGGTGCTCGAAAAGCCATGACTATTATAAAGAAAGTGTTATCTTACAAACAAAGCATGATCTATAACCAAGATTAGGAATATTTGGTATAGTTTATAGTGTTCTGCTATCCATACAGCAAAGTAAAGAAACTTGCAAGATGTTTTATAACATGATGGGTAGCGTAAACCCTAAAGAAAAGCCAGAGAGAGAATACTGTGGTTTAAAAAAAAAAAAAAACAGGTATGATCTACCTCTAGTTTCTACCGCAAATACTTCTGAATTACTTCTGTGCCTCTTAGATTAGACTGTGCCATTTCTACATTGTATGCAGATCATTCAGGTATTTATATTCATGGCAACATGTTAACTGGATGTCTGTTTTACTAGACAGCTGTATTTCTACAGCAGTCTACCAACTAGTGTGCTAATTACAAGTATGTCGGATACAGATCCCTTCAGCCTTCAAGGTGGTTGTGTTCTCAGGCAGGTTCTCTCCACTCCAGCAGTCTTTTCCACATGTCTCAGTGTGCAACAAAAATATTGTTACTTTGTATGTCAAGCCACTTAAAAAGAGAAGTTGGGACGTACTACTGCTATTGTCTGAAGTGTTAAGAAGCAAAACTAAAAACAAATAGGTAATGCCATAGACGCTACCTCTCATTACAGTAATTCTAGCCTCTGGTAGATAAATCAGTAATATTCCCTCCTTTCTCCCATTGTGGCAGCTGCTGAGAACCTGAGGGAAATTTTCAACAATGATTCCAATGTTGCTGAGACTTGGAAAGAGGTTTAAAAAAACTTCATCCTAAATCTCTCTTCCAACAACCCACCATATCATCATGAATGAATTTTATTTCTTAGGAGTGATACACAGACGAAATAATAGGAAAGGACTTATCTACCTATTTTTAACAGAAGCAAGAAAAGGGGTAGGTAAAAATATTCTGGATTAACAGATTTGGTATGTATACCACCCATAATTACTCTAAAATGGGAAGACTTCATTTTAATACAGACCTTGCGATTTATCAGAATCATCCTCTACGTCACAGGTGATTGGTTTCAAAGGCTGCTGTTCAGAATCAGGCTCCTAAAAAAGGGAATAACAAATACTTCAACATATAATTATTATCAATAGACACAAGAACATAAACATTAAATCTCTCAAAGAAGCCTGAAACAGCAGAAAGATTTAAGTGGCAACAGCTTCACATCTATAAGTACAGCTGCATTACTATCAATCTTATACAACCCTCGGCAAAACCAAGTATCCTTGCTTTCTAATGTCCTTTAACAGTGACTCAGTCATCAAATTTACACCGCACTTTACAGTGTATTCTAGTAAAGAAGGAAAACTATTTGATGTTTAATGGAACAAGTTTCAGTTATTTAGAAAACTAACGCAGAAAGATATAAATCCAAGCAATTACAATAACTTAATAAAAAACAAAAATGTTTGTACTTTTAAAAATTGCTTTAGCATCAGAGGACTAGTACTTTAAATAACTTTAAGGGACTGTTCTCTAGAACAGATACACAGAGAAACAAGCTGGTAAGTACATCACGTAAGACTTTTTTGCTCCACAAGAATTACTCCAAATTATTCTGATAGTAAGGTAAATTCTAATACCAGCAACAGGGTAATGGAAGTTAAGACAAATTATGCAGTAAGTAATTCACCTTTATACTACAATTCTCAGGACTAGACTGACATGAACCCTGCTGCTGAAATGATGGGGATGGTGATGGTGACGGTTGTCTCAGTTCCTCTTTTTTCCGTTCATATACTCGAACGCGGGCACAAGTCATCATACTTTCAAAGTACAAGTAGACTGGATCCTTGTCCTCTTCCCGAATCTGTAAGTTTCATAAAACAAAACATTCCATATACCGGAGGAAAAAACTATGCTAGACTCCAAAAGGAAAAGGATGTTTACACTTTATTTGTTAACAACATTTGAAATTTTTAAATGCAAACTTTAACAAGTACAGTTAATATGGGCTGTATCTTTGACAATTAGAAAGGATTTGATTATCAAGAAATTAAGAGATTCTATTAGAGCAGCACTTCTCAAAGTATCTGCAATGAAGGATACATTTCTTAATTACAGTCCAATATAGACTGGTACTTATTTTTGTAAACTAAGTTTCTAGTAAAACAAAAGATATGTAAAATACAGCTCAAGTTTTTTAGTATTAGATTTAATACACATAAAATTACTCTATCAAGTTGCTGTAAAAAGTTTCTAAATATTCACTCTTATTTTCTATACTTATTTCATCAGACTCATAACAAATAGTTTTGGATCAGCCCTAAGACCAGCAGAGAGACCACAATGAATAGCACTGTACTAAAGCATCTTTCTTCCATTTAATGTACTGGGAAGACTGAAATGGATTTAATAATCAGAAATGTTTAAGTTCTTAACAGAAGCATCAGCTCTTTGACCCATCAAACTTCATAGTCATGTATCAACCATTATTTTAAATCTTGAACTTTACTGTTACCTGTATATAAAGAAATTAGCTTTAAAAAGACAAGTTACTTCTTAAAATTTTTCTTAATGCTTTCCTACTAACAATACGTAGTATATCTCAAATAATTATTCTACACTATAGGAATAAGAAGTTTCTTCAAAAGGCTTTTTTCTCCCCTCTCCCTTAAAAATTTGCCAGTCATGTTAAAAACAAATCAAAACAAATAAACAAAAACCCCACAAGTTTATATGATCTCCTTAAAGAGAAATTTGGCGGGGCGCCTGGGTGGCTTAGTCGGTTAAGCGTCCGACTTTCGCTTAGGTCATGATCTCGCGGTTCGTGGGTTCGAGCCCCGCGTCGGGCTCTGTGCTGACTGCCAGCTCGGAGCCTGGAGCCTATTTCAGAGTCTGTGTCTCCCTCTCTCTCTGACCCTCCCCTGCTCATGCTGTCTCTCTCTCTCTCTCTCTCTCTCCTAGAAATACAAAACAGAAAAAATATTTAAAGAGAAATTTGGCTGTCCTTAAGAATTACGACCACTCTACTTTAATGACCTCTCTGTGCCAGCAATTAAGCTCATTAAATCAGAAAGACCAATGGTTTGCAGATATATCACTTGAAAGCAAAATGATTCACAGAATATAAACCAAAAATCTGGTTGAAATCCATTATCTTTACAAACGATTTTTGTAGCTTGCAATAAAAGTGAAACTCTGGGCTTACCACAGGATTGGGTTTGGGAGTATATGCCCGTCCAGGTTTAATTCCAGTGAGCAGTTTGCCCTTTACAGTAGTAGGTAAAACTTCTGGCTGAGGCAACAATAATGGCTTCATAGGCTCAATGACAGAAGGCGTTGGGATATAAACTGGCTCTGGATCTACTTCACCTTCTACTTTCACCCATAATGGGTAATGTCGAACAGGTTGTTCAGGCTCTGTTTCACATATAGCTTAACAAAAAGAAGGATAAGATTTCAGATGTCTGTGGCAACAAAAGTTCAGAGGCACAGCCAAAAACAAAAGTACTTCCTCATAGAAAGCAGTAACTCATTAAAACAATCTAACAGATGTCCCTGAAAAAAATCTTTCATTGTCACCATACATCTTAATTTATTCATCTATTAACCAAATATTTGTTGAATATGTATTGTAAGTCACTGTTTTAGGCACTGGAATGCCTAAAGTCACTGTTTCAGGCACTACGGTGAACATAGGTAGCTATGAAGAAAACAAAGTTCTTGCCCTCACAGAGTATACAACCCAGTGGGTGAAAACAAATTTAACATTCAATATCAAGTAATGACAAGTACCACATAAATAAACATAGCAGGGTAAGGGATGAAGAGTTAACATGCTATTAGATTTAACATGATCAGAAAAGGCCTTCCCTGTTATCCTGGAAAAATAATCATTCTATACTACACTTTTTAATTTTACGAATAAAATAATAAATATTTATTGAGCCTTACTACATACCTATTTTACACACTTAATATGTTTTAGTTTATTTAACTGTCACAATAGCCCTAGAGACATTATTATTCCCATTCTGCAGAAGGTGAGGTTCAAGAGTCCAACAAGAGGCAGAACCAGGATCAGTCAACCTGCTTCCAGAGACACAGCTTGTTACTGGGACCTTTGACAACATGTATTCAAAAGACAGCCTGATCTCAGCAAAGAAGCAAAAATAGATCAACAGAAAAGCAATGAAACCAGAGACGAAATCATACTAACAAGAAGGTCTACACAAAGTAAAAAACAAGTATTATTACTTAATCAAATTAAATGGAAGGTCTAGGTTAAGAGGCAGGTGGCTTTATTCTCTAAGCAAACTGCTCATTCCCAAAAAGACAGCTGAAGAGAACAAAGATTGTATTTTGCATCTTAATGGTTGGTCCTTAGAGAGGATATAGCTGGTTCTAAACCTAAGATCCAAAATCTTTGCCTACAGTCACATAAAACATAACTGAGTAGCATTCACATTTAATTCAAATACTTATCTGGGAGCATCTGGGGGGCTTAGTCGGTTAAATAGTTGAACGACCAACTTCAACTTCGGCTCAGGTCATGATCTCATGTTTCCTGAGTTCAAGCCCTGCATAGGAGTGGATGCTGACAGCTCAGTGCCTGAAGCCTGCTTCTGATTCTGTGTCTTCCTCTCTCTCTGCCCTCTCTCCCTCCCTCCCCAAAAACAAACATTTAAAAATTTAAAATCAAATACTTACTTCAATGAATCTTTCATAACAAACCAGAAACTGAAATTGCAACCTGATTTCATAAAGTACATCTGTTCTGAACACTAAGACTCTACTAAAAAAACAACTATCTAAAGGGCTCCTAAGGCTAACATCATTCAGAGCATAACCACAAAATGTTGAAAATGTGGAGATTAAAAACAGAGTAAATCTTCAGAGCCAGAAAGTGATTGACCCAATTATTTAGCTAGTTATAGCCGTCTCTGTGAGGTAGATACGGTCCCAGAGGAAAAAAAAGACTGGACATAGTTTTCTTAACATAAGATGAGTCATTTTAGGCCCCTTACCCATTTTGTGATCTATGCCCTGTCAGCTCTACTTGTCCAGGGAATACTTCTTGCAGAATTTCCTAGGTGTTGGAATTACAAAGAAATGCAAAAACCTCCACAGTTAACGATTTTAAGGGAATAGAGAGAATGGAAAAGCTGGTCTCTACCAGACTAGGAAATAGCTGAACCATGTAAATCAATGGTAAAATTCTCAGTGCAGTTTCAAAAGTAAACACTGACCTATAACACATTCTTGAGTTGTTTTTTGAAGGATTTAAACCCCTTTGAGCACTCCAAAAGCAGACTAACAGGAGCAGAGAATTGATGATGCCAACCTTGCTGACCCTCATGGCTTCAATCAACTAGGACCTGGATTCTGTCAATTTAGGGTGACTTTTACCCCAATTCTATACAGAATTCTCCTTTGTCAAGCCCCCTTCACAAATATGCATGTGCCCTTAGCTTAAAACTCCCCCAATTTTGTTGTTCAAGTTGACACTACTTTAGGAATTTAGGTATATTCCTGCCTTTCTCTTTACCTGTTGCAAGTGTAACCCTTTCCTTCCCTGTTCTTTGGCTTGATTGGGTCTCTTGAGTGGACAACAAGCGAGAGGCAAGCCCAGTTTCAGGGAACATCTATTAACCAACTTTTATAACCTCGTCCATTTATCACATAATTCACAAAGGCTCCTAACACCCTAGTATTCATGTATTTCAAGGTCTACTGTGTATCAGATTTTGCAGGTACAATAATGAATAAGAATGAAAAAAATCCTGCTTTCACGGAGCTTACATTTAAGCTGCAGGAAGAAAGGGAGACAGGCAATAAACAAGACAAGACAAATAAGGAAAATATGTTGGGTTGTGGTAAGAACTTATGAGGGGAGGAAAAAGCAAACAGGAAATAAGTAGTAATGTATAGTGATTATTATTAAACTATGTATTTTGAGGGAGGAGTGCTGCACTTTAAAAGAGGGTAACCGGGGATGCTTTCACAATGGAAATGGGTATTTACCAAGGCTTTACCGCTAATTTGATAACAACTTTATTGTTTAGTGCTGCTAATTACTTCATACACATATTAATTCCATTATAAAAATAAAAGTGCCTTCAGGGCAAACACTACAGCCTTTGACCTCTTTCAATCTCTTTAAGGATTTTCTAAGTCTCCTTTAAGTAAGGATTATACTAAGTAAAGGTTCCTTTTCAACTTTTTCTTTTGAAAATAGCTACAAAATATGTAGCACAGTACTTCAGAAGAAACTTCTTAAAATATTTTAAGATATCTTAATCCCTCATAGAAATCAAAGACAACTCTAAAGTTTGAAGTGCAGACAAATGGAAAAATGGTATGCTTGAGAACAGGAGACTTCAAAAAAGAAGATGATTGGGAAGGGCAGAGTTCAGTTGTTTAGGACATGAAAGACTGAAGTGCTAGCCACACCACCAAATAGATCGCACAATAAAAATCAGAAATGCTGGGGTACCTGATTGGCTCAGTCCCAAGAGCATTTGACTTTTGATCTCTGGGTAGTGAAGTTTGTGCCTCATATTGGGTGTAGAGATTTCTTAAATGAACAAATAAAAACTTAAAAAAAATCAGAACTGTCAATGGCAGGTACTACATCTGAAGTGATGAAAATGGACACACTCCCCACAAAGGCAAGAACAAATCAATTCCTCATACTTCATTAGCCCACTGTTCACTTGATTCCTTTATACAGCTTGGGACCCAAGATACAGTACTTCTCTGCTCCCCTTCACGATATACTAGGGATCCTCCTAGGCTGCATTTGAAACTCAGAAAAAAAAGGAGCTACCAAAGGCAGAATTAAGGGGAGAACCAGAATGGCATACATCTAGAGCCAAGAACAGAAACCTGTATCAAGAAAAGTGGTATTGTATCCCCTTATTTCTATTCAAATACCTCCTAATATTACCTCACCAAGGTCTCCTGGCATTATCACGGTCTTCCAGGTTCTCAATAAGCCTTTTATTCATGACACTTAAAGTATTATGGCACATTTGTTACCGTGGCACTTAAAATTAAATACATATCTATATATTTACCACATATCTGGTTCAGTCTAACTGACAGTAATTTCTTAGAGATGGACTTCATTTTAATTATCTTACTTCCTGTCACTCTTAGCAGGGACCATAGCAGTTGCTCCACAAATGAACAGTTTTAGATACAGAAGTCCTAGAAAACTGCTATGCTAATAATCAGCATACTATATGTCCTCTCCCTCCCATTTTTTATGTTTTAAACCTTTTTATTGTGAAATATAATACCCAGTTAAGTGCAAAAACAATGAATATACAACTTGAAACGTATTAACAAGTATATACCTATGTTAACACTACACAGATCAAGAAATGAAATACTACCATCAACCCCAGGAGCCCCTGCATGACCTTTCTCAGTCACAATTCCTTTCCAGAAGAGAATCACTTAGACCACCTCCTCTCTGCTTTCCTTTTTCAAGCCAAAGTACACACCCCCTAAATATCAAGCTCAACACCCTAAACATCTGTAAGAAATGGGCAAAAATCATGAATAAACAGTTTTCCAAAAGAGACATCCCGATGGCTAACAGATACATGAAAAGGTACTCAACATCACTCACCATCAGGTGAATACAAATCAAAACCACAATGAAAGATACCACCTCACATCAGTCGGAAGGGCTACAATTAACAACACAAAAACACAACAGATATTGTAAGGATGCTGAAAAAGGAGAATCCTCTTGCATTGTTGGTGGGAATGCAAACTGGTGCAGCCACTGGAGAACAGTATGAAGGCTCCTCAGAAAATTAAAAATAGAACTACCCTGCGATGCAGCAATTGCACTGTTAAGGATACAAAACTACACGTTCGAAGAGTACATGCACACCGCCGCCTCCCCCCCGTGTTTATAGCAGCATTATTAACAATAAACTATGGAAAGTAACCAAATGTCCATCGACTGATGAATGAATAAAGATGTGGTATATGCATACAGCCATCAAAAAGAATGAAATCTTGCCATCTGCAGTGACATGGATGAAGCCAGAATGTATTATGCTAAGTGAAATAAGTCAATCAGAGAAAGACAAATACGATGTGATTTCATTTATATGTGGAATTTAAAGAATCAAATGGGGAGTGCCTGGGTGGCTCAGTCTATTAATCATTCAACACTTCATTTCGGCTTAGGTCACAATCCCAAGGTGGGGAGATTGAACCCCATGTCAGACTCTACGTTGAGTGTGGAGACTGCTTAAGATATTTTGTCTCTCCCCTCCCCATCCCTCTTCCTTGCTGGTACTCTCTCTCTCTAAAGATTAAAACAAAGAAGAGGGGCGCCTGGGTGGCTTAGTCGGTTAAGCGTCCGACTTTCGCTTAGGTCATGATCTCGCGGTTCGTGGGTTCGAGCCCCGCGTCGGGTTCTGTGCTGACTGCCAGCTCAGAGCCTGGAGCCTGTTTCAGTCTGTGACTCCCTCTCTCTCTGACCCTCCCCTGCTCACGCTGTCTCTCTCTCCTAGAAATAAATTTAAAAAATATTAAAAAAAAAAAAAAGAGAAAGAAAAGAAACACAAAAGATAAACATATGAGAAGGGAAGGAAAACAGAGGAGAGAAGGAAACAAACCACAAGAGCCTCTTACCGATAAAAGATGGAGGGAGGTGAGTGGAGATGGGCTAGATAAGGGACAGGTGTAATGCAGGGCACTTGTGATGAGCAGTGATGTTGTATGTAAATGATAAATCACTGAATTCTACTCCTGAAACCAATATTGCACTGTATGTTAACTAAAATTAAAGTTTAAAAAAAAAAGGAGACACTAAACAAAAAGTAAAAAGGCAACCAAGAGAATAGGACAAATATCTGCAAAACACATTTTGATAATGGATAATATACAGAATACATGGAGAACTCCCAAAACTCAAAAACAAATAACAAGGCAATTCAACAATGAGGAGAGAACGTGAATAGGCATTTCTTCAAAGAAAATAGGCAAATGGCCAATAAATACATGAAAAGATGCTCAATACCACTAATCATTAGGGAAAATGCAAACCAAAACTACAATGAGATACCACCTCACACTCATGAGGATGGTTACTATCAAAAAAATAAGTAAGTGCTCATGAGGATATAGAAAAACTAGAACCCTTGGGGCATTTACATGACTCAGCTGGTTGAGTGACTTTGGCTCAGATCATTATCTCACAGTTCCTCAGTTCAATCCCCATAAGGGGCTGGCTACTGTCAGCACAGAGCCTGCCTCTGACCTTCTGTGTCCCTCTCTCTCTCCCCCCTCCTTCAATTGCACTCTCTCTCAAAAATAAATTTAAAATATTAAAATAAAATTGAACCCTTGAGCATTGTTAGTGGGAATATAAAACAGTATGGATGCTATAGAAAACATTGTAACAGTTCCTCCGAAAATCAAAAATAGAATTACAATAGGATGCAGAAATTCTACTTTTAGATATATACCCAAAAGAACTGAAAGCAGAGTCTCAAAGAGATATTTGTACATAGCAACATAATTCACAAGACAAGAGAGCAATGAGAGTGTCCATCATCAATGGATGAATGGATATGCAAAATGTGGTAGACACCAAAGGAATATTTTTTAGCCTTTAAAAAGGAAGGAAATCCTGCAATAAGCTATAGCATGAATAAACCCTGAGAATATAATATTAAGTGAAATGAGCCAATCACAAAAAGATAAATACTGAATGATTACCCTTACATGAAGTATTAAGAAAAGTCAAATATCATAAAGACAACAAGTAAAATGGTGTTTGCCAGGGGCTAGGGAAAGAGGGAAATGGGGAATTCTTTTCTAAAGGACTCAGTTTCAGCTTCATAACAAAGTTATGGTGACAATGGTTGTTATACAATAGTGTGAACATACGTGCACCACTGAACTGTGCATTTAAAAATACTTAAGATGGTAAAGTTTATGTTGAGTACGTTCCACCACAATAAAAATAAATAAATAAAAACAAAGAGGGGTGCACCTGGGTGGCTCAGTCAGTTGAGTGACTCCTGATTGCGGCTCAGGTCATGATCTAACAGTTTGTGAGATGGGAGCCCCATGACAGGCTCTGCACAGACAGTACAGAGCCTGCCTGGGATTCTCTCTCTCTCCTCCACGCACTTTGCCCCTCCCCTGTTTGCGTGTGTGCATGCTCTCTAAAATTAAACTTTAAAAAAATTCTAAAAATTAAAAAAATGTTGAATTTTCATCAGCTTTACAGCATTTACTGATATAAAATTTCTTTCATGTTGCTAATGTGTTTTGAAATATTCTACACCATTTTGAATAACACAGTATCCCTCTATAAAGATACATAAAACTTTAACATAGATTGTATAATAATCCCATTTTTCATTTTTAAGTAGCCTGTAATATTCCTATATAAGTAAACCTTAATAAGTAAAGCTTTATTTTACAGCTTTATTGATAACATATAATACTATATATACAACTTATGAACTTTGACATACATATACCCCTGTGAAACTATCACTACAATTAAGACAGTGAAGGCTGGGTACAATATGCTTTACCGATGGCATATAACACAGTAGGAATTCCCTAAGCCCTTCCCCTTCTTTGGGGGAATCAGAGGTGGAAACTGTATAGACATCGGGAGATTCTCAGCATCTTGGGGGATGAGTTGGGGCAAGGATTCCCCACCTCTCTCTTCTAGATCTTGCTGTGGCTATTGGTCCAGAGGGCTCTTACTCCTTGGAAGCCATGCAGACCATAAGGTCTATGAGTTACTGTAGCCAAATTTATTCTCACATCAGGAAATGAGTCTGGCAAAGCGTTTACTGACACTAATGCCAACCCCAGCATCAAAGATGGAAGAGTGGTTTTGAGCATTAAAGCTGCAGAAAACAATCTCGTCCTCAGTGTAGTTCAGGCTGACCTCTAAGGAGGCCCTTGGACACCTGTTTACACTGACCTTCACCATCCTGTCTTGGGGACACAGCTGTCACTCAAAGATGCGGCTATGTGTGTCAGGAAGGAGGAGGGCCGCCTTATGGTTTTAATAAGCATTTTCCTAATGATGACTGATGATAAGCATCTTTTCATGTGCTCAATCTACTGTCTATGTATCTGCTCTTAAGCATCTTTTCAATTTTCTATTTTTTAAATTCTTTTGGGGTGCCTGGGTGGCTTAGTCGGTTGAGCGTCCAACTCTGGCTCAGGTCATGATCTCACAGTTCCTGGGTACAAGCCCCGCATCAGGCTCTGTGCTGACAGCTAGCTCAGAGTCTGCAGCCTGTTTCAGATTCTGTATCTCCCTCTCTTTCTGACCCTCCCCTGCTTATGCATGCTCTCTCTCTCTCTCTCTCAGAAATAAAATATTTTTTAAAAAGTTTAAAAATAGGGGCGCCTGGGTGGCTTAGTCGGTTAAGCGTCCGACTTTCGCTTAGGTCATGATCTCACGGTTCGTGGGTTTGAGCCCCGCGTTGGGCTCTGTGCTGACTGCTAGCTCAGAGCCTGGAGCCTGTTTGAGTCTGTGACTCCCTCTCTCTCTGACCCTCCCCTGCTCACGCTGTCTCTCTCTCTCTCCTAGAAATAAATAAATAAAAATATTAAAAAAAAAAAGGTTTAAAAATACATAAATTATGTTGACTGTCTTCCGAGTTTTAAGTATTCTGAGTGAGTTTTAAGAATTCTTTATTATAGGGGTGCCTGGATGGCTCAGTTGGTTGAGTGTCTGACTTCAGCTCAGGTCACGATCTCACGGTCCGTGGGTTCGAGCCCCATGTTGGGCTCTGTGCTGACAGCTAGCTCAGAGTCTGCAGCCTGCTTCAGATTCTGTGTCTCCCTCTCTCTCTGACCCTCCCCTGTTCATGCGGTCTCTTTCCCTCTCTCAGAAATAAATAAAAAACATTAAAGAAAAAGAATTCTTTATTATAGATACAAGTGCTATGTTGGCTATGTGTTTTTTATAGTATTTCTCTTAGTTTATGGTTTCTCTTTTAATTTGAACAGATCTTCTGAAGAGCAAGTTTTTTCAATTTCATTACATTTTTGACATTTACAATTGTGGTTTTGGTGTCCTATTCTAAAAATCTTTACAAGCCACAAGTCATAAAAGAGCTTTTTCCTTTATTTTCTTTTAGACATTGTATACTTTAAAGCACTACTATTTAATCTAAGACATTAACTCAGATCTGGAGCTAATTTTAATATATAATGTAAAGTCATGACTAGGGTTCTTATTTTACTTTTGGAGGCAGGGAAGGGCTATGTATAGCTATCCAATTGCTCCAGATGCACTTGTTGGGAAAATCATTATTTCATTAAAATTACTTAGAATTGTGTAGAGAATTCACTGGCCTTGTATTTCTGTGTAACAACTTTTGAATATTCTCTTCTGTTCCACTGATCTTTAGGTCTTTCTTTATCCAAATTACTTTTCAGCTTTATAGTAAGTCTTAAAATCAGGTAGTGTAAGTCTACCAACTACGTTTGCCTTTAACAAATGACTGTAAATACTTTACCTTTCCATATAAATTTTAACTTTTTTTTTTTTTAATGTTTTATTATTTCTAGGAGAGAGAGAGAGACAGCGTGAACAGGGGAGGGTCAGAGAGAGAGGGAGCCACAGACTGAAATAGGCTCCAGGCTCTGAGCTGGCAGTCAGCACAGAGCCCGACGCGGGGCTCGAACCCACGAACCGCGAGATCATGATCATGACCTAAGCAAAAGTCGGACACTTAACCGACTAAGCCACGCAGGCACCCCGTACCTTTCCATATAAATTTTATAAACAACTTGCCAATTTCTACCAAGAAAAGCCTACTGGGAATATTGGAATAGGATCAAATAGGATCAAATTGACAAATTAATTTGTGGAAAATTCCATCTTACCAAAAGAGTTTTCAGACGTATAAAAACAGTCTACTTCTCCATTTATTTAGGTCTCTTAAAAGTGCTCTCAACAAGGTTTTCCAGTTTTTACTAAAAAAAGTCTTAGGCAAATTCTGTTAGCTTCATACTTAAATGTTTGATTTGTTTGAATGCTATTCTAAATAGTACTTTTATTTCAATTTCCTGTTGTTACTACCATATATATAAATTATACAGTCTACTGATATTTCCAATCTGGATACACTTTCTATTTCATGTCTTACCTCACTGGCTGTGACATCCACTATGATATTAAATAGACACAGCAAAAGAGGACCTTCTTGGTCATTCTTATTCACTGGAAGAAAGCACTCTTTCACAATTAGTATGTTGCTTGTAGTTTTTCATAGCTGCTCTTAATCAAACAAAGTTTCTTTCTATTCCTAATGTGCTTAAGAATTTTTACTAGAAATCTGTCAACTGACTTTGTCAATTTTTTAAAATATCTATTGAAATGTTAATATACCCCTGCTTTTTAAGTCTTTTATGGTAATGGTGAACACCACTGATAATTTCAAATGTATAATCAACCTTCCAAGTGTGGGGTAAATCCCACTTGATCAGGATATATTATCCTTTAAATACATTCCTGGATTAGTTTGCTAAAACTGTATTTATAATCTTTACATATGTTCATCAGGGATATTACTCTGCCATTTCCTTGTAATGTCTTCTGGTGGTCTGAGTATCACAGTAATGCTGGTCTCATGGAGAAGATCATTTTATGGAAGCATTTGTATAAAATGGGCATTATTTCTTACTTAAATGTTTTGACAACTCACCAGTGAACAGATCCGGACTTAGAGTCATTACTGTAGAGTTTTTCAGTACAACTTCACAAGCACAGGGGTAGGTAGTTACTTATTTAAGTGACTTTGGTACTTTGTGTCTCTCAAAAAATTTGTCCCTTTAATCTAATATATTGTCATAAAACTGTTCCTTTATTAAACTCTGAATGTCTGTAAGTAGTATCATTTTTCATTCCTGATACTGGTAATTTGTATTTTTTTTTCCTAATCAGTCTGGCTACAGATAGCAATTTTATTGATCTTCTCTTTACATAGTTAACTTGCAGACACATCTCCAACAAAACTCTAAGGAGGCTAATAAAGCAGGAATGTCATGTTTTACACTTTCTCTTGGTACCACCCACAGTAGCTAAGCACAGTAACTCCACATCATCAGTATCAAAAAGGTAAAACGATGATAATCAAGTGAAAGCTACATTTGAAAAATCATACTATAAACAGTAGAAAAAAACATGAAGACTTTGAAGTCAGAAAACCTTGGATTCAAATCTCTACCACTCCCTTAAAACCAAGGTGACCCTAGGAAAGGGGTTACATAAACTCTCTTAAGCACTTAATTAGTGCGTCTCTTAAATAGAAAAACCTTCTAAAAGGTTGCAAGATTTAAATGATATAAACCTCATCAAGTGCTCTGCATAAAGGCTGTCTAACAATGTTAATTTCCCTCTGTTCACAACAATGGATTAATGGGCCAATATTAGCAGAAAATCTTTTAACTCTACTACAAGGGGAAAAAATATATTATTAAATGCCTCAAGTTCATGCATCGTAAATACTAACTTTTATTTTCTATATTAACTACAGAATACACAAACATGAAAAAATTAAACTACAAAAGGACATAAAAATGAAAACAGGTCTTACACCATACCCTGGGTCACATTTCCACAAGTGATTACTTTTAACCATTTCTGTTTAGTTTTGGTGGTTATCTCAGTAATCCTATATTGAACATTTTGTCCTCAACTTTATGATTTAACAGTAGCTAAAGAAGGACTCAGTGTGATGAAAGATAAGGAAATTAGCTTCCTAAAATAAAACTCAACTTTTATCTGCATACTGTCACATTTTATATTATTAATTTCTATTCTAAAATTATATTTAGACCTTGAGACATTCATGTATGTCAATTCTAAAAAAAACCAATTAGCTTACAAAAGTATGCATATGTGATTAACCCTCGCAGAGTCAACTAATGTAACTGATCCCTTAGAGGAGGATATGTACTTCTCTATTACTAAATTTGTTCTACTTATCCAGATGAAACAGATTCTGTTTTCCTGTATCCTTCCAAACTGCTCAAAATTTTACCAAAAAATGTACTGTTTTAGGGGAGCCTGAGTGGCTCAGTTCATTAAGCAACCAACTCTTGGTTTTGACTCAGGTGATGATCTCATGGTTTGTGAGATAAGAGCTCTGTGTGTGGAGCCTGCTTAGGGTTCTCTCTCCCTCCCTGTGTGACCCTCCCCTACCATTTGTGCACACATGCTCTCTCAAAATAAATAAGCTTAATAAAAATTACTGATTTATAGTGGAACCATAATTTTCCTGTACAAACTATAACTTCCAGGGTTCTCAATGCTTTTCCCTACTGAAATGATAATACAGCTTTTTTTTAAAAGTATGTTATGGTTAATAATGAATTATACTGTTTATTTTCAAATGTTACATGTTACATCATTTGCACGACCTTCACCTAACAATGAATCATCGAAGTTTTTTTTTATTTTGAGAGAGACTGCAAGCTGGAGAGGGGCATAGAGAGAGAGGGTGGGGGGAAGGGAGGGAATCCCAGGCAGGCTCCATGCTGTCAGCACAGAGCCCAACTTTGGACTTAATCTCCTGAATTGTGAGATCATGACCTGAGCCAATATCAAGAGTTGGACAGTTAACCAATGGAGCCACCCAGGCACCCCTTAATCATGTTATTTCTTAAATGAATTACCTTCTTAAAGACAGTTTTCTCAGAATCTTATTATTTTCCACTTTATATCAAATTAGTTGTTTCCTTGTCTTGCTATGTGGTTGTCACCCTAAGACCATTTTTCCCATCTTGGACAGGATCCATTCTTCACTAAATGTCATCTCCTGCTTCTTGAATTTCTTTTTCATTTTCCAGGGCCACAACCTCAAGAAATTCCAAGGCGTTTCAAAGAGGTCAACTTCATGCATCATTGTATGTTTTAATATACCTTTATTTTAAGCAAAACCTTGATTTATAATTTTGTTGGCTGAGAGTTCTAAGTCGAACATTCATCTGACACCCACCCAAATCGGGTTTTCAATTAATTCAAACATCCAGTCTAATAGCGTGATCCAAAATCTGGAATGTATACCAAAAGTGGCTCCAAAAGGGAAGTTTATAGGAACACAGGTCTACCTCAAGAAAGAAAATCTCAAACAATCCAAACTTACACCTAGGGGAGCTAGAAAAAGAATAAAACCGAAACTCAGCAAAAGGAAGGAAATAATAAAGATTAGAGCAGAAAATAAATGACAAAGAAACTCAAAAAACAAAGAATAGATCAATGAAACCAGGACCTGATTCTCTGGAAAGATCAACAAAACTCATAAACCTCTAGCAAGACTTCTTTAAAAATAAAAAAAAAATAAAAAAAAAAAGACCCAAATAAGCAAAACTACTAATTAAAGAGGATAAATAACAACCACCACCACAGAAATACAAACTATAACAGATTACAAAAATTTATTTGACAACAAATGGGACAACTTAGAAGAAATAGAGAAATTCCTACCAAATGGATAAATAACCTACCAAAACTAAAGCAGAAAGAAATAGAAAAATTTGAAAGCCCAGTTACCTGCAATGAAAGTCAATCAGTAATCAAAATACTCCCCCAAAAAACTAAAGTTCAGAACCAGATGGCTTCACCGGCGAATTCTACCAAATGTTTAAATAGTTAATGCTGATTTTTCTCAAACTATTCCAAAAAATACAAGAGAAAGGAAAACTTCCAAATTCATTCTATGAAGCCAATTACTACCCTGACACAAAAACCAGATAAAAAGAGCACACAAAAAAGAACTATAGGCCAATACCTCTCATGAATATAGTTGCAAAGGTCCTGAACAAAGTATTAGCAAACCAAATCAGATGATATACTGAAAAAGAAAAAATATATATATATACAAAATGGTCAGGTGGGATTTATTTCCAAGATGCAAAGGTGGCTCAATATTCACAAAGCAATCAACATGATACATCCAATCAATAAGACAAGGGATAAAAACCATATGATCATTTCAAAAGATGCAGAAAAAGCACTTCACAAAGTACATCAATTCATAATAAAAACCCACTGCAAAGTACATCTAGAGGGAACATATCTCAACATAATAAAGGCCTTATATAAAAAACCCATAGCCAATATCATACTCAAAGGTGGAAAATTGAGAGCTTTTCCTCTAAGGTCAGGAACAAGACAAGGAGGTCAACTCTTACTGCTTTTATTCACCTTGGTACTGGGAAGTCCTAGCCACAGGGATCAGAAAACATAAAGAAATAAAAGGCTGTTGAGGTGCCTGGCTCAGTTGATTAAGCATCCAACTTTGGCTAAAGTCATGATATCACGGTTTGTGGGTTCAACCCCTACATCAAGCTCTGTGCTGACAGCTCAAAGCTTGGAGCCTGTATCAGATCCTGTGTCTCCTTCTCTCCCTGTCCCTTCACCACTCACACTTGGTTTCTCTCTCTCTCTCTCAAAAATAAACTTAAAAAAAATTTTTTTTAGAAATAAAAGGCAAATTGGTAAGGAAGAAGTAAAACTTTAACTATATGCAGATGACATGATACTATTTTTAAAAACCCCACAAGACTTCATCAAAAAACTACTAGAACTGATGTCTCAGAACACAAAACCAATGTACAAAAAAACTGTTACATTCCTATACACTACTAATGAAGCAGCAGAAAGTGAAATTAAGAAAACAAATCCAGTGGCACCTGGGTGGCTTAGTCAGTTGCAAGTCTGACTTTGGCTCAGGTCATGATCTCATGGTTTCTGAGTCTAAGCCCCACATCGGGCTCACTGCTGTCAGTACAGAGCCTCCTTCTGATCCTCTGTCCCCATCTATGCCCCTCCACTGCTTGTGCTCTCTCAAAAATGAATAAAACATTAAAAAGAAAAAAAGAAGAAAAAAGAAAAGAAAAATCCATTTGCAGTTGCACCAAAAACAATGCAATATCTAGGAATAAACTTAACCAAAGAGGTGAAAGCATCTGACTCTTGATTTCAGCTCAGATCACGATCTCACAGTTCCACAGTTAGAGCCCCATGTTGGTGTCTACACTGGCAGCACAGAGCCTGCTTGGGATTCATTCCCTCTCCCTCTCTCCCTCTCTCTCTCTCTCTCTCTCTCTCTCTGCCCCACCCAGGCTCCCACATACTCTCTCTCTCAAAATAATAAATATTTAAAATTTTTTTTAATTAGGGGCATGTGGGTGGCTCAGTTAAGCATCCGACTTCCGCTCAGGTCATGATCTCAGTCCGTGGGTTCGAGCCCTGCATCGGGCTCTGTGCTGACAGCTCAGAGCAGGGAGCCTGCATCAGATTCTGTGTCTCCCTCTCTCTTTGCCCCTCCCCCACTCGCTCTGTCTCTGTCTCTCAAAATAAAATAAAGACACTAAAAAATACCTTTAAAAAATTAATTTAAAAATAAAAAATGTTTAATTAAAAAAACTGGAAAACTAGAGGTATCATAATTCCAGATTTCAAGTTATACTACAAAGCAGTAGTAATTAACACAGTATAGTACTGACATAACAGACACAGATCAATGGAACAGACAAATAACCCAGAGATAAACCCTCAACTACACGGTCAATTAATTTTCGACAAAGGAGGAATGAATATACAATAGGAATAAATCTCTTCAACAAATGGTGTTGGAAAAACTGGACAGCTACATGAGAAAGAATGAAACTGGACTGCTTTTTTTTTTTTTTTAATGTTTTATTTATTTCTGAGAGAGAGACAGAGACAGAGACAGCATGAGCAGGGGAGGGTAAGAGAGAGAGAGAGGGAGATACAGAATCTGAAACAGGCTCCAGGCTCTGAGCTAGCTGTCAGCACAGAGGCCAACGCGGGGCTCGAACCCATGAACTGTGAGATCATGACCTGAGCCGAAGTCAGATGATTAACTGACTGAGCCACCTCGGCGCCCCTGGACCACTTTCTTAAACTACGTCATCAACAAAAATAAACTCAAAATGGATTAAAGACCAAAATGTTACAACCCAAAACCATAAAACTCCTTGAAGACAATAAAGGCAGTAATTACTCTAACAGCTATAGCAAAATTTTTCTATATATGTCTATTGAGGCAAGGGAAATAAAAACACAAAGTAAACTACTGGGACTACATCAGAATAAAAAGTTTCTGGGGGCATCTGGGTGGCTCAGTCGGTTGAGCACCCAACTTTTCATTCTGGTTCAGGCATAATCTTGTGGTCATGAGATAGAGCCCCACAGCAGACTTTGTGCTTAGCGTGGAGACTACACAGGATTCTCACTCTCCCTCTCTGCCCCGCTCCTGCTCTCTTTTTTTTTAAATAAAAATAAAATAAAAAATTTCTGCACTGCAAATTGAAAGGCAATTTACTGAATAGAAGATATTTGCAAATATCCAGTAAAGGGTTAGTATCCAAAATATATAAAGAACTGATACAACTCAATACCCAAAAACCAATAATCCAATTAAAGAATGGGCATTAGACATGAAGTCATTTCTTCAAAGGAGACATACAGACGGCCTACAGACCACAAAAAGATGCTCAACATCACTCATCATCAGGGAAATGCAAATAAAAACTACAATGAGATATCACCTCACACCTGTCAGAATGGCTAAAATCAAAAACACAAGAAAAAAGTGTTGAAGATGATATGGGGGGGAAAGGAACCCTCTTGCACTGTTGGTGATGCAAACTACTGCTGCTACTCTGGAAAAGAGAAGTATGGAGATTCTTCAAAAAGTTAAAAATAGAACTACTCTATGATCCAAAAATTACACTACTAGGTATTTACCCAAAAAATACAAAAACACTATTCAAAGGAACACATGCATCCCTATGTTTACAGCAGCATTATTCACAGCAGCCAAATTATGGAAGCAGCCCGAGTGTTCATCAACTGATGAATGGATAAAGAAGATGTGGTATGTATATACAATGGAATATTATTCAGCCATAAGAAAAAATGAAATCTTGGCATTTCCTAGATGGAACCAGAGAGTATAATGCTAAGCAAAATAAATCACAGAAAAACAAATACCATATGATCTCATTCATATGTAGTGCTCCTTACATCGTCTTTACTTTCAAGATTAAAAAAATACTAAATACATTAATAAATGGGCCTAAATATAGGTAATATGATCTGAACTTTATTTGATGGGAGATTTATAGTAGAGAATCTTTTCTCCCCCATATGGCTAGCCAGGTGTACCACCACTTACTGAGAATAAATACTTTCCCTACTGGTTTAAAATGTCACCTGTAATTTAGTAAACTGAAATATATTTATGTCTGGGTCTTCTTCTGGTCTCTGTCTATTCTGAGAATAGGGCCAAGCTATTCTAATTGCTACTTCAGTGTTTAAATAAGATACTGCCTCCACATACCTAAATGATCTTTAAAAAAATAAGATTTAAAAGGTTTAAATGAAATATAATTAAGAATTATTAGTTTAGTTCTATCTGTATTTCCTTACAAAGTTTTCTCCCATTTGGCACAAACAGCTATACTTTTCCATTTCAAAGTAACAAAGTTACAGAAGCCACATAAATATGAAAACTGTTTTATCTGTTAGGCTTTATTACTTTGTTTTCTTGGTTAGGTATTTGCCCTGCGTCTTAACCTTAATTAAACTCCAAAAGCCAGCCAATTATCAAACTATTTTTTGTTTTTCCCATTGGTACAGATCATTTTAAGAAACATGACTTACTATGTTCTAGGAGCCATCAGTTTTTTTGTACTGTTAGGGAAGATAAGGAAAGGAGAGAAGGTATTTTTGTTATGACTGCTATGAAAAAAGAAGAGAAATAAGGAAGAGTTCTTAGAAGCAAAATGTTACTGAGATCAAAGCCAAAAACAATTACACATGAAAACTAGAAGACAAATCTTTCAGCCTGTTTTGAAAAGCAATAGGTGAGGAAAAAAACTATGGATGATTTAGAGGAAGTTTAGAAGTGAGAAAATGAGAATGCAAATACTCAAATGATGGGGGGAAAAATGATGGAAAAAAGTATGTCAAAGGGATATGAAATTACAGATTTAAAGATTCTACTGAATAACAGGTAGTAATAGCTTTACGATTTTATCTAAACACAGCCTTCTGACATTTGTAACATTAAGAATAAAGAAGGGGTCCCTGGGTGGCTCAGTCAGTTAAGCATCTGACTTCAGCTTGGGTCATGATCTTGCAGTTTGGAGGACTAAGCCCTGCGTCGGGCTCTATGCTGACAGCTCAGAGCCTGGAGCCTGTTTGGGATTCTGTGTCTCCCTCTCTCTCTCTCCCCCTTGCCTGCTCACAATGTCTGTCTCTCAAAAATAAGTAAACATTTGGGGCGCCTGGGTGGCTTAGTCGGTTAAGCGTCCGACTTTCGCTTAGGTCATGATCTCGCGGTTAGTGGGTTCGAGCCCCGCGTCGGGCTCTGTGCTGACTGCCAGCTCAGAGCCTGGAGCCTGTTTCAGTCTGTGACTCCCTCTCTCTCTGACCCTCCCCCTGCTCACGCTGTCTTTCTCTCTCTCTCCTAGAAATAAATAAAAATCTTAAAAAAAAAAAAAAAAGTAAACATTTAAAAAAAATTATTTTTAAGAATAAAGAAGATATTATGAACCTTTTTAAAGAGAAACCACTTTGCCTAGGAAGGATTTAAATTCAATTTGAGGGGGATGTCTAGGTTGCGCAGTCGATTAAGTGTCCAACTTCAGCTCAGGTCATGTCATCACGGTTTGTGTGTTCAAGCCCCGCAATGGGCTCTGTGCTGACAGCTTGGAGCCTAGAGCCTGCTTCAGATTCTGTGTCTCTCCCCCACCTCTCTCTGCCCCTCCCTCCCCCACTTGTGCAAGCGTGCACTCTCTCTCTCTCTCTCTCCCTCAAAAATAAACATTTAAAACAAAAGAAAAAGAAAATCAGTCTGAGGGGGCACCTAGATGGTTCAGTTGGTTACGTGTCTGACCCCTGATATCAGGTCAGGTCCGTGATCTCAAGTTTAATGTGATCGAGCCCCACGTCAGGTTCTGTGCTGACAAGTGCAAAGCTTGCTTAGGATTCTTTTTCTCCCTCTCTGTGTATTCTTCCCTTGCTCACACTTTCTCTCTCTGAAAAATAATAAACATTAAGGAAAAATCCAGTGTTGAGTACAGAAAAATTGGCACTATCCAACTAATGATAAATGTGTTGTTGGTACAACTCTAGAAACATCTATAAATCTTTAAAGTGCTCTCAATGTCACAGCAATTCCACTTTTAATTGCCTATTGTGAACATGAATGTTCGACACTGTACCGTTCATAATAAAATACAAAAGAGCTAAATATCCAACCAAAAGGACTGTAATATGAAGCTATTAAAGCTAAAATTATAATATAGATCTATACTTGTTGATATGGAAAATAGAACATGACTTTATGATAGCCAATTTCTAAAGGTTATAATACTACATACACAATACTTTCATTTCTACAGGACCCAATATATGCACACAAGTGTATTAACAAAAAATCCTAGAAGAACGTACAGTCAAGTATTCAACATTCACTGCAATTGATGTTTACACTGACATGGCAAGCAACAGCAAATGCAAATATACACTGCCCAAAAAAGGACTATTATTTCCCCAATAAAGTAGGAAGGAAAAAATAATCTTCGGGGCACCTGGGTGGCTCAGTCCACTGAGTGTCTGACTTTGGCTCAGGATCTTGCAGTTCTGAGTTCAAGCCTCACACTGGGCTCACTGCAGTCAGCCTTTCAATGCAGAGCCCACCTCAGATCCTCTGATTCCCTCTGCCTCTCCCCCTTCACTCTCTCCAATAAATAAGCAAGCAAGCAAAAATATCTTCAATTATATGCCAAAATTATATTCAATATATCAACAAAAAAATACAGTAGAAAGGGAAAAATAAAAGATGGTATAATACGTAATTTGGTGGGTCTACATACTTTATGAAAAACAAGCATTTCAAAATAGTATGTAAATAGTATGTAATGCTTATAACTCAATTATGACCTTATTCTGTCCCCCAAACTCCCATCACATGGTGAATAGCTCAAACAAGGACCAGGGAAACAACTTCTTTTAGAAAATGAGAGGTGTTAGTTGAGTTCATTGTGGTAACCATCTCACAAAGTATACACATGCCAACTGTCATGTTGTACACTTTAAATATACGCAATTATATTTGTCAATTATACCTCAATAAAAGCCAGGGAGGGGGGTGGAGAGAAAACAATGGATTATACTGATCATCTGTGTATTCAAAGAACATGGGAAGAGAAGGGAGACACAGTAACGGAGGAAGCTTCAAAGGTATTCTGGAAGTCCAAATGAGAGAATGATTCAAATTTCGCACAGAAAAGCTATAGTCAAAAGAAAAATTGTATTTAAAAAAAAGTGTGTCTGTGTCCATGCATGTGTATGTTATCACACAAGCCACAAAGAAAGAACATTTAAGGGTAAGGATTTCTCAAAATTCTTACTAGATCACAGATTTAAGGATTAAAATAAGTAACAGTATTATTTGAAATAAATAGCCAAACTTTTCTAAAAATTGAAACTGTACTGTTTTAATTCTCAACTAATACTCACTGTATTCCAGCTTCTTTCTCTTCTTTTTCTCTTTTAATTGTTCTTCCTCCTCCCTGACTCCCTCTTCTCTTTCTTCTCTTTGCTCCTCTCCCAAAGCATCATAAAACACTGGATCACGATGAGCAGCTTTCCTCTGGAAATGCTTAGATTTGGATCCTCCTTTAACAAGTACAACTTTTCTTTTCAAACAAGTGCATCCAAACATGCAGTCTGGTCGGCGGCAGTGAGCAGGCTGGCGCTTCTCCAAAGCTAGACTGGAACACACGCAACCCAATCGACAGAAGTCATTGTTGCATGGAGGGGCTCGTTTCCTTATGATTGTGTGGATGGGTTTAGTTTTGAGAGATGCCTAAAATTAAAGTAGAAAATTATAAATCGACTAAATCATGTTCCCACACCACCAACAGCTTACAAGTCATATATTGGTGTGCCTTTTCAGTCCAATATTCAGTATTAATAGCACAAGATTGGCAGTAGATTTAAAGGACAGAACATGAATACAACCAGGATTCTGAACAATCTCCCATTTTAACGCAGAGCAGAGACAAGAGAATATTTTAATTAATTATGAGCCAAATATTAACAATAATGAATTTATTCTCAACAGAAATTACACATAATATTCTAAGGCAGAGGTTGACAAGACCCACAGGCCAAATCCAGCCTGTTTTATAATAAAGTTTTGCTGAAACACATAATGTCTACAGCATAACAATAGCACAAAGTCGAGTAACTGCAACAGAGTATGTACAGCCTACAAAACCTAAAATATTTACTCCCTGGACCTTTAAGGAAATCGTTTGCTGACATCTGCTTTTCAGTAACTAATAAAAAGGGAAGAGGATATGTACATAACTGTCTTTAAAAATGATTAATAATAAAGGGCACAATGTGTATTTAATCCCAACATCGGATGATCTTCAGGTCAAAAATTTAGTCACAGAATTTAAAAATGGAAGGTAAGGTACACAAATTTCATGACAAAAATACAGTCACTTGCTTTTTTACTATTTCACATGTACCAGAGGCTTCTAAGATACGTGAATCAATAATAAGCAAAAAATTCTTAATAAAAAATTTTATAAAACACAAAAGCTTTTTCTCCATACATTTATAATTTTTTTTACATTTTCTGAAATGTAGTACCTTTTAAGGAGAACTTTCAAAGCTGTTTTAACACGATTAGCAACTGTACTTGCCTACATGCTAGAAAATGAAATTAGAGACTTTCAGAATGGCCGGCTGAGTTTATATAGGAGAGAAACATTAAAAAGCACAAACGTACTGTCTCCCTCTACAGGCAGGAAAGGATCTATACTAGGGTGTCTAGTTAGAAGTAAGAACAAATATAGAAAGCAGAACCTCCTTAGTTATCACTAAGGTAACTAAATGCCTGATCCTCCTGCCAAAAAGTCCATTCCCATTTCCCCTCACTAACCTAATTTTTTCCAACCATGAACAAACATGCTTCTGGCAAACAACAGACACTCACCTGAGCAGTAAGCAGAGTTGTTAAAGATACATCTGCTCGCTCTTCAGTGATGTAAGTCCTTGGTTTTCCTTCCCAAAGTGCACAGTCTTCTAGGTCCATGAGCTTCACTTGAGATTTAGACAAGCCTGGAGGGCGAGTTCCCTGTTGCTGTTGCTGCTGCTGTTGATGTGCCTGCCGCAAACTAATCTGCTTTGGAAATGTATTTTCATCTAAAGTTGGCACAACAAAGTTATTCACCTGATTTTCTGAGATGGTACTTGAAGAATTCTTGGCAGCCTTATCTCCTGGAATCATATGAGCATGTTTCTGCTTTGGTGAAACAGGGTACGGTAAAATGGATTTGTAAGATGATTTAGTTCGGCCACTTAAAGTTGCCTGTTTATTTTGAGACTTTGCCTTTCGAGAGGCAGGGGGCACAGAATGAGGTTTCAAAGAATAGGAGGTAGAAGGGGAAATGGTAGATTGCTTCTTTAGTACACTGTCGAGTGTTCGTACATAGCTAGTACTCTTGGTGGGAAGCTGGTATACCACAGGAGATGTGGGAGCATTGGAAGAGAAACCCATGCTTGTTTCCATCAGCTTGCCTTCATTTTCCAAGTACTCATCAAGCTTATCACTGCAAAAAGCAGAACGGTTTTTCAGGGGACCTTCTGAATTTCCACCTAAAATTAAAGAGATGCAGATACTTAAACATAGGGTAGATCTTCAGATATCTAGGAAAAATACACTAAAAAAGGTCAAGGGCATTAAGCTACAAGCTATTAAATCTTCCAAACCAACCTCCTCAGAAGGAAGAAAAAATAGAAAACCAAGTGAAGATATTGAATCATACGTTACATTAAAACCCATTATCTAAAATTACCTCATTACATATATTTACCATGATTTTTTGCGAACTGCTAACAATAGTAATAATTGACGTAAGAGTCTACAACCTTTGGCAACTTATAACCTTAGCAGAGAAACCACTTAAGTAAAAACATAAAAGCAAAAACTATACTTAAGTCAAACCTCAACAGAACACCAAGAGGTTATTTAACAGATTAACAGAATGCAGTACCTGGACTGTGATATAAAACACAAAACACAGAAAGGGGTATAAAATTTAGTTTTTAAGGAATGAAAACTTAAGTGTAGTAGAGACACAAGCATTATACTATGGTAACAATGTACAAGGATTCAAAGAGGAGAAAACTATTTTGGACACATGGTAAATTTACCTGGTTAGAATGTAAACTGAAAATAAATGCAGTGGGAAAAGCACCAAGAAAGGAGACCAACAGGCATATAGTCAAAATGTTTAGATTAGAAATGGACTTGGAAATGTAATGTTGTCAGGAATCACACTACAGCTCTGAAATATACAGTTATGAAATAATACCTGAGAATGATAGTTATCATAACTGCAGGAGTTACAGAAAGGAAGTGCAACTTAAAAAGGGTGCAGGGATAATTTAAGCCTGATATGGTCAGGGATATGGAACACGGGGAATGAACAGAAATCAAGAAGAAGACAATTATTTTCATTTTTGTGCAGCACGTGAAGAAAAGATGAAGAAAAACAACCATGACTTACTTTTAACACAAGGCTTTGACCACATGTTTCAGAACATATTTGCAATTTTTTTTTTTAAAGCTGATTACCTTCATTCCTAGATGCAGAAGCACTATGAAACTTTCCCCTCCATCCCTTGATTTTGGTGAAGTCATTGGTCTTCCCTGTCCTAGAAACAAAGGGAAATCCAGCATCTATAAAAGAAAAAGTAAAAAAGATGACCAAAATTCAAGACAAGCAATATTTAATATCTAGTTACTAAAATTTTTTAAATTATTTTGACAGAGAAAGTGTGAGTAGGGTAGAGGCATCGAGAGAGGAGAGAGAGAAATCTCAAGGAGGCTCTTCACAGTCAATGTGGGTCTTGAACTCACAAACATGAGATCACCTGAAATCGAGTTGGATGTTTAACCAACTGAGTCACTCAGGTGCCCCAATTATTTACTAAGACTTAATCTGAAATGTATAAACCATTAAGATTATGCCACTAGGTAAAAGATCTTAGCATATCATCCTAGGGGCACGTGCGTGTTTGCACACACACTCTCTCAAAATAAATAAACAATAATAAAAAACAGAATATCATCCAAATGTCTCTAACAAAGGTAGTTTTTTTATTTATATCACAACTTCATTTGACTTTACAAATGCTACACACTCACCAGGAGAAGCAGGGTTGGTTCCTGTAAGGTTCCAGAAAGGAAAGCTAGTGGCTGGAGCCAAAGGCAGCTGTACTCCCAAGTATTTAAGATCAATGCTCATTGTCGGATCCACTGAATTTAATTTTAAGCCCACTACAAGAAAAAAGAACCACAAATCACACTGGATTTTTGTTTGTGTTTTTTTTTTTACTTTTGGGGTGGAGAGGATATTACTAGAGATAAAGGGAGAGGGGGAGAGCAGAAATGAAATAAAAATAAAAAGTGGCAGACAGGCTTTAAGGCGACCCATGATCCTCACCTCCTGGTATTACACATTTGTGTAATCCTCTCCTCTCTTTCCCAGAGTGTAGGTAGGGCCTGGGCTTTATTTCTAATAGGCAGAATGTGACCAAAGGGATAGGATGTGTGTGATTACTGTGTATGTGATAATAAGAGTGCATGTTACTAAAGTTACAATGATATAAATTTTGCCAACAACCTGACAGAAAATGAAAGGAGATCCCTCCCCAGTCAAGCCTCTGATGAAAAACCAGACCGGACATCTTAATTGCAGCCTTGTGAGACACGAAGCAGAGGGTTCAGTTAAGCCATGCCCAAACTTGTGACCCAAAGAAACTGAGACAGTATGTGTGGTAACTGAATGGCAATGTGTTAAGCAACAGTAACTAATACATAAACATAGTAAAATTAAGATCATTTGTCCTTTAACCTTTTGTGATCCGGAGACTTTCTAGGACCTTTAACACAAATTTGCCATATACTAAGCTTCTGGCCTGAATTATGGCTACTAATTCTCTAGTTATTAACAATGATATTTATGGTTAACTGAACCTATAAATATTATGGCTTACTTGTAGTTATTGAAGAGGCAATCTCTGGGGCACCTGGGTGGCTCAGTCAGTTAAGCGGCCGGCTTCAGCTCAGGTCATGACCTCACGGTTCATGGGTTCAAGCCCCACATTGGGCTCTGTGCTGACAGCTGGGTCAGAGCCTGGAGCCTGTTTCAGATTCTGTGTCTCCCTCTCTCTGACCCTCCCCTGTTCATGTTCTTCTCTCTCTCTCTCTCTCTCTCTCTCTCTCTCTCAGAAATTAAAAAAAAAAAAAAAAAAAAAGAATCTTTTGAGCAACTGTTTAGCATATCCTTTTACAATTTTGTGGGTTTTTTGATTAACATTTTAGATCTGAGATTTGTCTATGCTGACAAATTTATCTCTAGATCATGTTCACTGCTGTATGCTACTCCAGATTATAAATACACAGTACTCCTAATTTATTCACCACTCTCCTATAGATGAGAATTAGGTTGTTTCCTAGTTCATTATTTTTTTTATTAGAGTATGGTTGACAATGTTACAATACCACTAAATGTATTTCTTATGCCGTACCTTTCTTCCCCTAACTTACACATTCCCTAACTGGAAGCCTGTACCTCCCACCTCCCTTCCTCTATTTATTTCCTACTTCTAACAATTACTGGGAACCTGGATGGCTCAGTCAGTTAATCATCTGACTTGGCTTTGGCCATGATCTCAGGGTTCATGAGTTCAAGTTCGGCATCAGGTAATCTCAGGCCCCACTTCAGGTAGACCCCGCTTCTCTCTCTCTCCCCCTCTCTCTTGAACTCTCACTCAGTTGTGCCCTGTGTCTCTCTCAAAAAAAAAAAAATTACAATACTTTACAGTATAATTATACATTATGTACAAGAATGGTCTCATGTGTGAGACCTTCCCTAGCGCATTCAGCTTTTCCTTGTGGCATTTGCCCAGGAACAAAATTGCTATATAATGGGGTATGTTCATCTATAAATTGTATTGAATGCTGCGAGTGCTCGACATATTTGTGGCTGCCCAAAATATTCTGAATACACTTCCTCTAGCAGAAAGCTTTCCCCATTATTAACTCTAACCTCTTCAAGGTAGGTATTTTAAAAATTCACTTTACAACTTTCCTTACAGTCTGCATGCAGACATGTAATCTAGGTTCTGCCAATCAGCTGTTCCCATGAAAGACCTCAATGTAGGATAGAACACCATGAAGAAAGAGATATGCTGCAGAATTGTGTAAATGAAGGCAAGAGTGCCCAAGAATTTCAAGTTTATTTTTTAAGAGAGAGAGAGAGCACAAACAGGGAGGGGCAGAGAGAAGGAGAAACAGAATCCTAAGCCGGCTCTGCGCTGAGGGTGGGACTTGATGCAGGGCTTGAACTCACAAACCTTCTGATCATGACTGGAGCTGAAACAAGAGTCTGATGCCTAACCAAATGAGCCACCCAGGTGCCCCAGCCAAGAGTTTTTAGAGGTAAAAATAATGAAGGTCCTAGCTCTAAGTATACCATGTTCCGTGTCTATACTGAAAATGGCAGTGATTGTCCAATGTTGTGGGACTGCTTATATGAACAATCTGCAAATGTACTGCAAGCATTTTTTTCCTGGCTACAGAGTCACAGGATATTTCTCTGGCCTTTCAGGATATTCTGTAAATCATCTAACACTCTTTAATAAATTCATCTATAGAGTGTAGCCTGATAGTTACTGCTAAGAAGTTTAACATAACACTTCTTCTGAATCCTTCTAGTGTAATGGCATGTAAGAAAATGATAATTATACAACAAACTGGGATAAATCTGAAGCTGCTTGTAGCTGGAGGCATGACCATGGCCTTGGTCATGCTTGGCCATTCTGAGGAGATTACTATTTCAAGAATATTATTATCTGCTATATATCACGGATAACCATGTGCCAAAATGCACTAGTTAGGAACTTGTGCACTAGATAATGCCAAATTACTCTCAATTTATACTCCCTCCAGGAGTGCATGAGAACTCTTGCTGATCATTTCTCTCCAACATGTATTATCAATGGACTTAAAACACTTGTTCCAATCTTTTGCTTTAAATTTATATCCTACCATTCTTAAATATGTACTCTTCTGTTACTAGTGACAATCTTCTAATTTGAATTTCCTCTTTTGTGAATTACTGGCTTATTAATGAGCAAAAAAGTGTTTACATTAAAAAACAGAGCAGAGAGAGGGAGACACAGAATCTGAAGCAGGCTCCAGGCTCTGAGCTGTCAGCACAGAGCCCGATGCGGGACTTGATTTCACGAACCATGAGATCAGGACCCGAGCCGAAGTCAGTCAGTTAACTGACTGGGCCACCCAGGCGCCACTAAAAAAAATTTTTTTTTAATCATAGGTATAGGTTTCCAAAAGGTATACATAATACTGGTCCCCTAAAAGTGAAGGCATTACATAGAGTATGAGCCACAAATTCTTATGGCAATGTGGGTATCCTCCACACAGAACTTAACTGAAAGATGATTGCTAGATCGTGATTAGGTTTTAGTTTCTAAGTCCAGTTCTTTCCCATAAATATTTTATTTTTATTTTAGTTAATCACATGATATGATTAATATTAATGTCATAAAATATGCTTTCCAGGGCCCCTGGGTGGCTCCGTTGGTTAAGCAGCCAACTTTGGCTGAGGTCATGATCTCACAGTTAATGACTTCAAGCCCCATGTCCCTGACAGCTCAGAGCCTAGAGCCTACCTCAGATTCTAGGTCTCCCTGTTTCTCTCTGCTTGCCTGATCAACGCTCGGTCTCTCTCTTTCTCTTTCTCTCTCTCTCTCAAAAATAAACAAATCTTAGAAAAATTTTTTAATAAAATATTCTTTCCAGGGGCACCTGACTGGCTCAGTTGGTGGACGGTGCAACATCTGATCTCAGGTTTATAAGTCCGAGTTCCAGTGGGTGGGGAGACGGTTTAAAAATAAAATCTTTAGGGGCACCTGAGTGGCTGTTAAGCATCTGACTTCAGGTTAAGGTCACAATCTCACGGTTCACGGGTTTGAGCCCCGTGTCGGGCTCTGTACTGACAACTCAGAGCCTGGAGCCTGATTCAGATTTTGTGTCTCCCTCTCTCTCTGACCCTCCCCTGCTTTCATCCTCTTTCTCAAAACTAAACAAACCTTAAAAAAAAAACACTTAAAATAGGAGCAACCTGGGTGGCTCAGTGGTTGAGCATCCAACTCTTGATTTCAGCTCAGATCATTATTCTGGGGCCAGGGGCTCTAGCCCTGTGTTGGGATCTGCACTAAGCATGGAGCCTGCTTGAGTTTCTCTCTCCCTCTGCCCCTTTCTCCCTCATGAGTACTCTCTCTCTAAAAAAAATAAAATAAAAACTAAAAAATAAAATATTTTTTCCTCCGGTTTCCAATAGATCAGGGAGAAATATGATTAGGAGGCAAAACAATTAGTTTCCAATCTTGTGTTTGGGCTAAATTTCTCTTAGCTTTTGCGTCCTCATCAGTAAAATATCAATTCACCACACTGGGTTTTATAAGTATTTACTGCACCTTCTCTATGAAATATCTGTACTACAGATGGTAGTAGAGATAAAAGACATTTCCCAGAATTCCAAGAGCTTTAAGTGTTGTTTTCCCAACTGACTCATTAGTACTTAAAATAGGGTAATAAAGTCCTAAGAGAGGGAAGTAAAAAGAAATGACACTTGAAAATCCCAAGGGAATACAGTAAAATTTTACAGAAGGTGTAATGCTTATGTTAGAATAAGCAGAATTAACTAGGAAAGGTGGGTAAAGACAGCAGAGTGGCACCAAAAAGCAAGATACTGCAGAAATTCAAATGAGAACTGAATTCTAAAAAAGAAATTAGATATCCCAGTGCTTTGAGAAAAATACTCATGATTATTGACCAAAAAAACAAAACAAAATGTCAGAAGAGCTGCCTACATAGATGTCAAAAAGAAGGAATTAAGCTGATTAAAAACATAACCACACAACCAAGTAGGTAGACATGCAAAATCTAGACCCACACAATCACATTTAGGAAATGTTTTTCTCTTTTCTTTTCTGCGTTTACTTGTTATTTTAAACTTCCAGCTTCACCCAAAAGAGTTAGCAAGACCTAAAAACAACAAAAAGTCCAAATCTATTTTAAATACGCGTTATCAGGGGCACCTGGGTGGCACAGTCGGCTAAGCATTCCACCTCAGCTAAGGTCATGAGCTCACCACTCGTGAGTTCAAATCTAGAGCCTAGAGCCTGCTTTGGATTCTGTGTCTCCCATTCTCTCTGCCCCTTCCCCGCTTGTGCTTTGTCTCTTTCAAAACTAAATATTGAAAATAAATAATAAACAAACTTATTGATTTTTAGTCATAAAAGTAGAGAACTCAATGGCACAGAGACAATGTTCGAATTAATTCTCAATTCAGTTGATCTGTACTATCCTGAAATGTTTGTCCTAAAATAAAATCCTTCCCCAATTAACACATATATGAGACCTATAGACTTAGTTGGTTTCCTATGAGATTACATTGCAGAACATAAAATAGCTTAATTATTCACAGAAAGCATATCCCCAAAATAGCATAAAATGTTTTCCACATATGACATTTTAAGCTAAATCCTACTCCTGAACGCTTTTGCTTTTTCACCAGAATAGGAGCTGCTTCTTTTTTTTTTAATTTATTTTTATGTTTTATTTATTTTTGAGAGAGATAGAGACAGTGTGAGCAGGGGAGGGTCAGAGAGAGAGGGAGACACAGACTTCGAAACAGGCTCCAGGCTCTGAGCTGTCAGCACAGAGCCCAACGTGGAGCTCGAACCCATGAACCAGGAGATCATGACCTAAGCCGAAGTCGGACGCTTAACCGACTAAGCCACCCAGGCGTCTCTAGGAGCTACTTCTTAAAAACATATTATCACACCATTACAAAAAAAGACTCATAAAGACAGTATTGAAAAAAGATACAGTTTAGGTTCAAAGGCAGTCACCTAAGATAAACTGTAGGTAAAAAAAAAAAAAAAAAAAAAAAGCCTGCCCCAGCTAAACCCACTAAAATATCAAGTACCCACAAAAACACACTCAAGACTCCTACATAATTAAACAACATAGAATAGAAAAGCAGATAAATAGGGGCGCCTGGGTAGCTCAGTCGTTTAACCATTCAACTCTTGATTTTTCAGCTCATGGTTACTGAGTTTAAGTCCCACATCAGGCTCCAAACTGTCAGCTGCTTGCAATTTGCGCTCTTCCCTCTAAAAAATAAACTTTAAAAATGCAGATATATATAAAAGAAAAACTCCAGTTAACTACCAATTAACTCTACATTGTTAAGACTATATTTTTAACTAGGGGCACCTGGGTGGCTTAGTCGGTTAAGCGTCCGACTTTCTCTTAGGTCATGATCTCGTGGTTCGTGGGTTCGGGCCCCGCTTCGGGCTCTGTGCTGACTGCCAGCTCAGAGCCTGGAGCCTGTTTCAGTCTGTGACTCCCTCTCTCTCTGACCCTCCCCTGCTCACGCTGTCTCTCTCTCTCCTAGAAATAAATAAAACATTAAAAAAAAATTAAAAAAAAAAAAGAATATATTTTTAACTAAAGTCGAGTCACAGAGCTCTAGAAAGACCGCCATAAAGGAATTTAACATTATAACTGACAAAAGTTAATACTGATAGAATAAACAGGTCGCAACAACATGGATGGTGCTAGAGTATAATGCTAAGCAAAGTAAGTCAGAGAAAGGCAAATATCATATATTTTCATTCATATGTAGAATGTAAGAAACAAAACAATGGAGCAAAGGGAAAGAGAGAGAGAGACAAATTAAGCAGACTCTTAAGCATACAGAACTGATGGTCATCTGAGAGGAGGGGAGTGGCAGGGTGGGTGGGGGTGAATTAAATAGGTGACAGCGATTAAGGTGTGTACTTGTACAATGCATTGGGTGATGTATGGCATTGCAGAATCACTAAATTGTACACCTGGGGGCACCTGGGTGGCTCAGTCAATGTCCAACTCTTGATTTTTGGTTCAGGTCATGACCTAACAGTTTGTGGATTCAAATCCCATGTCAGACTTCATGCTGATAGCAGAGTCTGCTTGGGATACTCTCCTCTCTCTCTCCAGCTTGTGTTCTGTCTCAAAAGAAACAAACTTTAAAAAATAAATAAATAAATGTTGTACACTTGAAACTAATATAACACAGGATATTGACTAACTGGAAATAAATGTTAAATTTATTTTAACATTTTAAGGAAAACTGAACAAAGAGTATATGGGAACTCCTATGTTCCCTATGGTTCAAATATAAAACTTACTTAAATTTTTTAAAAAATTTTAAATCAACATAAAATTGACTTGGTAGAATGAAGGAGAAATGCTTCTACAAAAAATAACTTTTAAAGTTCAAAAACAGATAATTTCAGGTTGACAGTAAATCAATTTGGATGCAGTGAAGATAGTATAGGAGAGAGAAAAAATGTAGTTCTGTGGAAAACACAATTAAGACTCTTATTTGAACAACAAAACTACTGCCAAAAACAATTAACACCCTCTTAGGCTTAATATCATTTCTTCCACAACTTCAAAGCAACCTCAAAAATCCTTTCAAGTTTTTCAAGTTTTCAGCTCAAAAAGCTTAAGTGTCTATATTGTAAAAAAATAATGAAAGGCACCTAAGTGGCTCAGTTGGTTGAACGTCCGACTCTTGATTTCAGCTCAGGTCATGCTCCTAGGGCCTTGAGATCAAGCCCTGCATCAGGCTCCATGCTAAGCATGGAGTCTGCTTAAGATTCCTTCTCCCTCTTCCTCTCCCCTAATCACACACACATTCTCTCAAAAAATATAAATAAATTCTTAAATAATGAAGCTCCACAATTACTAGAAAAGCAAAGAAATATAAAATTACTTAACTGAAATTTAACAAGTTATTTAAATTATCAATTTTTAGAAAGGGACCTGGAGTTGGCATCACTCAGTTACTAGAAATACTTAGCCAATGGAACTTACTCTGAAATTCTAAGTCTTTTTTTTTCCTTAAATAGTTTATTGTCAAGTTCGTTTCCATATAACACCCAGTGCTCATCCCCACACGTGCCGTCCTCCATGCCCATCACCGCCCTTCCCCTCGCCCCCACCCCCATCAGCCCTCAGTTTATTCTCAGCATTCAAGTCTCTCATGGTTTGCCTCCCTCCCTCTCCCCAACTATTTTCCCTTCTCCTCCCCCATGGTCCTCCATGAAGTTCCTCCTGATCCACCTATATGTTAAAACATACGGTATCTGTGCTTCTCTCCCTGACTTATTTTGTTCAGTATACCACCCTCAAGTTCCATCCATGTTGCTATACACATGGCCAGATTTCATTCTTTCTTTCTCATTGCCAGGTAGTATTTCATTGTATAGATAAACCACATCTTCTTGATCCATTCGTCAATTGATGAACACTTAGGCTCTTTCCATGATTTGGCTATTGTTGAGAGTGCTGCTATGAACACTGGGGTACATATGCCCCTATGCATCAGCACTCCTGTATTCCTTGGGTAAATTCCTAGCAGTGCTATTGCTGGGTCATAGGGGAGTTCTATTGTTAATTTTTTGAGGAACCTCCACACTGTTTTCCAGAGGGGCTGCACCAGTTTACATTCCCACCAACAGTGTAAGAGGGTGCCATTTCTCCAAATTCTAAGTCTTAAGAAGCAAAGGAGGAGGAATCAGGGGATATCTGCCAAAATACAATAGTGAAAAAAAATCCAAAATAGATCTCTATCTCACACCTTATGAATTGGATTCCATAATCATATGGATTACAGATTTAACAGTTCTAAAAAAATAAATACACTTGAGTGGTGCCTGAGTGGCTCAGTCAGTTACATGTTCCACCTCTGATTTCAGCTCAAGTCATGATTTTACAGTTTGTGGGACCTGGCGCCAAGTCGGGCTCTGTAGGGAGAGTGCAGAGCCTGCTTGGGATGTCCTCTTTCCCTGTCTGCCTCCTCCCCACTCTCTCTTGCACCTGCTCTCTCTCAGGTAAACTTAAAAATTGTTTTTAATTATTAAAAAAAATACAGTTTAATTAATTATAACAACATGAGGATTAAGTAAAAACTTGAACATGACACCACATGCAGAATCTGTGTAACAGGTGACAACTGATGGCCCACCCACGTTTTGTTTAGCTCAGTATTTAGAGCTTGTACTGAAAAAAAATTAAATCAGCTTCTACCACTTAGAAATTGAGCATCATTATATAAATAAGCTGACTTTAGTCTCTACTGAACAATGATAACTTCTGAAAACAATGGGCCAACTTTCCCATGTGACAACAATCTACAGATCGGGCTGCCCCTTTAAAAGCACAGGCACCTGTGCTCCAGCCTGCCACAGTCCAACCACATCCACAAAATTAGGCCAATTTCATTTGGTTAACCTGTTTAGTTTCCAGGAGAACTTGACTCTGAACCTCCATCACATACGAAAATTAGATCTGACTACAATGTATGTGAGAAGGAAAAAAACAAACTCAAGTCTTAACCAGCCAGGTAATCACAGGCCAACAAACCAGAGCAAAGACCAGCAGGTAGCACTGAATATATTTACCTCTAGCACTAAGACTAAAACAAAGGTAGGGATTAGGTTAACAGATATTTATACATTATCAGAGTACACAACTAACAACAACAAAATGGAAGTGAAGAGAGAAAAAAGATAAATGATAAATTAACTGAGAGAGATTTAAAATATTATTTAAATAGGGGCGCCTGGGTGGCTTAGTCGGTTAAGCGTCCGACTTTCGCTTAGGTCATGATCTCCCGGTTCGTGGATTCGGGCCCCGCGTCGGGCTCTGTGCCAACTGCCAGCTCAGAGCCTGGAGCCTTATTTCAGAGTCTGTATCTCCCTCTCTCTCTGACCCTCCCCTGCTCACACTGTCTCTCTCTCTCTCTCTCCTAGAAATAAATAAAAATATTTTAAAAATATATATATTATTTAAATAAAAGAGCGGAAATGAAAATGGACAATAGGGGCGCCTGGATGGCTCAGTTGGTTAAGCAGCCGACTTTGGCTCAGGTCATGATCTCACAGTTCATAGGATTGAGCCCTGCATCTCTGCTGTTAGGATAGACCCCACTTCAGATCCTCTGTATCCCTCTCTCTGCCCCTCCCCTACTCGTACTGTCTCTCTCAAAATCAATAAACTTTTAAAAAATATATGAAAGCTGACAATAAATTATAGTAAATGTTATTTACCAAGAAGACTGATTTGACTGTAACTGTCCATTAAAACCCACAGTGCTTAGTCCTTATCACTTGGATTGAGATTGGCACACTTTAAGATCACACTGTCACAAGGAGTCTCATATTAAAGCAGAAGTTTTTCAAGTATTTCCAACTAATTTACAAATTGGATGATCATTTCATAAATCATTTTGTTACCATGTAATGCTTAGACTCTGATATAAATGATCTCCTATATAATGTAAATCAATTAGACACTCCTTTGAAAGGAAAACTAATAGTCAAAAACTGAATAAACTACTCCACGAACCACACCTAAAATCAGATATACAACCAACTTAAAAACTGAGGCACAGCTTACATCTTCCATTTATAGTGTAAATGGAAAGTCAGAGTCAGAATTACTATGCTGGTAGTAAGTACACAGTAGTCCCTCCTAATCCACAGGGAATACATTCTAAGACCCCCGCAGGGGATGCCTGAAACCACAGATAGTACTAAATCCTAACCACACATACACACACGATGTTTTTTCCTATATATGCACAACTAAGATAAAGTTTAATTTATAAATTAGGGACAGTAAGAAAAAACAAGAATAAAATAGAACAATTATAACAATTAACTGTAATAAAAGTTCTGCGAATATGGTCTTAAAATATACTGTGCTCAACATTCTTGTGATGATGCGCAATGATAAAATGCTTATATGATAAAATGAAATGAGATAGGTGTCATAACATAGCATTATGCTACTAATGACCTTCTGACAATACATCAAAAGGAGGATCATCTGCTTCTAGTAAGTGAAACCATGGAAAGAGAGCCTGCATATAAGGGTGGGGGGGGGGGGACTGTAGTAGATTTCATTATTGAAATACAGGATTAAGCAAAGTACTAAAAGCTAAGACAATTTATTACAACAAAATAGAGATAACAGTAAAAATTTTAAAGCCCTTGGCAGTACATAAAATACACAAAATATGTTTACAACCACACAATGAGAAAGTATATTATTTACACACTTAAACATATTACTAAGTATATAAGTAGAACCCTCCCCTCAAAAGAAAACACACATAAACTAAAATTTACAAATGAAAAAGAGGAAAGAAAATATTAAGTTATAAGAAAGAGAAAACACCACTTTCTTACCATGATACATTTTTTTAAATGCATAAGAATGTGCTTCACAAAGACAGTATCTTCAGAGTTGGAAAGATTTTTGTTAGGATAAAAAACATACTGACATGTTCTTAAATTAAGAGGAAGAATCAGAGAAATATACAAGCTGACAGAGGCACTAAAAGAATGAAATCAAGGATGGGGGAGAGGAGGAAAAAAGGGGAAGGAGAAAAGGTAAAGAAGAAGAGGGGAAAGAGAGAAAGGAGAGAACAAAATTGAAAGTGGGCTTATATGTATTTTTTAGACAATATTACCTTCTTGAAGACCAGGATGTATCACCTGCTTGTGCCGCAAGGCCTTCAAATCTTCTATCAATTCCTTTTCCAACTGGGAAATTCTTGCTCTGCAACCTACTCAGAAAACAAACAATGACAAGATAAGTTACTATATATTACAGAATACTATATCTTTCATTTCTAGAGCCAAATCAGAAGTATCTCTCCTTTGACACTATTATATATACCTGGATCATTTGTGGTTGATGCCTGAAGACTACACGGTTCTTCAGTTGTGCCATCAACTGCATGAATGTCAAGAGCTTCCTATATTTAAAATAAGAAAAAGTTCATATCATTTCTAAACACTTAGAAGTAAACCAGGAATATTTTTTTATACTTTTGGAAATTTCTAAATGTTCTACATTAACAGCACTAAATGATCAGAAGGAAAAAAAGAGAGCAAAAAATGTGAATATGCTCAACCGCCATAAACTGACGTTTATGCCAATTTATGTACTGATTATTCCTAGAGTTTATATAAAGATTGCATACTCAGCAATCAACAAGTGGGAAAGACCAACTAAAGCAAATTCAACATCTCTGTAGCCAATTTATAAATACCAGGCTTCTACAAAGACCTAAAAGAAAAATCTAGTTGAAGAGTTGGGAGTAAAATAAAGAAACCATCCATGTGTGAGACAACAGAATTTATTAAGACCACATTTAGTTCTCCAGTGGTACTCTGCTATTGTTGATGAAAATCAGAGGATGGAGTATCCCAAAACATTTAGACAACTTTTCATGTATTTATGCCTTTTTTAAAGGCCATAATAATGTAAATTCCACAAGGACCCAATGTTTTTTAAAATTCCAGCTAAACACAGTATAAACATTAAAAAGTGAGATCAAAGTATACATAATTACTTAAGTCCATTCAAACAAAATTATCTTAAGTGGTGCCTGGTAATTAAACCGAACATTTTGGAGATACTCCCCTCCCCACACATATACTCTCACATAACAGCTGCATTTAAAAGAACTGGATTCTGGGGCGCCTGGGTGGCTTAGTCGGTTAAGCGTCCGACTTTCGCTTAGGTCATGATCTCGCAGTTCGTGGGTTCGAGCCCCGCGTCGGGCTCTGTGCTGACTGCCAGCTCAGAGCCTGGAGCCTGTTTCAGTCTGTGACTCCCTCTCTCTCTGACCCTCCCCTGCTCACGCTGTCTCTCTCTCTCTCTCTCCTAGAAATAAATAAAACATTAAAAAAAAAAAAATTTAAAAGAACTGGATTCTAAGTTATTTATCAACTAGTATACAATTCAAGAATCACTATTTGACCTTAGAAGGAATGCTGAAAATGATCTTACCTTTGATTCAAAGGAAACAAAAAGAACACCATCCACATCTTCCAGATCAGGCTTCACATCTGGAAAGGCAATCCCAGGACCCATAGAAGTGGTCTTTGTAGAAGTTAAAGATTTTCCTGTGTTTTTAGGTGGTCGCCCTGCCTTAGAGAGTTTCAATTTTCGTGGCCTTCCTCTTTTTCCAGAGATATTCGAAGGGGCATTCTGATTCGCATTCACAACCTTGGTGGCTGTTGAAATCTTAAGCATAGTTGTTCTCCTTCTGCCCAAGTCCTCTTTTCCTAAAAATGAGTCCCCAGCTGAATTCTTTGAACTGTCAGGTATCCTTTCTGTGTCAGTGCAATCCGTTATCTCAGGATATTTCCACTGAGGCTCTTTAAGTAAGGGATATTTCTGTACCACTCCGAGTTCTGGTGAATGTTTTCTAAGTCCATTTTCTGATTCCTTGCCTAAGCAGAAGCCAGTCTCATTGGAATTTTCAATGTACGTAGGCAAATAGTCTAATTCTGTCAATATAGAAGATTTCTCTTTTCGAGATGTGGAAAGTATGTTATCAGGGAGCTCAGAAATCTTCACTGTGGTTTTAGTGACAGCACAGGGTTCCAGATAGACTACTGGCATCTTTCCAGCATCTAACTTGAACATTTTAGCTTGAGCAACACCTGATGGGCTATTTGGTAGCCATTTAGAAGACTGATGGTCAGCTTCTAGGTTATCAACTTTATTGTGTCTCTTTAGCTGTTTCTCTAGTATAGGATCATCATCACTGTTTGAATATACATCTGTTTCTTCATCTGTCTCTTCTTGTTTTACAGTTACCCCTTCTGGGCACTCAGCAAGTTCATATTCATAATCATCTACAGGCTCCTCTTTAATAACAACATTGAAGTTTCCATCCGGGTCTAATGGTGATGTTACATGGGAGCTGTCTTCAAAACTGTTTGCAACAAGACTGAAGAGACAGGGGAGAGAGGTTAAAAAGGGCAAAATTATCAGTAAGACTCAGGAGTAAAAAAGAAAGACTATTGGAAACCAAGTAAAACACCAGATTTTATGAGCCATTCTCCAAAACAGAACACTGTATAATTTAATAAGATTCTCAAAAGCAGTTTACTACCATCATACTTTTACAACTTTCATCAGTTTCTCATAAAAAATATATAAAGTCAAGAGTAAATGTTTAACAAGTAACCCTCTAATCACTAAATCAAAAGTCAGATATAACACTTATTTTACTAATAGGATTTGTCAACTAAACTCAATTTTGAAAGTCAGCTGGCATTGACCCAAAATCAAGCTCTAGAATTAAATGTCCAACTTTGGCTCAGGTCATAATCTCATGGTTCGTGAGTTCAAGCTTAGCATTAGGCTCTGCACTGACAGTGAGAAGCCTACCTGAGATTCTCTCTCCCTCTCTCTCTGCCCCTCCCCCCCGCCCGTGCACATGTACACACTCTCCCTCTCAAAATAAATAAACAAAAAAATTTGCCAGGGCACCTGGGTGGCTCAGATAATTAAGCATCTGACTTTGGCTCAGGTCATGATCTCATGGTTCGTGGGTTTGAGCCCCATGTCAGGCTCTGTGCTAACAGCTAGCTCAAGAGCCTGGAGCCTGGCTTCGGATTCTGTGTCTTCCTCTCTCTCTGACCCTCCCCTGCTCATGCTGTCTCTGTCTCTCTCTCTCTCAAAAATAAAACATTAAAAAAAAATTGCCATATGGGGCACCTGGGTGGCCTAGTCCACTGAGCAGCCAACTCCTGACTTCAGCTCATGTCATCATCTCAGGGTTGTGAGATCAAGTCCTACATGAGGCTCTGTGCTGGGTGTGGTACCTGCTTAAGATTCTCTAACTCTCCCTCTGTTCCTCCCTACCCCTCCACTGGCACTCTTGCAGTCTTAAAAACATCCAGGGGCGCCTGGATGGCTCAGTCGGTTGGACAGCCAACTTCGGGTCAGGTCATGATCCTACGGTTCGTGGGTTCTAGCCCCGCATTGGGCTCTGTGCTGACAGCTAGCTCAAGGCCTGGAGCCTGTTTCGGATTCTGTCTCTCCCTCTCTCTCTGACCCTCCCCTTTTCACGCTGTCTCTCAGAATTAAACAAAACATTAAAAAATTTAAAAAACAAAAACAATTTCTAACAAATAAGAAAGTACTTTCAAACTGCTTGACTTGTTCTGAGATAAAATTCATTAAACATAAAACATAACGGGGAGCTTAGCTGGCTCAGCTGGTAGAGCATATGACTCTTCATCTTGGGGTTGTAAGCTCAAGCATCATGTTGGGTGTAGAGATAACTTATAAAATATTTTTTAAAAACCTAAGACAGAAGTTTAACCATTTAACAATGTACAAGCCAATAGTTTATACTTCGTATAATCACGCTGTTGCCAAGTTATTTTCAACTTTGAAACAGAAAAACTCACTTTCGATGTAATGAATCAAATATTAATTCTTCCTAAATATAAGGTTAGGGTAGTTTAAGTCAAGTACATATGACCCAGGTAAATTCAGTGTTTATAATTCATCCAAAAAAATCATCTTTTTAGTCTTCTCCTCCCAATAACCCACTGAAAACATACAAATTGCACTAATGTATCTTGAAGACATGTTAAACTACTCATTAACCCAATTAGAGTTACTTATCTTGGTAAAATTTTTCATTTATTTGAAATACACACAAGCAAGCATAACAACAATGTACAGTTACTCATTTCTTGCACAACTTAAGATCTTGACCTTACTCCAAAATCTTCCAGTGGAGGACTTCCACTTCCAGTGAGAATGTGGAAGATTACAAAGATAATCACTTGTGTCCTAACAATTAGAAAACACCAGATAAATTTAAAAACAAAAAAACAAAAAAACTTTTCAGGGCACCTGGGTGGCTCAGTCGGTTAAGCATTTGACTTCAGCTCAGATTATAATCTCACAGTTTGTGGGTTGGTGATTATAATCTCACAGTTTGTGGGTTGGTGCCCCACGCAGGGCTCTGTGCTGACTGCTCAGAGCCTAGAGTCTGCTTCAGATTCTGTGTCTCTCTCTCTCTCTGCCCGTCCCCTGCTTGTGACCTGTCTCTCTTTCTCTCTCTCAAAAATAAGTAAACATTAAAAATTAATTAAGAAAGAAAACCTTTCTTCTTCAATGGCCATGAAGACCTCTAGTCACAAACAAACGCAAATAAACTGAATTCGAGAGAGGGACCAGCCTTCTCTAGGTGACCACAGATTACTACTGCTTTCAACCCTGAGTACTATTTACATTGCCTGAAGCACAGATGAAGGAAGAAATAAAGCAGTGATAGACAAAGGATCTTTAGTCAAACACAGAGAAATCACCCAAACTTTCAATGCCTGAGAATGGGCAAACTAGAATCTAGGGAAGCCCAAACAGAAAACTAGTGCTCACTCCTACCAGTCACCCCCAAGAGCCCTCCCACAGAATAAGAAGAGGGGATACAAGAAGCTGGCCTGACAACTGAGAACCTACAGTTTCCCAGCACTTAGACTCCAAGTTCCTATCACAGAGAGGAGTACAATCCTACCCTTGACACATCTGAAACCTGAATGAGCTATAATTTATTAAGCAAATCACCTAGGGGCACCTAGGTGGGTGGTAGAGTGCGTTAAACATCTGACTCTTGATTTCGGCTCAGGTCATGATCTCACAGTTTGTGAGTTCAAGCCATATATCCAGCTCTGGGCTGACACCACAGAGCCTGTCTTGGAATTCTGTCTCCTTCTCTGTCTGCCCCACCCCTGCTCCTCTCTCAAAAAAATTAAATAAACTTTATGGGCACCTGGGTGGCTCAGTTGGTTAAAAAACGTCCAACTTCAGCTCAGGTCATGATCTCACAATTTGTGGGTTCAAGTCCCACGTCAGGCTCTGTGCTGATAGCTCAGAGCCTGGAGCCTGTCTTCGGATTCTGTGACTCCCTCTCTCTCTGACCCTCCCCTGCTCATGCTGTCTCTATCCCTCTCTCTCAAAAAAAAAAAGAAAAAAGAAAAAATTAAATAAACTTTAAAAAACATAGGCTGAAGGATACCAAAAAAAAGGGGGGGGGGTGTCAAAAATCTATGGGATAACGTCAAATGACCTAACATACTCTAATTGCACTTCCTAAAAGGTATAAAGGAAAACATCTGGAGAGAAAAAAGAAAAATATTCCAAAAGTGAAAGATTTTAACCCACAGATCCAAGAAGCACAGCCAACGCCAAGAAGAATAAATACAAAGAAACTCATACTAGGAACATAATGAGGAGGCTACCAAAAATTAAGTCAAGAGAAAAACCTTATAAACATCAGATGAAAAAAGACACATTATGGTAGGGAAAAAACAGTAAAACAAACTATTCACCAAAAACAATGTAAGCCAGAAAATAACAGACTGATACCCATCATAAACTACTGAAAGAATCAACCTAATGTTCTATATCCACCAAAAGAAACCTTCAAAGATAAAGATATTTTCTAACAGCTAAAAGAAGTCAAACTATACAAGAATTACTGCCTCCTAGGGTCAGAAACAAAATAAAGATGTTAGTTAGCTCTCACACCTTACACTCAATTGTGCTAGAGGTCTCCACCAGGGTGATCAGGAAAGAAAACAGAAATAAAAATAGCCAAACTGAGAAGGAAAAAGTGAAATTCTCTATTCAAAAATGACATTATCTTGTATGTAGAAAATACTAAGAAAACCACTAAAAAACTAAATGTCAAAAATGACATTATCTTGTATGTAGAAAATACTAAGAAAACCACTAAAAAACTACTAATTAAATGAGTTTAGCCAAGACTACAAGATCCAAGATTAATACACACACACACACACACATATTATTTCTACAAATGAGAAAGAAGTATCAAAAATGCAAAAGGAAAAAAATTCCACTTCCATTTACAATATAAGCAACAAGATTAAAATACTTAGAAATAAACTGAACCAAAAAGTAGAAGTCCTGTACAAAGAAAACTAAAGACTTTTGGAAAAAATTAAAAGACAATTTAAATTAAAAATACCCTACTTATGTACTAGAAGACTTAATATGGGTACAAAAGCAATACTCCTCAAGGTGATCTACAGATTCAACCAATTCTTATCAAAGACTTCTATAAAAATTCAAAAGCTGACCTTACACTTCACATAAAAATGCAAGAATCTCAAAATAAACCCAAAATCTTGACAATATGAACAAAGTTCTCTAAAACTTTTATTCCTCAATTTCAAAACTCACTATTAAAGCTATAATAAACATTAACAGTGTGATGATACTGGCATAAGGCTAAACATAAAGCTCAAATGAACATAATTCAAAGTCTAGTAATAAACAGCTGCATTTATATCAAATGGTTTTCAAGTGCCCAGGGTATTAAAACCGTGGGAAAAGAATGGGCTTACATATTCACAGTAGCTAAAAACAGGGGGCACCTGGGTGGCTCAGTTGGTTAAGCACTCACTGTTCATGAGTTCAAGTCCCAAACTGAGCTCTGCCCTGATAGCACAGAGCCTCTCCTTGGGATTCTCTCTCCCTCTCTCACTGCATCCCCCCATCTCTGTCAAAATAAATAAACTTACAATTTTTAATAAAAATAAAAATACTTAAAAATTAACTAAAAAATAAAATAAAAAAAGGAAATAACTTTAATGTGTACGAGCTGAAGAATGAATACGTAAAATGGGCCATGCCCATACAAAATTATCATTCAGAAATAAATGAGGACAGATACACACTACAACATGGATGAACCTTCAAAATGTTATGCTAAATCAAAGGCCACACATATTACATAATTCCACTTAAATGAATGTCAAAATAGACAAAACAGAGACTGACAGCTGTGTGTGGATGGGGTGGGGTTGAAGAGAGGATGAGAAAATGGGGTGTGATGACTAAAAGAGGGCAAGGAGTTTCTTTTTGGGGTGATGAAAATGTCCCAAAAACGTCTGTGGTCATGGCTGTACTATTTTATTGAGTATACTAAAACCATTAAACTGTACACTTTAAAAGGGTAAATGTTAGGGCACCCAGGTGACTTTTAAGGTTGAGCGTCCAAGTCCAACTCTGGATTTCGACAAAGGTCATGATCCCAGGGTCCTGGGACAAGCCCCATGTCAGGCTCCATGCTGAGGGTGGCACCTGCTTGAAATTCTCTCTCTCTCTCTCTCTCTCTCTCTCTCTCCCACCCCCCTCCTCCCCCCACACCCCGTCCCTCTCCCCAGCTCAAGCTCTAATTAAAAAAAGAAATAAATAGAATTTTAAGGCAGTTAATCTAAATTTTTAGAAAGTTAAAAATATACACTAACGGAAGTTGTTTGAAGGGACAGGAAATGAACCAATATGAAAATGGATCCAAGAATGAATGAAAAATAAATAAGTAAATATAAAACACTTTTTCTTGTTTTTCTTTAAATGACTACTGACTGTTTAAAGCAAATAAAGTAACAGTGTTTGGGGAGTTTATAACCTATATACAAACACATAAACTATAAGAACTACCCTTATAATGAGCTCTTTCAAGTCCTGTTACAATCAACTGAATTCTTTTAAAATTAGAATGCACATTATAATCTTTACAAACACTGCAATGCACTGAACTGTGTCCCTCCCAAATTCATATGTTAAAGTTCTAATCCCCAATGTCATTGTACACAGAGAATCTTGAAGATGTAATTATAGTCAAATGAGGTCATAAAGCTGAGGTCTCATCAAGCCAGGATGAGAGCTTTCAAAAGAAAACAGAACCCTGCCAAACCATTCTCTTAGACTTTCCAGCCTCCAAAACTGGTGGAAAATTAATTTTCATTGTTTAAGCCATTAGTCAACCTGAGCAGACTAATAAAACCACTTTTAAAAACAAAAGGTATTATCAAGATGTAATACATAAAAACTAGCCATATCAGTGATAAAAATTAATGTAAATGAACTACCCCAAATAAAAGTCAAAAGATTTTAACAGTGAACAAAAAAAAGTTCCAAGTATAAGCTGTTTAAAAACACACATACACACACACACTCACAATTTAAATCTAAGAACAGAGACAGATTCAAAGTGAACGAAGGGAAAAGATAAAGCCATGTAAACAAAATCAGAAAGCCAATGTGGCTCAATAACATCCAACAAAATAGACTTTAAAAATAAGTATCATCAGGGGCGCCTGGGTGGCCTTAGTCGGTTAAGCGTCCGACTTTCGCTTAGGTCATGATCTCGCGGTTCGTGGGTTCGAGCCCCGCGTCGGGCTCTGTGCTGACTGCCAGCTCAGAGCCTGGAGCCTGTTTCAGTCTGTGACTCCCTCTCTCTCTGACCCTCCCCTGCTCACGCTGTCTCTCTCTCTCTCTCTCCTAAAAATAAATAAAACATTAAAAAAAATAATAATTAAAAAAAAAAAGTATCATCAAAGATAAAGAGGGACCTTGTAAAAGTTTTATGGATTCAATTCATCCAAAAGAATCCTAAAAGTACATATACCTTATTGTACAGCTTCAAGATACCTGAAGCAAAGATTTATAGTACTTAAAACAAAAAAAGACAAGTACAGGACTTCAGTGGGAGATTTTAACATACCTTTCTCGGTAACTAATAGGACATACAGACAAATAAACAATTAAGGAGAAAAAAGAAATGAACCATACTGTCATACTTATCTGAGAAAACTACCAAATACTACATCCAACAAATGTGGAATAAATGAATTTTCAAGCAATTATTTTTTATTTTATAATGTTTATTTTTGACAGAAAGAGAGAGAGTGCGAGCAGGGGAGTGGCAGAGAGAGGCAGACAGAGAATCTGAAGCAGACTCCAGGCACTGAGCTGTCAGCACAGAGCCTGACATGGGGCTCAAACTCCTGAACCACGAGATCATGACATGAGCCAAAGTGCGACACTTAACCGACTTAGCCACCCAAGGCGCCCCAAGAGTACACTTAGTATTTTTTTTTTTAATGTTTATTTTATTCTTGAGAGAGAGACAGAGTGCGAGCCGGTCAGGCCAGAGACGAGGGAGACACAGAACCCTAAGCAAGCTCTAGGCTCTGAGCTGTCAGCACAGAGCCCACCACGGAGCTCGAACTCACGAACCACGAGATTATGACCTGAGCCGAAGTCAGACTCTCAAACAACTGAGCCACTCAGGCACCCAAGAGTTCACTTAGTATTAATCCAAACTAACCATATGCTAGACAATAAAGCAAAGATATGATAAATGTATATTTCAAAGGTCTTAAGTCACATGTCCTCTAACAATAGAATCAAGCTATAAATCAATACTACTTATCAATACAACATATCAAAATTTGCAGAAGGTACCTAAAACAATGTTCAGAGGAAATTTTATAGCTTTAAATAAAAGGTCTAAAGTCAATTTTAGTAGTCTGGAGTTGATAAACTTTTTTGTGAAGTGCTAGAGAGTAAAAATGTTAAGCTTTGAGGTCCATACAATCTCTATTACAACTATTCAACTCTGCTACTGTGACATAAAAGCAACACAGACAATACATAAACAAGTAAACATAACTGTATTCCAAAAAAATAGACATCATAATTTGAATTCCATTTGATTTTCACAGGTGACAAAATATTACTCTTTTTACTCTTTTTCCCTATCTAGAAATATAAAAATCATCCTTAGTTTGCAGACCATACAAAACAAATGGCAGGCTAGGTATGATTCTCAAGGTGAGGTCTTAATCAGCTAACTCCTGTCCTAACATAGGCAAATTAAATCAAAAGCAAGTAGAAAGAAGTAAATAAAAATGGGAGCGGAGGGAATCAATGAAACCGAAAACAGAAAAATGGGAAACTTGCCAAAAAAAAAACCTCCACAGCTTCCCTGATGAAATCTATCAAACACATAATCAATAAAGAATACTCTTACACAAACCTGGGAGAATGCAACAGGTTACAATTTGTCTTTTTTTTCAAGTTTATATATTTATTTTTGAGAGATAGAAATAGCTCAAGTAGGAGAGGGGCAGAGAGAGAGAGAGAGAAAGAGAATCCCAAGCCAAGCTCCGCACTGTTAGCGCAGAGCCCCATACGGGGCTTGATATCACAAGACTGTAAGATCATGACCTGAGCTGACACCAAGAGTCAGACACTTGACTGAGTCACCCATGAGCCCCTACAATTTGTTTTATATAGAAAGCATAACTCTGAAACCAACACATCAGAGGAAAAAAAAAAAAAAAAACTAGAACTATCCTTCATGAATTTAGGTGTAAAAACCCTCAACAAATTATCAGCAAATTCATTATGACAATATTAAAAAGGATGTTATTATGACCCAGTAATATTTATTCCATGAATACAAGGCTGGTATACCACTTCCACCCTTACAACACAAACTGTCTATATCCAAATCCAAAGGAATTACAAACTATTAAGTGAATTCAGCAATGTAATCAGATACAAGATCAGTATACAAATACTGTATATTTGTATATACAACTGCATCTCTTGAGAAGCAGAAGGATTCACAGATTATATTCAATGTCATCAAAACCGAATGGTACTGACAAAAGAACAGACAAATAAATGGAACAAATTCAGTCCAAAAGTAGATCCACCTATATATATATATATGGTCATCTGATTTTTCAAAACATGTTATAAGGGAGAAAGTAGTATTTTCATGGGATGTCTGGGTGGCTCAGTCAGTTAAACATCCAACTTTGGCTCAGGTCTTGATCTCACAGTTTGCAAGTTCTAGCCCTATGTCAGGCTCTGCTGACAGCTCAGAGCCTGGAGCCTGCTTTGGATTCAGTGTCTCCCTCTCTCTCTCTTTCACCCTCCCGCACTTGTGCTCAGTCTCTCTCTCAAAAATAAACAAAAAAATTTGTTTTTCAATTTTTATTCATTAATGAAAGAGAGAGCAAGTGAGCGTGAGCAGGGGTGGGGAAGAGAGAAGGAGACACAGACTCCGAAACAGGCTCCAGGCTCTGAGCTATCAGCACAGAGCCTGATGCAGGACTCGAACCCACGAACCCTGAGATCAAGACCTGAGCCAAAGGTGGACGCTTAACCAACTGAGCCACTCAGGCGCCCCACAAAAAAAAGTTTTAATAAAAATTAATAATGGAAAAAAATTAATAAAGGAGGAAGTCTTTTCAAATAAATGATGGTGGCACCTAAATATATGCATGGAAAAATATGAGCCTTGACCCTACACCATGCACAAAAACTTATCCAAGAAAGATTAGACTTGAAATTGAAAGCTAGAACTTCTTCCTTGCAAAATTTTCACTTAAATGGTGAAAAATAGCTTTTTCTTTTCCTATTTTTTAACAGTTTAATATATTATGTAACAAAATCCATACCTTTTTTCAAATCTTCACCTATTTTACCCATCCCTCTACCAACCTCTCCATGGCAACCTTCAGTTTGTTCTCTATATTTAAGAGTCTGGTTTTTTTCTACTTTCTTTTCTTAAATTTTCTTTCTTAAATTCCACTTTTGAGTGAAATCATACGATATTTGTCTTTCTCTGATTTACTTCACTTAGCTTTATATCTTCTAGATCCATCCATGTTATTGCAAATGGCACAATTTCATTCTTTTTTATGGCTGAATAATATTCCATTGTATATATTTACATCTTCTTTATCCATATCCATTCATTTATGAATGGACACTTGAGTTGCTTCTATACCTTAGCTATTTGTTAAGTAATGCTGCAATAAACATAGGGGATAGCCCCTATCTCTTCAAATTAGTGTTTTCATGGGGAGGGGGAGGGCTTAAATCCATTAAGATTCCAGGATCATATGATTTTTTTTTTTTTTTTTTTTAACAAACTCCATACTGTTTTCCACAGTGGCTGCACCATATTACATTCCCATCAACAGTGCACAAGGGATCCTTTTTCTCCGCATCCTCACCAACTCTTATTCCTCAAAACACCTTCTTACACCATACACAAAAATAAATTCAAAATAAAGACCTAAATGTGAAACCTGAAACCATAAAATTGCTAGAAGAAAACAAACACAGGCAGTTATCTCTTTGACATCAGCTCCAGAAACATTTTTCTAATATATCTCCTTTGGTAAGGGAAACAAAAGCAAAATTAAACTACGGGAATTACACCAAGATAAAGAACTTTTGCACAACAAAGGAAATCATCAACGAAATAAAAAGATAGCCTACAGAGTGGGAGAAAATATGTGCCAAACAATATACCCACTTAGGGGTTAATACCCAAAATATATAAAGAACTTCTACAGGTCAACATTAAAAAATAAATAATCCAATTAAAAGTGGGCAGGGAACAGGAACTGACATTTTTCCAAAGAAAACATACACAGGGCCGACAGACACAAGATAAAATGTTCAACATCACAAATCATCACGGAAATGCAAATCAGAACCATACAGTTATCACCTCACACCTGTCAGAATGGCTAACATCAAAAACACAAGAAATAAAATCCACCCATTTTAAGAGACAACTCAAGGCTTTTTTAATAAATTTATAAGTTTGCAATCCAGTTTCCTTCATCTTTTTTAAAAGGTTAGGCAGGACAAGCCTTCTTTTTCCTTTCCTTATTAGGTCAGTTTTTAAATAAATTCACAGAGAAATGCCATTCTCTATCAATTGAGGATTCACATTTAGTCAAAGTTCTCATTATTTTCACATTTCAAGATAACTTCCATGATGTTTAAAAAAAAAAAAAAATCTGTACCTTCTTTTCACTTAGTCACACGACCTGAATTTTGTTTTCAGTACTTGAGAACTTCATGAAGCTAGATGTTGGCTGTTACTGTAGTAATTGCTTTCACATTTTCCTGAGAAATTATCTTGTTCAGTAAGAAAGGTTCTCAGAAAAGACCTCTCCTTACCTTCTAATAAAAACTTTATGCATAATGCATGAAAATTCGTCTTGGGAGAGAGGATTTTGCAAAGAACCCTGAAATTTCATACTTCTAAGAAGCCTCTATCCAAATAAATTAGGTGAAAGATTATTTAAGCAAGAATATAAGCAGAACCAACAATTGGCACAATTTAAAGGATTATTTTTTTAATAGCACGTAATCAATGCAACAAACAAACAGGACATGTACCCATCACTCTGAAACACATTTAAAAAGCTTCAAGTACTATAGATAAAATTCAGTCAAAATTTACTGAGCACCTACAACATGCCGTTGTATTTTCTTAAGCACAGGGATTATTACCAAAATAAAGCACAGTCACTACATTCAAGAAATTTACAGACCAGTATAGAAGACAACATAATGTTACTTAACTTAATAAATGCCATTATAAAAACACGTACAGGTACTACCAATGCACCTAAGAAGAAACCATAACATAATGCCTTCCACGAAACTGATGATTAGATTAACAGAAAAAAGAAATCCACTGATAAAAGGAAATGGAGAATGCAAAAGAAAACAAAGAGCTCTTAGAAACTGAAATCTAGGTCGGGGTGCCTGGGTGACTCAGCTGGTTAAACATCCCACTCTTGGTTTTGGCTTAGGTCATGATCTTATGGCTTCCTGGGTTCAAGCCCCGCGCTGGCAGTGCAGAGCCTGCTTGGGATTCTCTCTCTCCACCCCACCTCTCTGCCCCTCTCCCACTCACACTGTTTCTCTCAAAATAAACTTAAAAAAAAAAAGAAAGAAATTGAAATCTAGGGCTCTTGCATTCACTAGGTTATGCAACTGACTCTTGATTTCAGCTCAGGATCAAGAACTGTCATGATCCTACAGTTCTTGAGTTCAACCCCGCATGAGGCACTGTGCTGACAGTGGGGAGCCTGCTTGGGATTCATATTCTCTCTCTCTCTCTCTCTCTCTCAAAATAAATAAATAAGCTTTAAAACACCAATCAGGGGCTCCTGGGTGGCTCAGATGGTTAAGTGTTCAACTTTGGCTCAGGTCACAATATTGAGGTTCCTGAATCTGAGTCCCAAGTCCAGCTCTTTACTAACAGCTCAGAGTCTGGAGCCTGCTTCAGATTCTGTGCCCCTCTCTCTACACCTCCCCCACTCACTCTGCCCCTCTCTCAAAAATAAACTTAAAAATTTTCTTTATAAAATAGTAAAATTTTAAAAATAGAAATGTTTAAAAAAATTTTTTAAATAAAAATCTGATGGCTCCAATAAAAACCTCAGTAATTCAGAAATTAAATCAAGGAAACCTAATATAAAGTAGAGCAAAAAGATAATAACAGAGAAAAAAGAATATATAAAATAATCCAGGAGAATGAACATCCAACAGAAAACCTTAAGCAGATGGAAAATTTACAGTAATACTAAATATGTTCCCACAACTAAAGAACATGAATTTGATTTTAAAATACACAACACAACAATGAGAACCACACCAAAGCTCATCACTGTGAAATTTCATAGCATGAAGGATCAACAAAAGATGTCAAGAGCTTTAAAGGACCAGGAAGCAAAAATACATCAAACTCCTCAAGGTGGAGAGGGAGGGGCTGGCAGGCTCAGTCCCTGGAGTATGAGATTTTTGATCTTGCAGTTGTTAGTTCAAGACCTACACTTGGCACAGAACTTACTAACTAGAACAGGTAACTGGAACATGAGGACACGTTTGCAAGCAAAGAACTCTGTACCCAACCAAATAAATTTATAATGCAGGAGGGCATAACAAAGTTATTTTTCACCATGCAAGAGAAAACTAAGGGTTGAAAAAAGTAAAGCAAGTTGAAAGAGGGCTACTATTTCCATCAGAAGTGATTTTATTTAAATATTCTAAAGTTCTATGTCCCATACATTCTAAGGGAAGGAAAAGATGTACTTGACCAAAAAAAAGAAAATGCAAAGCAATACCGACAGCTTAAGATACAGGGAACAGGAGGACCTACATAAAACAATGTTAAATGTAGAGTCAGCAGAATGACAGCAAAGAGAAACCCCAAAGCTTTACACAGTCTTGGATAACAACCAGTTCAGACTGGCAAAGGAAGATAAGAGCAACTGAAGATAGTATTCAGGAGACAAAAACATTTCACTTTAATTAGATGAAAGTATTTGTGTGTCTAAGTAAATGAGAAATTTAAAGTTTAACTGAAGAATTTGTAAAAAAATTACCACTAGGCATATAGAAAACTAAGGAAAAGATAAAACAGAACAATTACTAAAAAACAAAATTATACAAGAAAATGTGTTTATGGTATACTATTTGGCTAAACAATATAGAAAATTTATAATGCAACTTTAAAAATGGTTATTTTTGTGACAACTACAGTGACAAGGGAAAAGTAACAACTGAAAGAATTGGATAACATGTAAATATGATAATTAGTTGGCACTGCATATGATTTAGACAGAGACAAATATCACTAGAAATGGCTGTAAGTGAAAAAACAAATTTCCTTTAGGAAGAACTGTAGGGGGTGAAGAGGAATGAAGCAAGAGAGTGTATTTTTAACCATGTGGTTTTATTTAAGCTTTTTAGGGGCACCTGGGTGGCTCAGTAGGTTAAGCATCCGACTTTGGCTCAGGTCATGATCTCATGGTTCGTGGGTTCAAGCACCGCTTCGGGCTCTGTGCTGACAGCCAGCTCAGAGCCTGGAACCTGTTTCATATTCTGTATCTCCCCCTCTCTCTGACTGTCCCCTACTCATGCTGTCTCTCTCTCTCTCTCTCAGAAATAAATAAAAACACTAAAAAAATTTTTTTTAATTATGTGTATAGACTCATCATACAATGAGGAACTTGTCTGGTCTTCATCCAGTGTTCCTAGCAGAGTTTCTATAAAACCCTTGGAAATTCCTAAGTGTTAGAAGTGTCTTTGCTAGGGAAGCCTAAGTGGCTCAGCTGGGTTATTAACCTTTCAGCTTGATTTCCGTTCAGGTCATGATCTCGCAGTCCAGGGATGGAGCCCCAATCCCACATCAGACTCACTGGGCTTGGAGCCTATTTAAGATTCTTTCTCTCTCCCTCTCCCTCTGCCTTCCCCCATGCATGGGTGTGTGTGCTCTATTCTTTCTGTTGAAAAAAAAAAAAAGAAGTAATAAAAAAGTGTCTTTATCATTCAGGAGCCCACACCTAAGATTACGCTAATGAGGTAACTCAACAGAGAAATCCTAAATAGCCTCATGATGGGGGCTGGTCACTAGAAAGACCAACACTGTGATTAGAAGATTGGGACTACAAAGCAGCCTGATCTGCAGGGAGGGGAAGGGCGCTGGAGATTACGTTCAATCACCTGGCCAATGATTTAATTAGTCACAGCTACTTGAAACCTTAACAGAAAGTAGACACCAAAACCCAATGGAGTTTCCTAATTGGTGAACACATCAATATGCCAGGAGTGTAACACACCCTACAGGTCTCCTGGGGAGAGGGCATGGAGGCTCTACATTTGAGACCTTTCAGACCTCACCCTCTAATCTCTTCATAAGAATGATTCTAATCTGCATCCTTTAGTATAAACTGCTGTCATACAGTCCTTTCAAGAGTCCTACTGAGTTATTCTAGGGAATTAGTAAACCTAAGGGTGTTCATGAGAACCTCTGAATTTGTAGCCAATTGTTAAGAAGTCCAAGTAGCCTGGAGTTGAGACCCCACTTGAAGCTGCTGTCTGAAGTAGGGGCAGTCTTCTAGGGGACCATGCCTTCAAACTTGTGGGAACTAACACTAGCTCAATTGCTAATGTCAAAACTAAACTGCAGTACTACTTTTACTTAATATTTTCTTTTATTTTAAGGCAATGAGTAGACTGAAGAAGTAAACAGAGAAGTAACAGTATCCAATTACTTTAAAAAATTAAAAGTCTGGGGGCGCCTCGGTGGCTCAGCGCGTTAAGCATCCGACTTCAGCTCAGGTCATTATCTTGCATCCGTGGGTTCCAGCCCCACGTCGGGCTCTGTGCCGAACGCTCAGAGCCTGGGGCCTGTTTCTGATTCTGTGTCTCCCTCTCTCTCTGCCCCTCCCCAGCTCGTGCTCTGTCTCTCTCTGTCTCTCAAATAAATAAACTTAAAAAAATTTTTTTTAATAAATAAAATAAACCAAAAGTCTGGGGGTGCCTGGGTGGCTCAGTCAGTTAAGTGTCCGACTTCGGCTCAGGTCATGATCTAATGGTTCGTGGGTTCGAGCTCCGTGTCAGGCTCTGTGCTGACACCCAGCTCAGAGCCTGGAGCCTGTCTTCAGATTCTGTGTCTCCCTCTCTCTCTGACTGTCCCCTGCTCACGCTGTCTCTCTCTCTCTCTCCTCTCTCTCTCTCAGAAACAAATAAAACATTAAAAAAAATTTTTTTAAAAATTAAAAGTCTGACAAAGGGAAAACTGGAGGGCAAAGCATTCCAACATTTGTAAGTAATAAACAGTCTACAATAAAAAGACAGAATAATAAATACATCAAAGTAGGTAAGAACCGACAATGACTAATTTTTTTAAAAGGTGGAGTAGGGTAGGACCCTAGGTGGGCAATTACCATTACAAAGCTATACAATTAAAACAACATGGGTTTTGCCAAAGGGTAGACAAACTAATCAAAGGCGGAAAATGGTGTCCAAGAAAAGACCCTCACATATATGATCACCTGAAGAATCCCAATGATAAGTATATAAAAAGATGATCAACTTTACCAACTTAGAAAAATGCAAATTAAAACCACAATGCACCCACTTTCACCACTTCTAAATAGAGTACTAGAAGTTCTAGCTACAGCAATTAGGCAAGAAAGAGATTAAATAATATACATTCAAATTGGAAAAGAACTAAAGCTATCTCAAGTCATAGATAACATGATCTGGTATGTAGAAAACTCTAAAAAATACACATATAGCAAGAAAAACAATAAACAAAATCAGCAAAGCAAAAGATACAAAAATCAACATCTAAGAATGCGTTATATTTTTATACTGAGCAATACACAACATAAAACACAGGAATTTCCTTTTAAAAAGGAAATTTAAGAAAACCATTCTATTTGGGAGAGAATCAAAAAGAATAAAATACAGGGGCACCTGGGTGGCTCAGTTGGCAGTTCAGTGAGTTCCAGCCCTGCATCAGTCTCTCTGTTGTCAGTAGTCAGCACAGAGCCTGCTTCGGATCCTCTGTGGCCCTCTCTATGCCCATCCCCTGCGCTCACTCGCTCTCTTTCTCAAAAAAATTAAAAAAAAAAAAAGGAAGAATAAAATACAAATATACTTAACCAAGGAGACAAAGACTTTTACACTGAAAACTATACAGTACTGCTGAAACAAGTTAAAGACCCAAATGCAGGGGCGTGCCTGTGTGGCTCCATTGGTTAAGTATCAGACTTTTTCTGCACAGGTCTTGATTTTACAGTTCATGGGTTCAAGCCATGCACTGAACCCTGTGCTGACAGCTTCGAGTCTGGAGCCTTCTTCGGATTCTGTGTCTCAGTCTCTCTCTGCCCCTCCCCCGCCTTTCAAAAATAAACGTTAAAAAAAAAAGATCCAAATGGAAAGATATCCCATGTCCATGGAATGGAAAACATAACACTGCTAAGGTAACAACACCAGCCAAAGCAACATACAGATGCGGTGTAATCGTTATCAAAAACACAATGGTCTTTTCTGTAGAAGTAGAAAAAGTGATACTAAAATTCATACATTTCAAGACATCTCAAATGATCAAAACAATGGGGGGGGGGAACAAAGATGGGAAACACACTTCTCTCTTTCAAAGCAGACCACAAAAATTACAGTAATTAGGAGCACCTGGGTGGCTCAGCTGGTTAAGCAATCAACTCTTGACTCTGGATTCCAGCTGAAGTGATGATCTCACATTCATGAGATCAAGCCCCACAATGGTTTCTGTGCTGAATGGAGCCTACTTAATATTCTCTCTCTCCTTCTATCAAAATAAATAAAAATGAACTATAAAAATTTTTTACCTAAATAAAAAAGGTGAACTGAGGGCAAACTGTTCAAATTCATTTTTAATTGTGTCGGATAATTATGATGGTTACACTGCAGCTGGAAAATCAGTTATTATAGACAGCATCCACTAGTTACAACTATAAAAAATACCACTATCACTGTGATAAGCAAAACTGAAAAGAACTTTCCCTCGATAGAAAAAAAAAAAAGAAAGCTTGGGGCACCTGGGTGGCTCAGTCACTTATGCATCGACTTCGGCTCAAGTCATGATCTCATGGTTCATGAGTTCAAGCCTCACATCAGGCTCCATGCTCACAGCTCAGAGTCTGGACTGGCTTCAGATTCTGTGTCTCCTTCTCTCTCTCTCTGCCCCTTGCACACTCATGTTCTGTCTGTCTCTCTGCCTCTATCAAAAATAAACATTTTTTAAAAAGGAAGGGGGGACACCGGGATGGCTCAGTAGGTTATGTGTTAAGCACCTGACTTCAGCTCAGGTCATGATCTCACAGCTCATGGGTTCGAGCCCCACATCAGGGTCTGAGCTGACAGCTCAGAGACTGGCACCTGCTTTGGAGTCTGTGTCTCCCTCTCTCTCTGCCCCTACCCATTCGTGCTCTGTCTCTCTCTCTCAAAAATAAACAAACATTTAGAAAGAAAGAAGAAAAAGAAAAAGGAAAAAACCGTGTAAATTGCTTGAGTAACATTCACTCTAACAACCACCCTTAGAAAAAGCAAAGCACTGGGGTGCCTGGGTGGCTCACTCGGTTAAGCATCCGACTTCAGCTCAGGTCATGATCTTGCAGTTTGTGAGTTCAAGCCCAACATCAGGCTCTGTGCTGACAGCTCAGAGCCTGGAGCCTGCTTCAGATTCTGTGTTTCCCCCTCTCTCTGCCCCTCCCTGCTCACACCATCTCTCTGTCTCTCTCTCTCAAAAATAAATATTTTTAAAAAGATTTTTTAATTAAAAAGAAAAAGAAAAGCAAACACTGACTTGTCCATAAACAAGTCAATGGGAACTCATGAGCATGGGGATTCCAAACTCAGAGAACAGTAATTGTTAGCTGGGTATGTATGTATTCGGGGAAAAAGGGAAGGTAAAGGAAAAGTACTGAGCTGGGATTTATTTCTGCAGACCTTGTGCTCCAACATTCCGAATAAGGCAAGTTTCTGGTTTCTAGTTCCACATGTTAGGAAACTTGGAAGTCGCCACTATGTCCTAAACAAGTAAAACGCTAAACAGACTGAAAAATCAACTCTTCTTGGATCCACAGAAAGATGAAGACACAATGGCAAACTACTGAGACAGACAGGTGAATACAGAGGGTCATGGCTTTAGTAGAACAGAGACTGACAAAAACCATTCTGGGAATCAGCCCAAGGGTAGAAAAACCTGAATGTAACTGACAAATTGCTAGAGGCTCAGTGTGAACAAATATGAAAAGTTAAAAACCCCAGTGGAACTCAGTCACAGAAGGGCTCCCACATTTTTATGATTTTTACCTCCAGGAGCTAGAACAGGTTCTCACAGTAAACATCGTCTCATGAAAAAAAGAAACCCCGGGGCGCCTGGGTGGCTTAGTCGGTTAAGCGTCCCACTTTCGCTTGGGTCATGATCTCACGGTTCATGGGTTTGAGCCCCGCATCGGGCTCTGTGCTGACTGCCAGCTCAGAGCCTGGAGCCTATTTCAGGGTCTGTGACTTCCTCTCTTTCTGACCCCCTCCTGCTCACGCTGTCTCTCTCTCTCTCTCCTAGAAATAAAAAAAAATTAAAAAAAAAAGAAAAAGAAAAAAAGAAACCCCGCGGTGTAAGGGGAAGCACTCTGTTCCTAACAATGAGGCCTGACCTCTAGAGAAACTAGTTAACCAGAGCCTAATCTATTGGGTTATTATCAGAGCCTAACTGACCTGTGAGAAGAGAAATACCCAAAAACTGCTACTTTATTTATTTTTTTTTTTAAATATTTTTATTTATTTCTAGGAGAGAGAGAGAGACAGCGTGAGCAGGGGAGGGTCAGAGAGAGTGTGATTCATATTCTGAAACAGGCTCCAGGCTCTGAGCTGGCAGTCAGCACAGAGCCCGACGCGGGGCTCGAACCCACAAACCGCGAGATCATGACCTAAGCGAAAGTCGGACGCTCAACCAACTAAGCCACCCAGGCGCCCCCAAAAACTGCTACTTTAAAAAGATCAATAAAATCAGTAAGCCCTTAGCCAGGCAAAGAAGAAAATATAAAAAGAGGACACAAATTACTATAATCAGAAATATATAATGTGATAATATATCAGAGGATATAATATCACTATAAATCCCATGGACATCAAGAAATAATAAAGGAATACTCTGACCACAAATTTGACAAACTAGATGAAATGGACCAATTCCTTGGGAAGGAAAAAAAAACCAACAATATGCCAAAACTCACACAAGAACAGATCTAGATCTATTAAAGAAACTGAATCAACAATAACCTTTCAGAACAGAAAGCACCAGGCCCAGATGGGTTCACTTGTGAATTTTCCCAACTAAGGAAGCAATTACATCAACTCTCTAAAAGCTCTGTAAGAAGATAATAAGTAGAGAGAATACTTCCTAACTCAGTCTATGAGGCCAGCATTACCCTAATACCAAAACCAGACAAAGACATTATAAGAAAATGACAGATCATCTCTCACGGAGTTGAAAAAATCTTTAATAAAATAGCAAACTGAATCCAATAACATATAAAAGAATTACCCAAGTACCCAAGGCTGATGCAACATTTGAAAATCAATTATTGTAGGGGCGCTTGAGTGGCTTAGTTGGTTAAGGCCTCTGATTTCAGCTCGGATCATGATCTCACGGTCCATGAGTTTGAGCCCCGCATCGTCAGGCTCTGTGCTGACAGCTCAGAGGCTGGAGCATGCTTCGGATTCTATGTCTCCATCTCTCTCTGCCCCTTCCCTGCTCACTCTCTCTCTCAAAAATAAACAACCATTAAAAATTTTTAAGAAAAAAAAAGAAAATCAATTAATGTAATCCATCACAATGGACTTAAAAGGAAAAAAATCACATGACCATATCAGTAAAATTGAAAAAAAGCATCTGACAAACTCTACCACCCATTTATGATAAAAACTCTCAGTAAACTAAAAATAGAAGGAAATTTCCTCAACTTAAGAATATGTGTGAAACACTTAATTAAAGCTAATATCCTACAAAAGAAGAGAAACTAGAAATGTTCCCAAGATCAGGAACAAGCCAAGGATACCTTTTCTCACATCCATCTTCAACATCATATTGGAAATCCTACCTAGTACAATAAAACAAGAAAAGGAAATAAAAGGAATATAGATTGGCTAGAGAGAAAGAAAGAAAACTGCCTAGGGGCATCTGGGTGGCTCAGTCAGTTAAACATCCAACTTCGGCTCAGGATTGAGCCCATATCAGGCTCCGTGCTGACAGCTCAGAGCCTGGAGCCTGCTTTGGATTCTGTTTCCCTCTATCTTGGACCCTCCCTGGCTCCCACTCTCTCTCTCAAAAATTATTTAAATAAACATTAAAAAAAGAAATAAAACTGCCTTTGTTCTCAAATGATATGATCATCTAGGTAGAAAATCCAAAAGATTAACAAAAAACTTTTAGAATATAGTATTATATTATATATTATATTATTATGTTATAATATATATTACATACTTATATAGTAATATAATTATATTATGTACTCTAATGTTGGATACACATCATTACACATTTGTCCAAACTCACAGAAAGTGAAACAAAAACCAACCCTAATGTAATCTATGGACTCCTGGTGATTATGTGTCAATGTGGTTTATAAACCGTAACAAATGTATTATTCTTGTGCTGGATGTGAATAGCAGGGGACACAATGCATGTGTGGCAGCACTGGATGTAGGGGAAATGGTTACACCTTCCTCTCAATTTTGCTGTAAACCAGAAACTGCTCTAAAAAAATTAAGTATTTGATTTAAAAAATAGTAATAAGTAATGTAACTTCAGGAGCACGTAGATGGTTCAGTCGGTTCAGCATCTGACTCAACTTCAGCTCAGGTCATAATCTCACAGTTTTGTGCGTTCAAGCCCCACATTGGGCTTTGCACTGAGAATACAGAGCCTGCTTGAGATTCTTCCTCTTTCTCTGCTCCCCCCTCCCCCCGTACTCACTCTCTCTCAAAATAAGCTTTAAAAAATAAATAAATAATGCAAGTTCAAATGAAAAAGACAACAGTATATCATGCTATTTTAACAAACCTTATTTTCAGTTAACTTGTGGATATTAGCTGTCTACAGGGCAGTAAACTCTTAAATAAATGTAAATAAGTTTACTCTGAATCCTTTCTGTGCCTCATTTGGACAAGTTTTATTTATGATTTGGAGGTCTTTTCTTTTCCCTTCCCTAATTAATCAAGAGTTCTCTCTATAGGTATTACCAAAGAACAGTCATGAACGATTAATAAAATTCTAAACCTAAAAATTCTAAAACTCGAAATCTAAATGAGCAAAAGGTCCCCATTCTCAAACACCGCTAATTTGCCTATAATTCTAAATCCTGAACCCAACTGATATTCATTCCAAAAAATTTAGCTGTCAGTTCACATCATGTAAAAACTGTGGTATATTTTATAGTGGCTTACACTTACTGATTTCAATAAATGATATTGATCTGAAGTCAGCAGTCCACATAACCAATGTTAAATCCAAAATCTTCCTTTTATCTCTAAGAATAGAAAAGCTGTTAACCTACCTTTCAGTAACCTCTTGTTTCAACTGAGGAACTTCACGAAGTGCTGAATCAATATCCATGAAGCCAAGAAAGTCTCGTTTTATATTAAGAGAAGCCTTCTCCAAACCCTTGCCTGATGTTTCATGACCCCGTGATAAAGGATCTGATTCAGTTAGCTGTAGATCTGAGCCCTCACCTTCCGTAAGACGGACCCGCTGACCAGGAGAACTGGGAACACTACTACCTTCCTGGTCAGAGCTGTTCTTTTGTTTTCCATCTCTCTGGGGCTTACTATTCAGCCCATCATCCCTGAAGCCTTTAGCAAATGGATTGTAATCTATTTTCAACTGGGTAATCTGAATGTTCTGATAAGCTGTTACTGCAAAGAATTCAGTCTGTGGGAAGGTAAAAGTGTGGACACCAGGACCATTTAATTGTATCACTTCAGTAGCCTTTTCTGCAGGCACCAAATGAAGTCTTGGCAGGTAGCGATGCATAGAGTGCAAGATGATATGCCCTTCTTGGTCCAGTGTATTGTTGGTAAGTTTCAGTTTATAGAAAGATACTGGTTGATGCATCCAATAATGACCTGTGGAAGGAGATTCTGGATGAATAAAAACCCTCCCCAAAACATGGGGCTCAGCCTTCCCACTTGGTTCCCACCAGCGACCATTCCATTTATAACGATGATTATCCACAGGAGATATATCCATAACAAGGATATACTTCATATTTGAATCTAAACCTGTTATCCAGTAACGACAGTATGGAAACATGCGTCTTCCCTGCTTGGTCAGAATCATCTCTGTGCTTCGATGATAGAATTCATTCCACATACTGTTGTTATCCAAAGTGACAGTGATTCCTCCCACAGTACAATCAGCTGGAAGGCAAATCTTCCCTTTAGATTTTCCTGGTGATGATACACTGCTAGCCAAAGCACAGGCATCCCGATTAGTTACCAAAATTCCTTGATCAGTTTTTCCATTTCCTGGCTGTTTTAGGATGACAAAGAAGGTAGGTGCTGCTCCTGCCACTGTTCCACCATCTTGATTAGCCAATATAATCTGCTGTTTCTCCTCCATGATTCCAGTGGGAAACTCAGTAGTAAGGTAATTGTAGTCACCACATAGTTAGAGTGGACTATCCAGCCTACAAAAAAAGCAAAACAAAAACAAAACCCTTTAATCAAGTAAACGTTTATATTTAGTTAAAAATACAACAATGATTATGCTATCCCCAAAATATATTCCTAAACTCTTTGAAGACTTTGCTTCTGCCTTTCTCTCAATGTAATGATATTCACTTTGAATTATTTACCTTTTTAAAATTCATTTTAATCTAATTACAGCTGACCCTTGAACAACTCAGGGTCCACCTGACCTCACTTCGTTGCATGCACAGGTGAAAACCCATGCAGGAGTACCTGGGTGGCTCAGTTAAGCATCCGACTTAAGCACAGATCATGATCTCAAAGTTTGTGGGTTCAGGCCCCAGATCAGGCTCTCTGCAGTCAGTGCAGGGCCTGCTTCGGATCCTCTGTACGCCCCCCCTTTCTCTGCCCCTCCCCGGCTTGCACACACGCTCTTTCTCTCAAAAATAAAAACATTTAAAAAAATAAAAGAAAACCTGTGTTTTGACTTTTGACTCCACAAACACTTAATTACTAATAAACCACTGTTGATGGAAGGCTTACCATAATGTAAACGATCAATACATTTTGTATATGTATTACATACTGCCCTATTACAGTAAAACTAGAGAAAAGCTAAAATAATCATAAAAAGAGAAAAAACACAGTACCATACTATATCAAAAAGTGTACAAAAGAAAAGCAAATAGCTATGAAAACGTAACATCAAAATAAGAGATAATGCGTAATTAAAACCATCTTGACACTTTTTTACCCCATATCACACCAGCAAAAGTCAAAATTCAGTAAAGGTGTTGGAAAGGGTATAAATCAACCAGAATTCTCATCTAACCAGATGATGAGACTGTAAGGCAATAGACTCTCTATGATAGAGGGCAACATGAAAATATCAAAAGTACAGGGTGGCTCAGTCAGTCAGGCATCGACTTCAGCTCAGGTCATGATCTCACAGTTCGTGAGTTCAAGCCCTACATCAGGCTCTCTGCTGCCAGCATGAAGTCTGCTTCGGATCCTAGGTAGCCCCCCTCCCCCCATGACCTCTCTCTCTCTCTCTCTGTCAAAAATAAATACATATTTAAAAAAAATATATCAAAAGTACAAATGCATATATCCTATGAAACTTCAGTTCTTCTAAGACCTTATGTTAAATGCACACACATGCACACAAACATACCCATGATAAATGATAGATACGAGATTACTCCCTGTATTTCCATGTAGAACAACAAAAGCCTTTGGGGCGGGGGAGAATCCATCAAGAGAGACTGGTTAAATAAACGGTGGTACATTGACAAAGTGGAATATTCTGAAGCTAAAAAAGAGAATACAGGCGTGCCTGGGTGGCTCAGTCAGTTAAGCGTCCAACTTCAGCTCAGGTCATGATCTCATGGTTTGTGGATCGAGCCCTGTGTCGTCGGGCTCTGTGCTGACAGCTAGCTCAGTGTCTGGAGCCTGCTTCAGATTGTGTCTCCCTCTCTCTCTCTGACCCTCCCCTGCTCACACTGTCTGTCTGTCTCTCTCTCTCTGAAAAGTAAATCAATTTTTTTTAATTTAAAAAAAAAAAAGGGAGTATATAAGGTCATCTAGATGGCTCACTCAGTTAAGTGTCTAACATCAGCTCAGGTCATGATCTCTCGTTTTGGGAGTTGTGGCCCTATATCAAGCTGTGAGCTGACAGTTTGGAGCCTGTTTGGGATTTTCTCTCTCCCTCTCTCTCTTTCCGCCTTTCCCCCGTGCGTGCATGCTCACTCTTCTCTCAAAATAAATGAACTTTAAAAATAAATAAACAAATCTAAAATTAAAAAGAGAATGTATAAATCTTATGCACTCATACTCTACAAGATATTACAGGCAAAATGTTCCGAAGAGTTATGGATTATGTTACACCTCTTGATAAAGTTAAAAACAAAAAGCTAAGGAAGTAGAGTATGTACATATTTGCTTGACATATACATACTATTTGTAAAGATAGGAAAGGAACTAGTAGTGCTGGCTATACATATCAAGGGAAAACGAGGTGGATGGGAAAATACATACTGTAACACTCAGTAAATTTTTTACCTTGTGAACATACAATATATTTGAAAAAGTTAAAATTAGTTCATTTTTAAAAGTCCACTTATAACGGGGTCAGTTGGTTAAGTGTCCAACTTCAGCTCATGATCTCACAGTTCATGGGTTCAGGCCCCACATTGAGCTCTGCACTGACAGCTCAGAGCCTGGAGCCTGCTTCAGATTCTGTGTCTATTACTAAATAAATAAATAAACATTAAAAAAACAAAATAAAATCCCACATATATTGTATGATTTCATTTGTATGTAATGTCTAAAATAAGCAAGTCTGCAGAGCTAAAAACTAAATTAGTGGTTGCGAGGGGAAGGAGAGAGAGAGCTGGGACAACTGCTAATGGATGTGGGGTTTCTTTTGGGCGTGATAGAAATGTTCAGGAACTAAAACCTGTGAAGCGTACCCTTTCAAATGGTGAATTTTTTTATGTGATTTATATCTCAATAAAAAGTTATAAAGAAATCTCAGGTTGTTATTGTTAAATTCAACTGATGTGCTAAATTACCTAAATATTCTACAAGATATAAAGTTACCTTTAATTAGCATTTACACCAATAAGAAAGATGCTACATCACTACTCCTTCATATGTGGGTCAGCAATTTTAATCAAATCGGCCTTTTATTGGTGCTACTCATTTTAATTAAAAAGTCTAATTTTATCTTTCCTCAGAGCTACAGACAAGCAGCAAAATCATATGATCTGAACTTTACCTCTTTTTAGAGAACTGGCCACATGACCAAAAAACTTAAAATATTCACAATTAGCCTGAGGATAATAGATATTTTAAAAGTCAAGACTTCAAAAAGGTTGGCTATTGTTTCCTATTATGGCTAGATATAAAAATAGAATCCCACTTCCTTACACTAAAGCACTAATACCCAGGAAAGATGAAAAAACAGTATCTTCACTGATTTGGAGCTTATTTTTAAGACAGAAAATTTAGGGTGATTCTTTTCAAAAGTTGCCTCAGGCTTAAGGCAATTAAGTTCAGTGGTTTCCTAAAACTAGTAAGTTTAGGCAACATCTATCAGAGATTGATAAAGCAAAATTAAAATAGACTTAGAAGTAAAAAATAAGGGCACTATAAAAATAGTAGAGCTGAGGGGCACCTGGGTGGACTACTTGGTTAAGCAACCGATTTTATTTAAGCTCAGGTCGTGATCTATCTCATGGTTCATGAGTTCAAGCCCCACATTGGGCTCCGGGCACTGACAATGTGGAGCCTGCATAGGATTCTCTCTCTCTCCCCAACTCGCGTTCAAGCACTCTCTCTCTAAATAAACATTAAAAAATAAAGCTTAGAAAATTCAGAAAAACATATAATTCAAACTGCAAAATCCTATATATAGCTGATAAAGTTCAAAGCTTTTTTTTCACAAACCACCATTTTTGTGAGCAATTATGTAAAACATTCTTATTAAGTATATTTACTTAATACAAGGTGGCTAAGAACTACCAGAAAAATTTTTTAGATATTCCAAACCTATGAATACATTAAAAGGGGTTCAGAATTTCTTAAACATTATCTTCTATAATATTAGAATCTTGGTTTTCAGTTCATTATAGGTAAAACTAGGGCAAAGAGTTTTAACCAATGCTTCAGAAAGCACTCTTAAAAATCCATGAAAATGCCAAAGATTCAACTGACAGAAATTCCATTTAGTGTTACAGAATGCACTGAAGTAAATTTTATGCTAATTTCATATGTACACATTTCAAATTTCTCCTTTTGCCTAAAAAAATTAAGTGCAGAAAAGTCAGTCTGCCCTATTTCAACTCTGTGCACAGATAATATAATTTTTTAAGGTAAAAGTGTATATGAAGACAGGAAAAATAATTTCTAGACATAACAATTTGTCTAAGTTGTTTGTAGGGGGAAAAAACCTTCCAATCAAACCATCCCATGGTTAATCAAAATGCATAAAAAAACCAGAGACCTAATTTATGGCCAAAACAATCTCTGGATCTTTTGCTATACACTGCTACTGATATGGGAGCAAGGAATTTAGTTCTTAGTCCATAACAATCTTTTTTCCCCCCTAGGTAGGTTTCATGCCCAGGGAGGAATCCAATGCCGGGCTTGAACTCAAGACTCTAAGATCAAGATCCGAGACCAGACCAAGAGCATGGACATCTAACTAGCTGGGCCACCCAGGTGCCCCTCCATAACAATCTTTAAGCACAGATTTCAATATAAGCATGCCTACACTTCTGGGATACTATACAGGATCTTATAATCAAAGGGCAGTCAATTCAATATATTCAGCTACTTCAGACACATACTTAACACTCTAAAGTCTAAGGCTTTAACCAACTGAAAAAATCAAATTTACTTTACAAAGGTTTAGGTAACTCATGCAGAAATAAATCTCTTGCCAGCAAGTTTTTTAAATACCTTATATTTGGCTCTCTAAAAGCTTTAAGGAAGACCACAATTACAAAAAAAAAATTCAGTTCAGCTTTTCAATATCAAGCATTTATCTACACAATAAAATGATAACAAGCCAAGGAAGTAAGTTTAGTTGTGGATGGCAAATACTCTAACATTCTGAACAAGTCCCATCAGAATACATGCATACACATACACACACGGCGCGCCAGGCTGGCGCTTTCAGAGAGAATGTTGTTTTCAGGTAAGTAATGTGGCAAGTGCCATAAATAAACTGTTACAATTTCAGAGTCCCTACTCTAAATGCCTTCACCAGTGACCTCTTGGGGAAATGTTTAACTACTAAAGCCATGACCCTCCTGCAACTTACAAAATACACTAGTTAGTTCATTAAGTAGTTACCTAATTCAATGATTCATGTACTGCTCCATGCTCCACCCCACTCTCCCCACCAAAATAACACCCAATCAAAACACCATTACTTTAAAAACACGACAGCAAATGGTGGCAAAAACAGTAAAATAGCCAACCACCAATTCTTAACCATTAGGCTGATTTTAATAGTTAAATAAGTGATACTTGATATCTCTTTAGGAAGAACTTACTCCAGACCAGACAACATCCTGGACATTTTATCATTACCACAGTCCTGTAAAGCGCAAAATACTAACTGAAATGCTTTAGGTTTTAAGGCAAGAACTGCATTTACCGAAGAGAGTACTCCCCTTTTCTTCCCTCCCCAAATACATTAGTTAATGCTAACTACAGGAGCGTTTTCTATTCCTAGGATGGCCCTTTAACAACTCCGGGTTAACAAGCTCTCAGGTCCTAGCAGTCGCATAAACAGAATTTGAAGAACTTTCACGGCAGAAAAGGACAGGAATCAAACAGCTACCCTGTTTGAGTACCCAGGGCACTGAATTTCCTCAAGTCCTAAGCATGTGTTTTCTGTTAGCTGAACTCAACCCACTCTAACCACATAACCGCTGGAAACACAACTATCTGGAAGAAACACCAACACTAACCCCATACCCTTGTAAGTGAAAAGGCCTCCTGCCAGTCCCCAGGAAGAGCAGTCGCCGTCGACTATCAAGGGCCCACAATCACCGCTTTTTAACTGCAGAGGCCAGCTGGCCGACAACCACGTGAAAAAATGCCGCAAGGAAAGCTCTTCCGGAGAAGAGGAGTCCCGACAGATCACGTGCCGCCGGCCGGAACCTGCGGAACGCTCCGCGGGATCTAGTCGCATTCTGTTACCGTGGAGACTACAGAACCAGCCACCCGGCCCTCTCGGGCCAGCCCCCTTCCCAGCAGTCGTCTCGCCGCCTCCAGGCACTTTCCCTGCAGCCTAGCTGCGGCGTCGTGCCCAAAAAGAAGAGGCAGAACAGGCAGTATTTGCCAGGGATTACACCGCAGAAGCCTGAGAAGCTTTACAACACCCACCGGTGGTGCGCGGGTGGGCTCGAGAGTTCTCTTCATCCATGTGTCTGCTTCGGCGAGGCGAACCCTGGGAGAGTGGTCTTCCCTCAGAAAAAGGTGTACTTTAGTCACTCACGTTGTTCTGCCATCAGTCACCCCTCCTTTAAGACCTTCCTCGTCCCCCCTTCTTGCGCCCTCCCCAGGGTTCCAAAAGCAAAGCAAAAATCTTCACAGAAGACATTACCATTTCCACTCTCAATACGGTATGAAATGATCCCTAACTTCTCCATACTCTTGGCACATACCCCTCAACTTTGGTTACTGGTGCTCAAATAGGCTTATTCGACCCACCTACCAGAGGGCAGAGACATACTCGACAATTTAACTGACGCGGGAAACCTTATAAACAGAGAACTCATCAAAGACTGCCCACGGAGGAAAAAAGAAAATAACACCTGTTCTTCCCACCTGTTTTCCCCGCCCTCATTTCTGCACTTACTAGCCACCGGTCTTTGTTTACCAAGTTCCCACTCCCGTACGGTTCACTTCCTCGCCTTCCTTACTAAACTCGCGCGCGGTCCTGCCTCGAACAACTTGTCCGGAAATTACAAGCTAAAAGAGACGTTTACACAGGTGTCAAAAAGCTGCACACAGCTCCTTAATAAGCGACGTCAGCACCATTTCCCTCAGACTTTCTGAACCCCGAGACCTGAGCTCTAAAATGCAAAGCGCACAAGCAGAGCTCTCGACATAAAGCGCCGCGCCGAAAGTCATCACGCGGAGCGTACCATGCGGTGCGGCACCCCACGCACGCGAGGGCAGGGCCGCGCCAAGGGCGCTTCTCACCCCGCCCGCCTCGTGGCCGCTCTCTCTGGCGTCGATGTTACCAGTGAGTTCGCTGCGCGACGCGGAAGTGAGGCCGGGGACGCGCGCGAGGTGACATGCGCAGCCTCGCTCAGGGGGCCACAGGCGCGCGCCAAAGGCGCCCCGCGCAAGGCCCGGCCTGGCTGGGGCGTGCGAAGATCGCACAGAGGAACGCTTCTCACGCTGTTCAAATCCACAAGCGCTTCAAACTCTCGAAAAACTCCAATCGGGCCAATACTAAAGAGACGCCCTCCACCCAGCCCCGAGAGTTACCGTACGGGGCGTGGCCGGCCTCACCCGGAGTCCTTCACATCCCGCTGGGGGCGGGTTATTCTGTTCGGTTCGCACACCGTGTGTCCGCTTCAGCTGAAGAGCCTGCGCGCGCACCGGACGTCCACGTCACCGCGCACGCGCTCCTACCCGCTCAGAGTCCACCGCGCAAGCGCAAAAGGAGGCGCGAGCAGCACCTCCCTCGCCCCTCCCCCAACACCAGGAGGCCAAACGGCCCCGAAGCAGCGACAAGACCCTTGGGACCCGCCCCTGGAGCTCAAGCTGCTGGTTTTCCGGGTCCCAGAAACCGATAAAAGCCTAATGAAGCTTCCAGAATCAAGAAAGGCGAGGGAGGAAGAAGGCACCCCAATTACCTCAGCCTCGCACACGAAGGCTTCGTGAAAACCGTGAAACCTTTACCCGCGGGCTTTCTCAAAAGTGCCCTCCACGGTTTCCCTCGGGCTCCTCGGCTGCCCCGCCCCTGCCGCACCCAGCCCCACCCACATCTGACTCCACAGCCCCGGGGGGCTTCCCGAACTCATCAAAATCCTCGATCTTCCTCTCTAGTGTGCTGTAGGTTTGGATAGCGCCAGACCGTCGGGAAACCCTGAAGAAAAGCCTGAGACGGGTGTCGTCTGCACCATCTTCGAAAGAACACTAGGAGAGTAGGAAGGAGACCGAAAATTCCACTACCAAATGGGAAAGGAAGAAGAGTTGCCACTAACTTGCCTGATATAAATATGAAAGATGTCCTAATAAAACAGTAAAACGTGGAAACAAGAATTTTGCATCACAGAGTATTATCTAAGCTTTCATGCCTTGATCCTGTGTTTTCAGTTTTTGTTGTTCAAGATACTTAAGGTATGAAGTGCAAAGGGAAAACTGCTGAATATAATGTCAGGCAGTTGCTGAACAAATTAAGGAACAGGATTTCTCCCAACCAAACATCAAAAATTATTTCTTATTCCCTACCCTTTATCAGCCACTCTTCTGAACTGCTAACACTCAAGTAAAAAGGGAGAGTTGTTTAAAGTGAGAGAGAAGAGGCAAAATAGAAGTCTGTGGTAAGAGCAGAAATTGTGGTCCTTGTTTCCAAACTGTATTCTTTCACTTTTAGAAGAATTAGCAAGTACTTAGAATATATTAATTGCTAGATGACAACACAAAATACTATGAAAAAAAATGAGGGAGTTGAAAGAAAAGAGCCAAGGAGAAGTAGCATATCCCAACAGGACTGATCAGAGCTGGACTCCAGACATATTATGAAGAAGGGTCTTTTTCTCTTCATTCAGCACTCCCTCTGCCACACCATGGGAAGAAACTGCTGGAATTAGTATGGACTGGAAAATGTGTAGGCTAAAGATTACGGGCTTCTGAACTTCCTCTGAAACCCCCACTCAGGCATTGTCAACAAGAGCACAACAAATGAATAATACGCAAGATCCCAGACAAAACTGAAAAGTGCCAGTTTCTTTGACATCTTACTCCTCTTCCCTGACCCCAAAAACCTTTCCCTGCCTTCTCAGAGTTTACCACCTCTTCTAAGAAGGCCTTCCTCTCAAGTGTGTTAGGTTTCCTCATACAAAATTAAAGGCAGAAATAAAATATATTGACTTAGCCTTAAAGCATCTGATTCTAAGATGTAAATTACTGATTACTGGTTAACAACCACACCCAGTGGTAGTTACATCCCGAAACAGACAAGTTAACATAAGTGGTATCTCTCATTGGAGAATTTTAGAGGACACCCTGGAAGACATGGAAAGCGGAGATTTTCTTTCTTCCTGCAACAAGCAAACATTATGAAATGCCGGATCTTTTAAAACCACTACCATATTGTGAAGACTCAGCATTGGATCTCCTAGTAGAAAAGACAAACTACCCACAGTTTTTCAAAGTAGGGTCTGCCTACCCTGTAAAGGTCTAGAAATGTACTACCAAGAATCTGAGAGGTACCTGGGTGGCTCAGTCTGTTAAGCAACCAACTCTTGACCTCGGTGCAGGTCATGATCCCAACGTTGTAGGATCAAGCCCCATGTCAGGGTCCACACTGAGCATGGAGACTGCTTGGAGTTCTCTTTCATCTCTGCCCTCCCCTGTTTATGTGTGCCTGCTTATGCTCACACATTCTCAAATAAAAGGAAAAGAATGGGGGAACTCAGCTGGCTAACTGTCCGACTCTTGATTTTGGCTCAAGTCATGATCTCACGATTCACTTTAGAAAGGAGCTTATTTGGGATTCTCTCTCTGCCCCGACCCCTGCTCCTTCCCTGCTCATGAGCACACACACTCTTTCTCTCAAAATAAATGAATACACAGTTTTTTAAAAAAAACAATTTATGTTTTTATTTAGTCTAAAAATGATACTGCCATATCATTTCAATGACCCATTTTTTATTTAACATGCGAGTACCAAATAACCACTTCTTTGTTTGCTTTTTCAAGTACCCTCTTAAATGGCTAAACTCAACTTTTAATGCAGTGTTTCTCAACCTTGGGTCCTTGGTTGTATTCTTTGGATATATATATATATAAGAACTTCCTTTGCAGTACTTGGATGGCTCAGTTGGTTAAGCAACCGACTCTTGGTTTTGGCTCAGCACATGATCTCATGGTTCATAGGAATGAGCCCCACATCTGCCTCTGTACTGGCATTGCAGAGCCTGCTTGAGATTCACTCTCTTTCCTGCTCTCTCTGCCCCTCCCTCACTGGAGCTCTCTCAAAATAAACTTAAAAACAACAAAAAAGAACTTCTTCCTTTAAAGGGCACTTCTATATAACCCAAGTTTTTAGAGCACCAAGCTAAGTAACTGCTAAAGCTGACGCTCCAGAGTTTAACCTTGCTATTAGAATTCTATCATTTCAGGCACCTGGGTGGCTCACTAGGTTAAGCGTTCCAATTCTTTCTTGGTTCAGGTCATTGATCTCATGGTTCATGAAATCCAGCCTTGAGGCAGCCTCTGCATTTACAGTACAGAGCTTGCTTGAGATTCTCTCTCTCTCCCTCTGCCCTGCTCCAGTGCTTTCTCTCTAAAATATTTTTTTAATTTAAAGAAATTCATTTCAGTTATCACAGCTCACCCTTGTTCATCCAGCCTAATACAAAAACTTTTCCCTTGGTTTCCCTTAGTTGAGCTTTCAATGATATTTTACTAAATATTAAGGGAGGTGGGGACAGAGAATGCATGGAATATAAACACAAACTTGATCCAAGATGCTCTATAAACACATAGGCCCTATTCCACTTATATGCATTTTTCCTATTCAAATATTTTAATGCCTTGTATATGCTGAGGAAAAGGGAAAGGAATACTTCATGCACTGTTCAGATGTCTACACTAGAACTCTGAAGAGTTGGCACAACTTAATAGAATCCACTTAAGAAACTATAGGGGTACCTGGGTGGCTCGGTTCGTTAAGCATCCACCTTGAGCTCAGGTCATGATCTCACAGTTGGTGCATTCGAGCCCTACATCGGGCTCAATGCTGACAGCTCAGAGCCTGGAGCCTGCTTCAGATTCTGTGTCTCCCTCTCTCTTTGCCCCTCCCCTGCTCACACTCTCTCTCTCTCCCTCAAAATAAATAAATGTTTAAAGATAATAATAATAATAATAATAAAGTTTATTCCTTATCCAATCTATTCAGATCCAACTTACTCAGTTCCAGTATCTACTAGTGACATATTTCTCTCAAAATGACTAAAATCTTCAGTCTTGAGCACCTTAAATCTTTATAGACAAAATAATCATCACATATACCCCAAAACACAATAAAAACCAGCTACATACATACTAATTTTTAAAAACGACTTTTTACAAAAAAGTTCCTTCACTAGCAATAAACCTGTGTAGTAGGCAAAAGGGGGGAAAAAAGAGGGAATCATACTAGCTTACACACAACCCCATCCTTGCCTACCATTTAGTATTGCAACTAAAACCAACTCCTATCTAGGGGCAAAATGTGATAAGCTCCAATATCTGAAACCTTTAGGACTAAGGAATTATAAGAGGCAAAAAGTGGGGGACCTAAGTGGCTCAGTCAAGTAAGTGTCCAACTTCAGCTCAGGTTATGATCTCACATTTCATGACTTCGAGCCCCACATTGGGCTCTGGGCTGACAGCTCAGAGCCTGGAGCCTGCTTTAGATCCTGTGTCTTGCTCTCTCTCTGCTCCTCCCCCACTCATACTCTGTCTCTCTCTCAAAAATAAAAATTAAAAAAAAATTTTTTAATCCTGCCTTCAAGGAACTAACAATCTACTGAATGAAGAGCTTTAAAACTTTCTTAACCAGCATAGTAATGTGATGAAAAACATGTTCTAGAAAATGTTGAGAAAGGTAAGGATGTAAAAGAGAATAGAAATGTGACAGGATGTTATCAATATTCATTAAGAAATGCCATTTCCCCTTGCTGCCTCATATCTTAAGCCCACATTATCATGTTACTCACCCTCTACTAAGATCTTCCCAGATGCTTCAAACCTAACTGCTATTCACCCCTCTTCATACCTAAGCTAGGTCACCTCCTCAAAAAACCTTTTCTTAACGTCCAAGATCAGATGAGGTCTCCCTGTAAAATGCTTTCACAGTACCCTCTATTTCTTTTAGCACCTACCACAAATCTAATTATTTTTAAAACTATGTACTGATTAATGTCTTGCCCACATTAATTAAATTAATTAAGTTAAATCAACTCTATCCCAGTGCACAACACAATGCCTGAAACAGAGCGAACATATAACATCTGTTGAATGAATGAATATGAAACCATGGGCCCCAGTTTTCTGTGGAAGTACCAAGTAATGATTTAATGTCCAACAATTTAGGGTCTGGAAAACAGGATCACAATACATTTAATCATACTCATGTTATATACGCAAACAAGCATTCTGCTTTGATCAATGTTTTCCAAAGGGGCACAGCTGTTAATTAGAAAAAATTAGTACCAAAATAATAACAACAAAACTCATACCACTGACTCTTATCACATTATTTCTCCTTAGAGAAATGGATACATATTTTTGACAGATACTTGGAAATAAGAATATTTTCCTAGGCAAGTCTAATTACTTATTGACTGGTTTTTTTGCCTGAATGACGTTCAAGTGAGTATTACTCAGAAAACCAACAAAGGCAAACAAATTCTTTGCAATGTTAGAAACATTATGATTCTATAATTTACCATCTGGTAATAAAAGCAACAAATTGTAATGAGGACTGCAATCTACATATACTCATCTACAAGAAAAAAAAAACAGTAAATATCTTCAGAATAAAAGAATACCTCAGTGAAGTGCCTAGGTGGCTCAGTTGGTTAACCATCTGAATTTGGCTCAGCTTCATTAAGAAATGCCATTTCCCCAGGGCACCTGGGTGGCTCAGTTGGTTAAACCACTCACTTCAGCTCAGGTCACGCATGATCTCATGGTTTGTCGGGTTCAAGCCCCACATGGGTTCTGTGCTGACAGCTAGCTCAGAGCCTGAAGCCTGTCTTCCGATTCTGTGTCTCCCTCTCTTTCTGTCCCTGCCCAACTCGCACTCTCTCTCAAAAATAAACTTTTTTTAATTGAAAAGAAAAAAAAAGAAATGCCATTTCCCCTTCCTGCGTCTTATCTCAAGACCACCTATTCATGTTCCTTACCCTCTGCTAAGATCTTCCCAGATGCCTCAAACCTAATTGCTATTCACCCACCACCCTTCTTCATGCCTAAACTAGGTCACCTCCTCAGGAAACTTTTCTTAACCTCCAAGATCTTGCAGTTCAGGCCCTACATCAGGCTCTCTGCCATCAGCACAGTGGCCACTTTGGATCCTCTGTCTCCCTTTCTCTCTGCCTCTCTCCTGCTTGTGCTCTCTTTTTCCCCCTCTCAAAAATTGAAGTTTAAGAAACTAGTTTCAAGGGCACCTGAGTGGCTCAGTCAGCTAAGCTTTCAACTTTTGATTTCGGCTCAGATTATGATCTCAGGGTCAGTGGGCTCTAACTCCAAGTTGGGCTCTGCACTGACAGTATAGAGCCTGCTTGAGATTCTCTCTCCCCATTTCTCTCTTCCCCTCCCCAACTTCTCATGCATGCATACATGCTCTTTCTCAAAATAAACTCAAAATAAGCTAGTTTCAGATGAATTACAAAATAAAAAAGAATAGGTCTAAAAGAAATATAAACAATAAAAGTTGTCTATGTACTACTAAGCCCTTAAAAGAAACATCTTCTCTGAGAAAGCATAAAAGGAAAAACAAGAAGAAATTTACCTAACTAAGCTTAGTGCTGCACAGAGATTTAAAATACATATGAGTACTTATAAAAACAGAAAGGAGAACTACTGGCCAAAGAAGACTGGAAGACAGCAAGTAAACTTCAAGGCTGGAATCAGGCAAAATTAAGGAAGCCTACAGCAGAAAAATTCACTGAAAAACTGTCTGAAAATGTGCATGAAGGAACCCATGCTTACTCTTCATCAAAGACCGTAATGCTTCATGGAAATGATCTATGGTCAACAGAGCAGCTCCTAGACTACTGGGACATTACAGATCAGTAAATCTCCCTTCAAAAAAGATTTAGTTGGGGAGTGTGGGTGGCTCACCCAGCTAAGCTTCAAACCCTTGGTTTTCACTCAGGTCACAGTTCATGATATCAAGCCCCATATCAGGCTCTCTACTGTCAGTGCCATGGAGCTCCAAACTACCCTGTTTCTGCCTGTCCCCTGGTCACGAGCACAAGTGCAGGTACATGCTCTCTCAAAATAAATAAACTCTTAAAACAAAAATTTAGTTGGCCATCATTAAGGTGACCACATTTTTATCTTACAAAGTATCCCACCTATTACCATTTGTTCTTAAAATAGTGGATACTTTAAGACAAAAAATCTAGAGAGAACAGCTCATAATAAGTCTTTTATTTTTGATACATTTAGATACATGAAAACTTTACTACATTGTCCTTATTTCATGATATACCATTGAAACTTTGCAGCAAGTATTTAGAAATAACTGCTAGTCATATCTAGCAGGCTCCTAAGATTTGGTCTTCAGAGAAAAAATAACCTACAAAAGGCATAGGATGGGGTGTAAGTCACCTTACCAAGATATCAAGAGTCAGCCTCTCCTCATCAGTAACAACAGAAGAGAAAAGGACGTTAGCCAGGAGATACCCCAATCCACACTAAAGAATAGCCACATGATTAGCAAGTGACTTTGAGTGTGTGCTGGGGACAAAAGGGGTAGATATTATTTCTGAAAACAAGATGATAGTTTTTGCATGGTAACAAGATGCTAGAACGTTGTCAGAACTACATGAGAACAATGTAGTGAAACCAAAAACCAAGGTCAGACTTTGAACCTCCCAACTAATTATTACATATTTCAAAATTGTGGGACACAGGGGCACCTGAGTGGCTCAGTTAGTTAAGTGTCTGACTTCGGCTCAGGTCATGATCTTGGGGTTTCTAAGTTCAAGTCCAGAGATAGGCCCTGCATTGACAGTGTGGAGCCTGGTGCCTGCTTTCCAGATTCTGTGTCTCCCTCTGTCTCTGTCCCTCCCCCAACCCTCTCTCTCTCAAAAATAAATAAACATAAAAAAATAAATAAATAAAATCTGTAGGACACATGGTGGCTCACTGTGGCAAAAGAATAGGCAGGTTAAGGGGCGCCTGGGTGGCTTAGTCGGTTAAGCGTCCGACTTTCGCTCAGGTCACGATCTCGCGGTTCGTGGGTTCGAGCCCCGCGTCGGGCTCTGTGCTGACTGCCAGCTCAGAGCCTGGAGCCTGTTTCAGAGTCTGTGACTCCCTCTCTCTCTGACCCTCCCCTGCTCACACTCTCTCTCTCTCTCCTAGAAATAAATAAAAAAAAAACATTAAAAAAAAAATTTTTTTTTAAAAAAAGAATAGGCAGGTTAAGCTATACTCAGTTTAAGTTGGGCTTCAAGCATATCAGACATAATGGAAAATGGGGTGGGGTGGGGAGGTGTTGCATTGTTTCACCTGAAAATTAAACCTAATGGGATTTTCAGTATGACTTAAAAATAAACACCGTAAAAGGATTTTTATAATCTTTATGTTTATTAAAAACTGTTAGCCGTGATCTAACCACTGGAGGGCAGGGAACACCTGTTAAAGAGAAAGCTGTATTGAAATAGAGAATATAGATATTACTCAAGCACCTTGAATACATTATCCGAATTACCTACAGTAAAACCTTGCATTGTAAGTAACTTGTTCTGTGAGTATTCCACAAGACAAACAAACATTTCTAATAAATTTTAACTTGATAAATGAGCAGTGACTTGCCATATGAGTAGTACACAATGCCAACTGTTACATGATCACAACTCAACCAATGGTTCTTCTCCCTTTCTCTCTCTCTCTCTTTAGGATTGTGGGTGATCATCTCCCACACTGACTTGTACTGTACTGATTTATACAGGCAGTCCTATCTCCAAATTCTGGATAATTTTATAGTTTTTTTATTTACTATGTCTTGTTTTTTTATTTTATTTTATTTTTATTTAATTTTAATTTTAATTTTTGAGAGACAGAGACAGTGCAAGCAGGGGAGGGTCACAGAGAGAGAGAGATACGGAATTCGGAGACAGGCTCCAGGCTCTGAGTTAGCTGTCGGCACAGACCCTCATGTGGGGCTCGAACCCACAGAACGCTGAGATTACGACCTGAGCTGAAGTTGGCCACTTACCGACTGAGCCACGGCCCCCCAGGTGCTCCTTGATGATTTCTTTCTTAACTTCCATTGTAATCAACTCCTTCTTCTTACTGCCTTTCTTTTCAACCTTTTCCTGCATGGGGGGGGGGGGCGCATTGTATACGCTTGCACAGATGTTGATTACAGTATTAATAAACTCTGTCATATACTGTATTTAATGTAACTGGCAATAAGACAACAGAGGAAAGGGTCTCTATCTGTAGGCAGCCTGATCTAGAATGAAGCAAAGCATTTCTAAGCTTACTCTTGTATGGAAAATCAAAGGACTGTCCATAGTGGCAGTTGTGAGCACCCCTTCCAATGTTCTGAAAAATCACTGATTTCTGCCAAACACTGCAGTGTGAGACTGAGCATCTGTAATATGGCTACAGGACTAGAAAAGGCAAAGGGAACCATATTTATACAGTACACCTAGCAATCAAGAGTTGGGAACTTCATCTTGTAGAAAAAGAAGAGCCATCCAAGGGATTATAATAAGATCTAGGGCATACTCAAACTCATGTGTTTTTAGAAAATTACCTGTGGCCACTGCTTAAGATGGTGTGGACCAGGGCACCTGGGTGGCTCAGTCAGTTAATTGACTGACTCTTGATTTCAGCTCAGGTCATAATCTCACAGTTTGGGGGTTCAACCCCCACATTCAGCTCTGTGCTAATGGTGCAGAACCTGCTTGGGATTCTCTCTCTCTCCTTCTCTCTGCTCTTCCCCTGCTCATGCTCCCTCTAAATAAATAAACTTAATAGAAAAAAATTTTTTAAAACATATTAAATCCAAATGTTTCACTCCACCTCTATTGCTGCCACCATAGTCCTAAATACCAACAGCTCTTACCTGGATTACTGCAACAGACTCTTTCCCCCTCCCTCAATGGACTCTTAACTTGATCTCTAGGCATTCATTCTAGCTCTTCTCTAATCCATCCTCTACACAGCAACAAGAACAAGTGACCTTTTCTAAAGATAACTCAGTTCTTGCTGTCTCTGCTATTCATAACCTTCCATTAGCTTTTCATTTCATTCAGAATAATATCCAAACTCTATAACATGGACTACAGATCTCTATTCACATCCTTCTCCCCCTAATTTACCTGACTTCACATACAATGACTTTCTATTTATCAAAAGCTCCAAACACTTTACTACCTCAGGGTCTTTCCACCACCTTTTCTTTATCCTGAAATGCTTCCTATCTCCATGAATCTTCACCTAGTTAACATCAATTAATCTTTCAGGTCTGTCTATATGTAACTTTTATAGCAATAATATCCCTACCCCCAAATCTAAATTATCTCTCAGAATACCCTTTTCTGTTACTTCAGGACCTTCATCAATATATATATTTAGGATCATTTAATGTCTGTCTCTTTCACAAATAATAAAAGCTAACATTTACTGTGCGTTTTACATGTATTAACTCATCTAATCCTAACAACCAATAAAACAGGCACTACTAGTATCCTAATTTCAGAGATAAAACTGAGGTACAAATTAAATACTTGCTGTTAGTCACAAAGCACTAAATAGTCATAGTTTTAACCCATAGTTTATGCTTTTATTTTTTAATTTAGGAAGAACATGCGAGTAAGGGAAAGGGACAGAGAGAAAGAGAGAGAGAATCTCAAGCAGGCTCCAATCTCACAGCAGAGTCAAACACAGGGTTTGATCCCATGACCCTGGGATCATAATTCAAGCCAAAATCAAGAGTCAGATGCTCAACTGACTGAGCCATCCAGGCGTCCCCCAAAGTTCATGCTTTTAATCACTAGGCTATAGAGAGAGCTTTGAGGAAACAGATTATGTCTGTTTTAACACTATACATTAGACCTTGTGTTAGATATAAAACATTCACATATTTGCAGAATGAATGTTAGTGGATAATTAACAGCCAAATGATTACATTTAGAGGCATACATGAGAGGGATAAGAATAAAATGAGAGGCAATGATGATTGTGTTCATGTTGGACACACTGAATTAAAGGCAGCCCAGGACCATCTTAGGTTACAATTTCTTAATTAGAAGACCACAGGGGCACCTGAGTGGCTCAGTTGGTAAAGCACCCAATTTCAGTTCAGGTAATGATTTCTCGGTTCATGTTTTTGAGCCCCACATCTGACTCTGTACTGACAGCTCAGAGCCTGAAGCCTGCTTTGGATTCTGTGTCTCCCTCTCTCTCTCTGTCCTTCCCCTGCTTGGCACTTGGTCTCTCTCTCTCTCAAAAATAAACATTTAAAAAATTAATTAGGAGGGGCACCTGGGTGGCTCAGTCAGTCAAGCATCTGACTTCAGTTCAGCTCATGATCTCCTGGTTCACAAGTTCAGCCCAGCGTCAGGCTCTGTGCTGACAGCTTGGAGCCTGGAGCCTGGAGCCTGCTGCCAATTCTGGGGCTCCCTCTCTCTCTTTGCTCCTCCCCCGCTCATACTCTGTCTCTCTCAAAAATTAAAAAAAAATTTTTTAAACAATAAAAAAATTAATTAGGAGACCACAGACCTCTAGGGAGTCCACAGAGGAGCTCTGGCAGGGGGCATGAACATCCCAAAATGGTATGCAAAGTCTGGTGTATTTCTCTGGGGAGAAAGATGTATCTTTAATCCAATTCATAAAGAGATATGTAATCCCCCAAGTATTTAGGAACCACTGATCTGAATGGAAACATCTAATAGGCATTTGATGGTAAAAGTGTAAACTTTAGTTATATACAAAGTTTTGGGGAGTAAGTGAAGCCAAGGATTTTGGAAAAGTTTGTCCAAAATATACAGAGTGAAGGAGCTCAAAGGGTTAAGGTCAGAATCCTGGAAAAATAGATATTTAGAGGATAAGCAGTAAAGAATCAAGGAGGAGGCGCCTTGGTGGCTCAATTGGTTACGCATCTGACTTCAGCTCAGGTCATAATCTCACGGTTTGTGAGTTTGAGCCCCACATCTGGCTCTGTGCTGACAGCTCAGGACATGGAGCCTGCTTTGGATTCTATGTCTGTCTGTCTGTCTCTCTCTCTCTCTCTCTCTGCCCCTCCCCTGCTGGCTCACTCTCTTTCTCAAAAATAAACTTTTAAAAAAATTATTTATTTATTTTTGAGAGAGAGAGAGAAAGAGAGGGAGGGAGGGAGAAAGCTAGGCAGGGGCAGAGAGAGAGACACAGAATACGAAGCAGGCTTCAGGGTCTGAGTTGTCAGCACAGAGCCTGACATGAGGCTCAAACTCACAAACTATGAGATTATCACCTGAGCTGAATTCAAACGCTTAAGTGACTGAGCCATTCAGACACTCCCAACATTAAAAAAAATTTTTTTTTAAGTAGAATCAAGGAAGGAGGAAGAGAAGATGTTACAGAAAAGAAAAAGGTGAGAGTAGAATCATGGAAGCTAAGGAGGAAAGAATGTCTCAAAGAATAAGAATGTGTTCAATGGAACTACATATAGTTTCATAAGATTAAAATAAAAAGTAGTGGGGCACCTGAGTCACTCAGTCAGTTGAGCATCTTGACTCTTGATTTGGGCTTAAGTCATGATCCCAGGTTTGTGGGATCAAGCCCTGCATTAGAAACTGCTTAAGATCTCTTTCTCTCTCCTGTTCATGCTCTCTCTCAAATAAAAATAAATAAAACTAGAATAGTGAAGAGTTGAGAGATACAGGCTTGCAGTTATAGAATAACTATTCCTTACTGTTATGGAATCAGTCACCAGAATAAAAGGTCCAGCAGAGGGTATATACTCAAAGGTATTATAACAGAATCCTATGGCTATAGTTGGTAGCTATACCTGTGGTGAGCATAGCATAATATATATACTTGTCCAATCACTACTTGTATACCTGCAACTAATTTAACATTGTGTGTCAACTATACTTCAGGAAAAATAAGTAAATAAAAATAGCTCTTGAACAAATTAGAGTAAGCAAGAGGACATCCAGATGACCAGTAAGTAAATGGATATCAGGGTTTAGGGTTCTGGAGAGAAACACATATGAAGATATAGACTAGGAAATCATCTATGTATTTGGAAGAATTAAATTCAATTGTTCAGGGAGCTCATCTAGAGGTGGGACTCTAATTAATCCATAAACAATCTTAAGGGAGGGTGTCCTATGAAACTCCCAAAAGTGTGAGAATTTTGTGTACTGTATGTATGGTAGCAATTTTCTAGAGTGAGTCCATTAAGATTTGTAAGATTTTCAAAAGAGTGTATGTTCCTCCAAAAAAAGGTTAAGAACCACCAGAGCTGAAAGAGAAAAGGACTACAGAGAAAGTAAATTTGGAGAACATCAACATATTTTTACCTGAAGCTCATTAGAGATTAACAAACCTAAGGAACCAAAGTGTACAAGAAGAGAGTCTGCATGGAACACAGAAAATTTAAAAAATAAATAAATTTGGTATTACTTACGTTATAAAAATATTTCTCAAACTTTTTTGTGATTCAAAGTGAAAAATACAACACTAACCAATGTACACACACAGATTAGTGAAGTAATTTTCCAGAACCTGGAATGACCATAATATGACACTGACTTGCTAAAATAAAATGTTTACCACTAAAGGGGCGCCTGGGTGGCTTAGTCGGTTAAGCATCCGACTTTCGCTTAGGTCATGATCTCGCGGTTCGTGGGTTCGAGCCCCGCGTCGGGCTCTGTGCTGACTGCCAGCTCAGAGCCTGGAGCCTGTTTCAGTCTGTGACTCCCTCTCTCTCTGACCCTCCCCTGCTCACGCTGTCTCTCTCTCTCTCTCTCTCCTAGAAATAAATAAAATCTTTAAAAAAAAAAAAGTTTACCACTAAAAACGGGATAAAAGATTGGAGTTTATAAAAAGTAGGTTATATAAGGGTCCTGGTCTTTTGTTTCTGCTTTTTAGTTGTTTTGAAGTGTCTCTGATATTTAAACATTTATCTTTAAGCTAATTTTTTCAGGAATTAAATATATTAAAAACTTTTTAAGCTTTTTTCCTCAAGAGCCAAAACTAATAGGTACCCTGGCTCCCCTACTTCATTAGTTTTATTTACCCTTGATCTATACCAAGTCTCGCTACAGGAAAAAGAGGAAAAGTGATGGGAGGGTAGACAGATAAGATTCAGCAATGATAATAGAATAAACACCAAGGCCCCAAAGAGTAAAGGTATTTCTCTGAGTAGGATTTCTGAAGTGCAGGATCTAGAAATGCACAATTTAAGGGATTAAAGCTTTAAAATAAATAAATAGGGATTAAAACTTTAAAAAGGGTAACAGCAGATAATCTAAAGCAGTTCCATGGAGTAGTTTAGAGCAAAGGTTCCGGAGTCCCAGTGAATCCCAATTCTACCACTCCTGATTGTGTGACTTGGGCAAGTTCTTTAATTTCTTGATACCTCAGTTTTGTATCTTTTTGTTTTAATGTGTATTTTTGAGAAAGAGAGAAAACAAGCATGTGTGCATGGAGGAAGGGCAGAGAAAAAGAGAAGGAGACACAGAATCAGAAGCAGGCTCCAAGCTGTCCGTGCAAACGCACAACGTGGGACTTGAACCCACGAACCTTGAGATCATGACCTGAGCTGAAATCAGACACTCAGCCAACTGAGTCACGAACGCACCTCTCATCTTTATTTTTTTTTTAAAGATCTGAAGTAATCCTCTCAAAAATAAATAAACATTTGAAAACAAAATACTTAGGCGTGCCTGGTTGCCTCAGTCTGTTAAGCATCCAACTTCAGCTGAGGTCATGATCTTGCGGTTCGAGGAGTTTGAGCCTCACATCAGGCTCTGTGCTGACAGCTCAGAGCCTGGAGTCTGCTTCAGATTCTGTGTCTTCCTCTCTCTCTTTGCCCCTCCCCCACTCATTCTCTCCCTGCCTCCCCTCAAAAATAAGTAAACCTTTAAAAAATTATTTAAAGATTTTAACTAATTTCTGTATCCAACGTGGGGCTCGAACCCACAACCCTGAGACCAAGAGCTACATATTCTTCCCACTGACCCAGCCAGGAGCCCCAGGTTTATCATCTTTAAAATGGAAATAATATGGGGCACCTGGGTGGCTCAGTCGGTTGGGCGTCGACTTCAGCTCAGGTCATGATCTTGCGGTTCGGGGGTTCGAGCCCCACGTCAGGCTCTGTGCTGACAGCCAGCTCAGATCCTGGAGCCTGCTTCGGATTCTGTGTCTCCCTCTCTCTCTGACCCTCCCCTGCTCATGCTGTCTCTATCTCTTTCTCAAAAATATTTTTTAAAAAATGGAAATAACACAACAGTTCCTAGATCAGAGACCTGTTAAGAGGATTAGATGAGATTATTAATCAATGTAAAGCACAGAGCAAGGTACATATGCCACAAAGAACAACATTCATTCCATAACCATTAGCCATTGTTGCTTTTTAGTTTATTTATTTTTTAATAATTTCTATACCCAACACAAGGCAAACAAAATCAAGAGTTGCATACTCTACTGACTAAGCAGCCAGGTGACCCCAATAAATGTTAGCCATTGTTGAGAGAGAGGGGTGGGGGAGACTCAAGCAGGCTCCACATTCAACATGGACCTCCCATATGGGCTTAATCCCACAATCCTGGGATCATGACCTGAGCCTAATTCAAGAATCAGATACTTAACCAACTGTGCCACCCAGTTGGTGGCAGTGCCAGGCACTCCATCCATTGTTTAATTCTTTGAAAAAAAATTTTTAATGTTTATTTATTTTTGAGAGAGAGAGAGAGCACGTGAGCGCGCGTGCACGTGAGTGGGGGAGGGGCAGAGAGAATACAAAGCAGGTTCCAAGCTCTCAGCTGTCAGCACAGAGCCCAACACAGGTTTCAAACCCACGGACCACAAGATCATGACCTGAGCCGAAATCAGACACTTAACTGACTGAGCCACCCAGGTGCCCCTGTTTACTTCTTAACAAATTAACTTATCACTCTAAAAATATTAGTCACATATTGTATTTTTAAAGCAACTACATAATATAAACTTTTAAAACGATCAGTCTCAGGGGCACCTGGGTGGCTCAGTCAGGTGAGCGTCTCAAGTCATGATCTCACAGATCTCATGGAGCCCCACACTGGGCTCGCTGCTGTTAGCCTGTCGGCACAGACCCGGCTTTGGATCCTCTGTCCCCCCCTTTCCCTCTGCCCCTCCCACGTTGTACTCTCACAAAAATAAATACTAAAAGAGAAAAAAAGATCAGTCTCAAAAAAGATTTTGCACTTAGAAAACTGAGCACAACAGACTGAAAAGTTAAGATTCTTCAAAAATCACCACTCTAGGGGTATCTGGATGGCTCAGTTGGTCGAGCATCAGACTTTGGCTAAGGTCATGATCTCAATGTTCGTGACTTCCAGCCCCACATCAGGCTCACTGCTGTCAGCACAGAGCCTGCTTCATATCCTCTGTCCCCTTCTCTCTGCCCCTTCCCTGCTTCCAGTCTCTCAAAACTAAACATTAAAAAACAAAAAAGAACAGATTGAAAAGTTAAGATTCTTCAAAAAACACCACTCTAGGGGAGCCTGGGTGGCTTAGTAGGTTAAACGTCCAACTCTTGATTTCAGCTCAGGTCATGATCTAACAGTTCTTGAGTTTGAGCCCGCAATCAGGCTCTGTGTTGACAGTGTACAGCCTACTTAGGATTCTCTCTCTCTTCCTCTCTCTCTGACTCTCTCTTGCTCACTCTATCAAAAAATAAATTTTTAAAAGGTCACCACTCTAAATTGATGTACAAAGCAACAACTGTGTCTTTTACCTGCATCACATAATGTACATGTATTTAAATATTTTTCTACAATAACCAAGACAATTGTATGTAACACATAAAAATTGTCACAGAACTCTAAATTTAAGTCTTTTAAATTCATCCTGAAAATTAAGGTTGTGTTCTCCATTCTCCCACTTAAACTTAAAATGTCTTGAGGTGCCTGGGTAGCTCACTCAGTTGAGCATCCGACTTGATTTGGGCTCAGGTCATGATCCCAGGGTCATGGGATCAAGCCTAGCATCAGGTTCTCCCTCTCTATCTCCCTATCCCTCCTCCACCTGCACATGCTCTCTAAAAAGATAGCTAGAAAGATGCCAGCCAGGCTGAGGACATTGGATATCACTGTCATCTTCCCCTTTGAACTTTTCCCAAAGCCCCTCAATAAAATGGTGTGATCTCCCCCACCAAAAAAACTATTTTAACATACAGATGGCTAACAGACACATGAAAAGATCCTCAATATCCCTCATTATCAGGGAAATGCAAATTCAAATTATAGTAAGATATCACTTCACACCTGTCAGAATGGCTAAAATCAAAAACACAAGAAACAAGCGTTGAAGACGATGTGGGAAAAAAGGACCCCTCTTGCACTGTTGGTGGGAATGCAAATTGGTGCAGCCATTGTGGAAAATAGTATGGAGTTTCCTCAAAAATTTAAAAATAAAACTACCCTATGATCCAGTTATGTCATTACTGGGCATATTTACCCAAAGAATATTAAAAAACACTAATTCAAAAGAATATAGGCACCCTTACATTTATTACAGCATTATTTACAACAGCCAAAATTATGGAAGCAGCCCAAGCATCTATCAACTGAGGAATGAATAAAGAAGATGTGGTATATGTATACAATGGAATATTATTCAACCATAAAAAAGAATGAAATTTTGGCATTGGCAGCAACATGGACAGGGATAGAGAGTATAATGCTAAGCAAAAGAAGTCAGAAAAACACAAATGCCCTATGATCTCACTCATATGTGAAATTTAAGAAACACAACAAACAAGCAAAGGGAAAAGAGAGACAAACCAAGAAAGAGGCTCTTAACTATAGAGAACAAATCGATGTTTAATAGGAGGGGAGGTAGGTGGGGGGATGTAGGAAACAGGAGATGGGATTAAAGAGTACACTTATCATGATGAAAAAAAATAACGATAGGCACAATTGGGGGGTAAATGCTTTATTCACAAAGGTTTAAAGTCATTAACAGTAAACAAACTATCCAGGAAACATCGTGTATATAAAATTCTTCAGAAACATTTACAAAATAATTCCAACTGATGAAAAACGAGGGCCATGTATTAATTCAGCTGCTAAACTTCCATGAATTAGGTATAACCTTAGAGTTCTATCAGCAATAAATATTCTTTAAAAAAAAAGATTTTATTTTATTAAGTAAATCCCATGCCCAATGTAGGGTGTGAACTTAAAAACCCAAGATCAAGAGTCATATGCTCCAACAACCAAACCAGCAGGGTGCCCCATCTTTCAGCAATAAATATCCTTTATGAATAAAAATACTCTTTATGAATAAAGAGAACTAAATAAAGAAAAAGATAAAATATTAAAAATTTAAATAAAATGTCTTAAGAAAATCAAGAAACAGGAAATCCATGTAAGTTCTGTTTATTACCAAAAACTGATAAAATAATCAAAAATCACTTTCATTTATACAGCTAACTTCATCAAAACATAAACTCATATGTCTAATGATTGTTATCTTTCCAAGGTGTTGATTAATCTAATGCATTAATCTAATGTTATAACAATTAAGTTAATATTATCTCTGTCAAAAATCCATTTTTAAAAATTAACAATAAAGAATGAACAATCAGACCGCTTGGGTGCCTCAGCAAGGTAAGCACCCGGCTTTGGCTCAGGTCATTATCTAGTGTTCTGTGAGTTCGAACCCCATGTCAGGCTCTGGGCTGACAGGTCAGAGCCTGGAGCCTGCTTCGGATCCTGTATCTCCCTCTCTCTGTGCCCCTCCCCTGCTCATGCTCTCTCTCACTCTCAAAAATAAAAATATTTGTAAAAAAATTTTTAAAGAATGAACAATTGCTTCCACACACTTGCACACAATAAAAAGGAACAAAGTAGGGGCACCTGGGTGACTCAGTCGGTTAATCATCCGACTTCGGCTCAGGTCATGATCTCACGGTTCGTGGGTTCGAGCCCCATGTCGGGCTCTGTGCCGACAGCTAGCTCAGAGCCTGGAGCCTGCTTCAGATTCTGGGTCTCCCTTTCTCTCTGACCCTTCCCTGCTCACACTGTCTATCTCTTTCTCTCTCTCTCTCAGGAATAAATAAAACATTAAAAAAAAAAGAAAGAAAGAAAACAAAAAGGTGAGAAACAAGCTGATTGACTGAATTCTTTGTGCCTGAAAAATTAAAAAAAAAAAAAAGGAACAAAGTATTATGTGGTTTTCACTCAATCCTAATAAATGATTTTGTACCACACCTATAATAAGAGTATACCTAGCTTTCCTAAATCATCCCTGGGGATAAACTCCCATCTACTTACAATTTCATACCACTCTGTCGAAGTTTCTACAACCTCCTAATTTGTCTTATACAAACACAAAGTTACAAATATAAAAACTTTGTCATTTCCTATCCTGTGAAAATCAGTCAAAATTAAAATTACAAATCAAACCAAGATAAGTACATTCCATTTTTTAAGTTTTTTCTACATTTACTAGTAAGTCAAAAAGTCTTAAATACATTTTTCTTATGGGGAAACAAAATTCATATTCGTGAAATTTTTTTAAATTTTTTTTAAATGTTGATTTATTTTTGAGACAGAGACAGAGTGTGAGCAGGCAGAGAGAGGGAGGGAGACACAGAATTTGAAGCAGGCTCCAGGTTCTGAGCTGTCAGCACAGAGACCGATGTAGGGCTCGAACCCATGAACCACGAGATCATGACCTGAGCTAAAGTCAAGATGCTTAACCGAATGAGCCACCCAGGCGCCCCAGAAAAAAAACTAAGATTAGAAACTCAGAAGTCTTAAGAGGTGAAGAGCACAAAAAACAAAATTGTGGTGCGTCCAGGTGGCTCAGTTGGTTGAAGAGCCAACTCTGCCTCAAGTCATAATCTCCCGGTTCATGAGTTCCAGCCCCACATAGGACTCACTGCTGTCAGTGCAGAGCCTGCTTTGGATCCTCTGTCTCCCTCTCTCTGCCCCTCCCTCACTTTCTCTCCCTCTCTCTCTAAAAAAAAAAAAAAAAAAAACCAACTTAAAAAATAAAAAAACACAGGGACACCTGGGTGGCAAAGATGGTGAAGTGTCTGACTTTGGCTCAGGTCATGATCTCCCAGTTTGTGGGTTTGAGCCCCGCATTGGGCTCCATGCTGACAGCTCAGAGCCTGAATCCTGCTTCAGATTCTGTGTCTCTCTCTCTCTCTCTGCCCCTCCCCTGTTCATTCACTCTCTCTGTCAAAAATATACATTAAAAAAATAATAAAATGAAACAAAAAATAAAAATTAAAGAACACAAAATTGTACAAGTCTTTCCTTAAATAAGTAAAAACCAAACTATATGAACTCTCAATCTCGTCTCTTTTCTGTCTAGAAGCTATCAATCCTGACATAAACCAGTCGAAATGGTATGATTTAAGGATTGTCAAAATGATAAGAATGATTTATTTCTTTCAGAGACCAAACTCCATCAGCATGATTTTCCTCCCATTAAACATATTCTTTTGGGTTAAGGGAGAAGTAGCCTAACTATTATAGCCCACAGGCCAACAAGGGCCTGTTTTTGTTCAGTCTATGAGCTAAGAATGTTTTTATATTTTTAAATGGATTTTTTTAAAAAATCAAAAGTATATTTCATAATGTGAGAGTTATAATTCAATTTTTTACTTAAAAAATGTTTCAATGTTTATTTTTGAAAGATAGAGTCCAACGGGGGAGGGGCAGAGAGAGAGAGAGAGACATAGAATCTGAAGCAGGCTCCAGGTTCTGAGCCGTCAGCACAGAACCTGATGTGGGACTTGAACTCCTGGACCGTGAGATCATTACCTTAGCTGAAGTCAGACGCTTAAATGACTGACCCACCCAGGAGCCCCATAATTCAATTTTAAGTCTCCATAAAAAAAGCTTTATTAAAATACTGCCACATTTATTTACATATTGTCTATGTTTTTACAATGGTAGTCTTCAGTATTTACAAAACCATGTATGGCATTCTAATGGTTTTGTGCGGCTGCTCAGAACACTACTAGAAATAACAGTGATGCATTTATAACTTGACAGCTTTCTAAGCACTATACTTACTGCCATACATTTTTTTTTTTTTAATGTTTATTTAGAGAAAGAGAGCACATGCTCACGAGCAGTGGGGAAAAACAAGAGAAATCCTACGCAGGCTTCACATTGTCAGCGCAGAGCCCCAACACAGGGCTCGAACCCACAAATCATGAAATAATTACCTAAGCAGAAATCATGAGTACGACGCTCAACCAACTAAGCCGCCTGGCTGTCCCCACTTTCTTTTTTTTTTTTTTTTATTACCAGAGCATACCCTTCAAGTCAAAATAAGATAAAAAGTGGGCTTCAAATATCATACTTTAAATACAGTGAAGTACAGATCATTTTATTATCAAATTAGATAGCAAAGCATTATGTTTATCATGCAATGACAGGACAGCTGTGCAGGGAATACAGTCTATCTACATCAACATTACCAGACTAAGCACTCAGCACAATATTTCCAACTCAGAGGAAAACACAGTCAGAAAAATTAGAAAATTTAAATAGTAGATCTCATCACAGCTGAATTTCTTCACAAAAATAAAAAGATGCAATCAAAGTAAACTTCTGAGTGGCTCATTTGTTAGCCAAACAAGGAAAGCATCTTATATCAACAGAGAGTTAATTAAATCATGTTTGTAGCAGCCAAAGAAATGCATCTATAAAAGTAAATTTATTTAAATTTTTTTAATGTTTTATTTATTTCTGAGAGAGAAACAGCAAGAACAGGGGAGGGTCAGAGAAAGAGGTAGACAAAGAATCTGAAACAGGCTCCAGGCTCTGAGCTAGCTGTCAGCACAGAGCCTGACGCGGGGCTCAAACCCACGAACTGTGAGATCATGACCTGAGCCGAAGTCGGACGCTCAACCGACTGAGCCACCCAGGTGCCCCACAATAAATTTAAGATTATAAGCCTTTTGCCAAGAATAGTAGCCCAAAAAGTTGAAAACAGTGGTAGCTGTATCAGTAAAAATAAAACCATTCTACAGATTAAGAAACGGGGTACCTCCCTGGCTCAGTCAATAAAGTATCCAACTCTTCTAGATCTCAGGATTGTGAGTTCAAGCCCCACATTGGGTGTAGAGATTGACTGATTATTTATTTATAAGTAATTTATAAATAAATAAATAAATAATCACACAATCTCAAGGCAAATGATTTTGAGTGTTACTTTGGTTCTTGATGAATCAACAGGAGTTACCAATACTTCTCAAGTATTATCATTTATTTAATGTTAATATAGTAATTAACTGAACTAATTAAGTAATTACAATCAGCTTGTATGAATAATGTGCATGGAACAACAAGCAAGAATATTTTCAAAGATTCTGGGAAAACACTAATTCGGTACAACCTGAAGTAGAATCTGCTAAGATGTATTACAAATGATGGTGGTAAAAATACATGTACACAGATAAAAAGTCTTAATTGGACAAATTTACAATGCTCATGAAAATTTAGGGTGTTTAAAGCCTACAATTATTCATTGCAATATTCATCATAAAACAGTCTGCAGAAAACACCTGACTATCATGTGTTATTCAACCAGTAATGTCAATAGTTAACTCTGGGGTCGGGGGGGAAGTTAACTTTGTTCTCATGGACTTAACTGTCCTTTATTCCATGAATTTTTGTCAGAAACAGAAGATGAAAATCCCGATTTGTCTTACCATTAGAAAGTTGGCAGGCTTGGGGCGCCTGGGTGGCTTAGTCGGTTAAGCATCCGACTTCCGCTTAGGTCATGATCTCGCGGTTCGTGGGTGCGAGCCCCGCATCAGGCTCTGTGCTGACTGCCAGCTCAGAGCCTGTGACTCCCTCTCTCTCTCTCTGACCCTCCCCTGCTCATGCTGTTTCTCTCTCTCTCTCTCCTAGAAATAAATAAAACATTAAAAAAAATTTTTTTTTTTAAAAAACGAAGTTGGCAGGCTTAGCAGTGGTAAAGTTTTACTACAACTTTTTCTAGCTGAAATTTGTCTGAATGAGAAGAACCGCCCTCAACCACTATTACTGAACCCTAAAACAACTTTAGAAATTAACTTTTCCTGGAGCACCTGGGTGGCTTATTGGACTTTGGCTCAGGTCTTGATATTACAGTTCATGAATTCGAGCCCCACATTGGGCTCTATGCTGACAGCTCAGAGCCAGGAGCGCATTTCAAAGTCTGTGTCTCCCTCTCTCTGCCCTTCTCCTGCTCATGCTGTTTCTCTCCTTCAAAAACAAACAAACATTAAAAAAATTAAAAGTGTGGTTTTTCTCTAAAGTCATTTAAAAAATTTAACTTCCTACAGACTTGATAATGTTTCTCAGTAAGTTCAACCTAAGATCAAAAGTGATTACACACAAAACTTATACTGCAACAAAGTCCTTTCAATGAAAATTAACATGGTTTGAATTACAAGTAAGGTCAAGCTATATACTACGTTGTCAAGTTATAATATGCAAGATATGCATTCCCATGACGCACATCTGTTAGAATGATTATCATCACAAAGACAAGAGATAACAAATGCTGCCTAGAACATGGAGGAAAAGGAACCCTTGTGCACTACTAGTGGGACTATAAATTGACACAGCCACTATGGATAACAGTATGTAGGTTCCTCAACAAACTGAAAACAGAACTACCATATGATTCTGCAATTCCATTTCGAGGTATGTATCTGCATCTCCATGTTCACTGCAACGCTATTTATAATAGCCAAGACATGGAAACAACCTAAGTGTTCATCAACAGATGAATGGATGAAGAAAATGTGATACATACTTGTGTGTGTTTAAACACACATGCACATATAATAGACTATTCAGGCATAAAAAAAAAAAAGAAAGAAGCCCTGCTATTTGCAACAACATGGATAGCCCTGAGCACATTACTTTAAATGAATTAGTCAGATAGAAAGACAAATACTATATGATATTACTTATATATACTTGTTATAGCCGTTTTTTTGATTATGGCCATGTTAGTGCAAGTGAAGGGGTATCTCATTAGGATTTTGATTTGCATTTCCCTAATCACTGATGACTTTGAGCATATTTCCATTTGCTTTTATTGACCATTTGTACATATGCTTTGGTGAAATTTCTATTCAAATCCTTTGCCTATTTTTGAACTGGCTTGTTTTTCTGGTTGCTGTTGAGCTGTAAGAGTTCTTTATATATTCTGGATATCAATCCACTATCAGATATATCATTTGCGGACATCTTCTCCCATTTTGTGGAGTATCTTTTCGGTATATTAATAGGATCCAAAACCTACGGTCAGGAAGATTTTCTCTGTTCCAGAAGTTTTATAATTTTACTGCTTACATTTAAATTTATATATCTGTTTTGAAGATTTTATTTTAAGTAATCTCTACACCCAACATGTGGCTTGAATTCACAACTCGAGATCAAAAGTCTCATGCTCCACCGACTGAGTCAGCCAGGTGCCCCTAGATTACTGATCTGTTTTGAATTAATCTTTGTATATAGTATGAGGTAGGGGTCCAGCTTCATTCCTCTGCATGTGTATAGCCAATTGTCTGAGAACCACTTGATCTTCTTTGATCAAATATTAATAAAGTAGTTCTTCATATTTGGGGTACTTTATAGAAATATACATATTTCTTCATACTTTATAAACTGGCCTAAGCTCTTATTCAAAATATTATATGAAGTAAATACAGAAGGAACTATTATTGGAATATTAGAATTGGAAGGTATACCGTATAGATTTTCTTCAATCCCTCTTATTTTATAAATGTGGAAACAGACCTAGAGAAGTTAACTGATATCCAATGGTGTATAGCTATCAATTAATTATGCTTTAACTCAAGGGTTAGCAAACTTTTTCTGTAGACAACCAGATAGTAAATGTCTTAGACTTTGTAAAGGAAAAGGCAAAATAGGGTATTATGTAGGTACTTATATAACAGGAGAAAAAACAAATTTTCACAAATTTTATTAATGAAATTCAAAATATAACCATATGTATATGTATATATATACACACACAATTATATATATATATATACACACACAAACATACATATTTATTTGGTAATACATGAAAACATTATGATACATGAAACTCAATCATAAAAGACCTCATACTGTATGAACCTACAGAGATACAAAGTAGAATGGTAGTTGCCTAGGGCTGGGAATATTGGGGGAAATAGAAAGTAACTGCTAATGGGAATAAGGCTTCTTTGTGAGGTTATGAAAATGTTCTAAAATTGACTGTGAGAATGGTACACAATTGTGAATACACTTAAAAACTGGCTGTATACTTTAAATGAAAAATTTTTTATATATTAATTATATAAAGTTTTTATAAATCAGTTTTACAAATAAATATTTAACAATATTAATGTAACAAAATTAAAATTCAAATGTCATACAATCTTGCAGAAAAGAACTACAACACTTATTTTTTTTTTTTTATATCTTTATTTTGAGAAACAGAGACAGAGAGCGAGCGGGAGAGGGGCAGAGAGAGAGGGAGACACAGAATCGGAAGCAGGCTCCCTGCTCTGAGCTGTCAGCACAGAGCCCAATGTGGGGTTCGAACCCACGGACTGTGAGATCATGACCTGAGCTGAAGTTGGACGCTTAACCGACTGAGCCAACCAGGCGCCCCTACAACACTTCTCAAAACTGAACTTTATTCATTTGTAAATTCTCATAATGACTTTAAGGTGAGAATGTCAAGACAATTAAACAATGAGCCTAAACTCCTTAGCTTAACATAAAAAGACCTCAATACTCTGGATTCATCTCTTTTTCTTATATGCTCTACTCTTTTTTTTCTTTCATAGTTTATTGTCAAGTTGGATTCCATATAACACCTAATGCTCTTCCCAACAAGTGCTCTACCCTTTTTTTTTACCTGAAACTTTTGCAATTTCAGTTTCCACTACTCTAGCATCTTCTCTTTGTCTTCATCCTCTATCAACATCATTCTCCCTAATCTCCTCCTACAGAAATCCTCTCATTCTTAATAGTTTAGTGTTTTCTTGGAGCCTATCTGGATGCCCTTGCTGACATAAACAATGGCCTTCTAAATAATCTAGTTCTTACCAGATTGATCAACCAAATCCCAGCTCCCCCAATAGCCCTCTGCATATAAAGGAGCTGTGTTGTGGCCTCTTATTTCCTGTTATCTCCTAATCTCCATATAAATTACACACAACCCTGGCACAGGGGCATGCACCTGATCCAAAAGGTCACCAGTCCTACAGAATGGCCATCAGTCTCGGGAGGAAAGAGCTTGCTAAGAGCTTAGCCCAACAGATATGACAGTCAGATTGTCTTAGATACAAATGCACTCTCTCTCTCTCAACTGAATGAGAAGCAAAAGGGACTTGTTAAGGTAGGAAGCAAGAACATAATCTGAACCATTTCCAGAGAAGAGGACTTAAGATAACACAGAGCATACATGAGATGACACAAAGTAAGGAAAAGCATATGTAAACAAGAGGATGAAGTGACGGGATGAATGAAGCAGGAATGGTATAACCAGAGACCAAAAGAGACATTAAGAAAACCCAATACAGGAGCTGGCTCAGCTGGCAGAACATGCAATTCCTGATCTCAGGGTCATGCATTCAAGCCCAAGGTGAGTGAAGAGGGGCAGGGAGAGGGGACAGGGGACAGGGAAGAGAGGAGAGAAGGGGAGCAGGGAGAGGAGAGGAGAGGGGGAGGGGAGGGAAGGGGAGGGGAAAGAAGGGGAGGGGAGGGGAGAGGAGGGGAAGGGAGGAAAGGAAACCCTAATGCAGGAGAAGAATGACAAATTCACATGCTGAAAAGGCTTTAAGAAAACCTATTCTCTATAGCTTCAGTGGATCCCTCCAGTTCCTTAACTACATACATTCCAGTCTCTCTGAGGTGTGGATCCACACTGTTCATCCTGAATTAATTATGGCATTCCAGGCTCCCTTTTACCATGTGGATGTGTGAAATGAACATCCAGTTCTTAAAGAAATCCAAAAATCTCTTTGTTACCTGTGATAGAAAGAAGCATAACATACACCAATAACTCGTCACTTTCTTGAAAACAAAGACCAGGTTTATTCCTCTAAGGAACTGACAAAAGTACCTGCAACTGTGCCTTTAACAAAGCTCAGTAGTCACTGCATTTGTTGTAGAAATACTAACTTAACAAAATCTCAGATATCCAGACTGTTCTACGACAGGAGGAATCTAGACCCAGAGGAAAAGTCAGATATAGAAGACTATTCCTCTGTACATAAACGGGTCCAAAGCAGGAGAGATACTGATCCAAACCTATAAATACTAGTGACCTAGATACAAGCAAATCAGGGCATCACATTCCCCTGCCTATAACCAGACCAAAGATGGACACATGGCTCATCCTGTCAATGACAGTCAAGCATGGGACTTTTTGCTTGAGTTGGAGAATAGAAGTTCTTGCTACTGCACCAGAACTGGAAAGACAACTGGAGCTATTTCAGTCACCCTGCTGTTGTATGAAACCTAAAGATCAAATCAACACATAGTAGAGAATAGATTTGAGTTCAGACAAGGAAACAGACTAGGTCCTAGTGACATCAACTAAACTACAAAAGCCATACCTGAAAGCCAGTGCTTTCCCTAGCCTTTTCAATAACATAAGACAAAGTATTCTCTTTTCAAGCTCACTTGGACTGGGTTTTTGAGCCTGCTTCAGATTCTGTGTGTCCCTCTCTCACTCTCTCTGCCCTCCGCTACTCACACATGCACATGCTCTTATTTATAAAAATAAACAGTAAAAAATTTTTAAAAACTAAAAAACTCTTCAAAAATTCATATTTATTTTCTCTTCAATTTTTTTCAAAAATTTTAGCACATTTTAAAATAAAAAATTAAACTGAGTCACAGCACCAAAAAAAATTAAATTGAATTTAAAAATTAACCCATATCACAGCATCCTAAAACCAAAGTTACTCATTTCCATTTGCTCCCAGTTTATATACACAAGCCATTCAATTTTAAACTGATAATCACTCTATTCTAAAATTATCCTCATCACCAACCTTACCCCACCCCCCAGTATGGGCCTATAACCCTTCTACAAGCATCATGGGAATCCTTGGACACAACCAGCCCTTGACCACATTCTTTATGGGAGCCTTTACCTAATGAGGGACTTCAACTTTGTTGAGGATATTAAATCTCTCACCCAGAATATGGCCTTTGTTATCCTTACCATTAACTTTATAAAAGCCTTTACCAGCTCTATGTGACCAAGTCACATACTTTAAACCGTTTCAGTATCAAAATACCTTGTGTCAAAGTTCAGACAAGTGAGCCCAATCAAACACTTTCAACATTCAAAGGCAGTAATATCCTTACTTGCCCAATCTTTTCCATTATGCCCAAGAAAATAATCATTTTCTTGTTACCAAACCCCAGGCTCCCTCAATTCTTTTTAAATGTTCCTTTATTTATTTACCTTCACTTAAACGTGGCTCTCCCAACAAGATTTTCTCACAGCACTCTCTTAACTGCAGTCCCTACCTCCACAGAGCCAGGAGTGTCTGGCACTCACTTGCCTTTCTAGTGCAGCTTCCGGATCATGATCATTCTCCTTTATGGTCGCATGTTCTAGATATGTCTTCTCCTCATCACTAGTATCTTCTGATCCTTTAGTCATAACTCCTCATTCAGTGAACACCTGAGAGCCTAGTTCAGACTCTTCTTTCCCACTAAACCTATTACAGTGCCAGATTTTAAAGTTCACGAAGATGACCTATCCAATTACTACACATCAGAATTCATAGGCCTCTAGGGGCGCCTGGGTGGCTTAGCTGGTTGAGTGTCTGACTTTCGCTTAGGTCATGATCTTGCGGTTCGTGGGTTCGAGCCCCGCGTCGGGCTCTGTGCTGACTGCCAGCTCAGAGCCTGGAGCTTGTTTCAGTCTGTGACCCCCTCTCTCTCTGACCCTCCCCTGTTGACACTGTCTCTCTCTCTCTCTCCTGGAAATAAATTAAAAAAAAAAAAAACATTAAAAAAAATTAAAAAAAAAAGAATTCATAGGCCTCTTGAGTCGCAAAGATTTTTAGCTCAACTCTGTTTTAAGAAAATGTTCTTGGGGCGCCTGTGGGTGGCTCAGTGGGTTAAGCATTCGACTTCGGCTCAGGTCATGATCTCAAGGTCACGGGTTCAAGCCGCGTCAGGCTCTGTGCTGACAGCTAGCTCAGAGCCTGGAGCCTGCTTCGGATTCTTTGTCTCCCTCTCTATCTGACCCTCCCCTGTTCACACTGCCTCTCTCAAAAATAATAAAACATTAAAAAAATTTTTTTAAAGAAACTAGTTCTTTACTCTAGATCTTGTCATCATTTGAAAGTGTTCCCCCTTGATTACTCTAATTCCTCACGGAAATCATACTCTGACCATACTTACTCTATGACTTTACAAAAACCCTCCTGCCCCTCAAATCGTGATTTCCCCCCAATCCAAATCCTATGGTTAGACATCTAAATCTCTTAGCAGCAACTTTGTATTTGTAATGCATTCTCTGAACCTGACCACAAAACCACAGCTCCAGGTCAATACTGTTTCTGGGAAGTGAGATACTCTAAAGAAAAATCACTAAATAGATTCATAAGGATATAAAGTCTTCAACCTTAGTCCTTTAAAATAAACTTAAATTCCCTCTTCCTTTTCCCCTCAACAACTCTTTCAATCATTTTCTCAACTCAGGTCCCCCAGTCATCATCTGCCCAGGTCCTTCACTCTCAACCACCAGCCTTGCTTCTGATCTTATAAAGATATGCAAATTATCATGCCCTCCCTCTACCCCCATGCCCTTACTTATAACATTATCTATATTCATATATCTCCTCACCTATTTTTATTTCAGTCCCAGAAAAGGTGTTCCTCCTGTTCAAAGCCAACCCATCCATTTGTATCCTCGACCCACATTATAAATCCCACCTAATTCCTACCTCCTTCAACATCTCACCCCATGAAACACACCATATCTTGAATCTTCAGCCTCTCCTTCCCTATTAGCACCTTTCCCTCAGCACATAAAGAAGGTCCTATTTTAAGCTAAAAAGAAATTCCTTTATGGCTCCCATCCAACCTTCTCACAGAGAAGTTATTCTCCTTTTTCTTTCCTTCCCTCTCCCCACTTCCTCTTCCCTTCTTCCTTCCTTGCTCCCTCCCCTGCTCCCTCCCCCTCTTCTCCCTCTATCTTTCTCTGGTCCTCCTTCTCTATCACCTATCATTTACTCTTCCATCAACTACAAAGAGCATTCCACCTTTACTCTCTACTGACAGATACTACTCCCTACTGACAGATACTACTTTTAAGGTCATCATGACTTTTTTTTTTCCTTCAACTTTTATTTTTAATGTTTATTTATTTGTGAGTGGGGGAGGGGCAGAGAGAGGGGGAGACGCAGAATTCGAAGCAGACTCCAAACTCTAAGCTGTTAGCACAGAGCCCAATGCAGGGCTAGAACTCACACAGGGAGATCACTATCTGAGCTGAAGTCAGATACTTAACCAACTGAGCCACCCAGTAATGGCCCCAGGTCACCATGACTTCTTAATCACCAAATCAAATTAACATTTTTCCTTTCTTTTTTTTATTTGTTTTTAATGTTTATTTATTTTTGAGAGAGAGACAGAGTGTGAGCAGGGTGGCGGCAGAGAGAGATGGAGACACAGAATCCAAAGCAGGGTCCAGGCTCTGAACTGTCAGCACAGAGCCCAACATGGATCTCAAACTCACAAGCCATGAAATTATGACCTGAGCCAAAGTTGGACACTTAACCAACTGAGCCACCCTGGTGCCCCTCTTTTTCCCTACCAATGTACTGTATTCGGCATTGTTACTGTTTCCCTCTTCAAATTTTGGATTCATAAGCATATTGGTGGCACATGGTAGACACTCAAATATATTTTAATAAATTAATAAAAGTATAAAATGAAACAATACCATGAACTTTTCTATCGACAGAATGAGTTAAGAGTCAATATCCCATGAAACGTCCATGACAATTAACTACAATATCAAGGGCCAAATCTGACTCAGCAACATGTATCAATGAAGTAATTAGTTCAATTACATGGTTTTCTCCAGTCCTCCTCAGCACTCAGAAATCATAAATAGAAACCCGGGACTGATGATAACCAAGGGCAAAGGAATAGAAATGGTAACTGAACTTAAGAGTGTTAAGAAAAGCACAATGCAAACTTATTTATTTATTTATCTATTTATTTATTTATTTTACTAAATACCTTATGATAGACTCCCTACATATAAAAATTGTACCTGTAGGGGCACCTGGGCAGCCTAGTTGGTTTAAGTGACTGACTTCATCTCAGGTCATGATCTCATATTTCAGTTCATGAGCTTGAGCCCCACGTCATGCTCTGCATTGACAGAATGGAGCCTGCTTCAGATGGTCTGCCTTCATCTCTGCCTCGCTCTCTTGCTCTCAAACATAAAAAAAAAATTGTGTTAGAAATAAGCCCACTGACCCAATCAAAGGAGGGACATAGAGACTCGGAGCACAGTGAAGCGAGGCTTTAATCAATGTACTTGCAAGAGCTGGTGTCTCATGGACAGGCACACTCTGGGCAGTTATAGCAAACAATTTATTTCCTAGCATCCAAGTCCCTTCCCTGGTTCCTCATTGGCTGAGTACTACAGAGGTTACAGCCTAATCCAGACATCACCTATGCCCATGTAAGGTAAAAAGTAGTCTGACTGGAACAAATGTACATTCCCTGAGGTGACACAGACACTTTCAGTCCCTCCTCCCTTTGTTCTTTGGTACTTGCTTATTGCTAAGCCTGCAAAAATAAGCCTGAGAAACAGAGAGGAGGAAAAAGAACCAGGAAGTGAAGTGTCTAAAGGTCTGGGACTCAGGGCACCTGGGTGGCTCAGTCGGTTAAGCATCTGACTTCAGCTCAGGTCATGATCTCATGGTTCGTGAGTTCAAGCCTCTCATCCTCTGTACCCTTCTCTCTCTGACCGCCCCCCACACACGTGCTTGTTCATTTGCATGTATGTATTACATCCCTAGAAAAAGAATCCCAGGATTTTCCCTCCTGTGTGTTTTCATCTTGCTTCTTCATGGTCCACGATGCCGACTGAGGTCGTCAGTACAGTGAAACCAAACTGGTAGAATGGGAGCAGATTATTCTGCCATTTTCTAGATCCTTGAGTTTTAAGTCAAATCTAGGGCTGATCTCTCCACACTTGTTTAACCTGCCTGTGAGGTTCACAACAATTTCCCCAGCTCTGTGATCATCAATGATTTCAAATTCACTAATGTAACCGTGCTTCAGCATCATCATTATAAATCAGATGACAACTCTGGAACATGGCTTAATAAGACCCTGGTGTTTGCCTCTCTTTTCAGCATTGTTAACGCTCTTAAGAGCACCTGCCAGGACATTCCTGTGCATCATGGTGGCATGGAAAGATGGTGGAAAAAAGCTGAGCACAAATAAATCTGAGGCACCAAATCCTTAAGAGTTGTACTGCACTTTCATCTCTCCACTAAAATATTCCTTATTAAAGCTCACCAGTGATTTTCTAGTGGCCACATCCAATAACCACTCTTCAGTTATTATCCTCAGGTGTTCAATCTTTGTCCTAAGCTAACTGACACTGCTGATCACTCTAGCCTTTCTAAAACTTGCATCACTCCTGCACTCTGCTATGTCCCTCTTTCGTTATTTTCCTACCACTGACTTCCTTTTTAACATCATTTGCAAATTACCTACCTACCTGTTGGTTCTCTGCTGAAGCCCTCCCCATTGTCCTGCCCTTTTCTCTTCAGCTAAATACTCTCCCTGAACAATCTCTGCCACTTCCATGCCCTCAGTTTCTAACTATAAGCCTATGATTTCCTAAACTCTATGGTCTCAACACACCCTTTCATTCCTTGACAAAGAAGCTACAACAAAACACAAGTGACTATCAAATCTCTGGGCAGGAAGGCAAAGAACATGGAACCATTTTCTAAGCTTAGAAACAAAAATACAGATTTGACTGCATAAAAAATTTAAACTGTTAACTAAAATAATATGGAAAATAAAGTAAATATACATACACATATTAATCATACACATCCATTAATCTAAAACATCATAAATAAATGGAAAAAAATTTAGAAAGAAAGCTATTTTAAATTTTATTAAGTTTATTTACTTAATTTGAGAGAGAGCAAGCAGGGGAGGAGCACAGAAAAGAGAGAAAGAAAGAGAATCCCAAGCAGGATCACACTGATAGCACCGAACCCGATGGGGGCTCGAACTCAAAAACTGTAAGATCATGACCTGAGCCAAAATTAAGAGTCACATGCTCAACTGACTGAGCCACCCAGGCGCCCCACTTTCATAAAATTTTAAAACTGTTTTTGAACCCCTCAAATCAAGAATTAGTACTATTCTAGATAGATTTCTACTCATGTTCTAAAACTGCATCGGGCTTGTGTGTGGGTGTACGTGTATGTGTGGGTGTGCATGCTCTTATAACTTTGACAACCAGCAAGCAGATAGTTCTCATCCATGTTTACTATCTGCAGATTTTTTAGTACTCACAAGAACAAAGGTAACCAATATACAACACAGCCTGTTTGGTGAATCTTCATTCTATGTTTTTGGGACAAACACATACAGTTTACGGTAAGAAACATTCTTTATTCCTTTGGCCCAGACAGATGTGTTGAGCTTGGTATCAATGACCACATCTGGAGTTTCCATCCCCTCCATGGCAAATTTATGAGTCTCTCTGAGGGCCCAAAGGGTACCCTTCCTTTTTTTTTTTTTTAAGAAAGAGAGCATGAGCAGGGGAGCAGGGGAGAGAGAATCTTAAGGAGGCTCCATGCTCACTGCAGATCCAAAGGGCATACTTCTTGAAGTCCACTCCATGAATGTACTTGTTAATGGTGATAGTATAATCTTTGGTCACAACTTCACTGATAGCAGAATGGCCCTCCTTATTCTCACCACCATTCTTTGCAGGAGCCATTGTGTCAGGCCCCAGTCGGAAAGGAAGAGCATGAGGTACTGTCGCATTAACTTTTTAAACATTAAGCTATGTTCTTAACACTCAGAGTCACCTCCTACCACATGTGAGGCACTCTTATAGGTACTAGAGGATACAGGAGTGAGCAAAATAGATAAATTGTCCTACCCCCTGCTTATATAGGATTCTAGTATGGGAATAGGGAGAAGAAACAAACAAAATTAAACAAATATTATATATGTTATATGGTGACTAAGGCTATGGAAATGATGTAGGAAAAGGAGATTAGCAGTGCTGCAAAGGGTCATAAGTTTAAACAGTGTGGTTAAGGACTCGTTGAGAAGGTAACATTTGAATAAAGAGGTAGAGAATAAGCCATATCTCAGAGAATATTCCAGGCAAAGGCCTGCAAATGGAAGCTTTCCCAGAGTGTTTGAGGGATAGCAAGAAAGCATTAAGGCTAAAGAACAGTGTTAGAGAATTGAAAATTGAATTTTTTAATCTCATTGAAAATGGGATCACGCAGCCTGTGGTTTCAAGCCTCTCATCGGGTTCTGTGTTGCTGGCTCAGTCTAGAGCCTGCATTCGATTCTCTGTCTCCCTCTCTTCTGCCCCTCACCTGTTCACACTCTGTCTCTCTCTCCTTCAAAAATAAACATTAAAAAACTTTTAAAAAGTGAGACCAAAGGAGTAATGGGGGAAAGAGGCAACAGATTACCTAATGTCCACTATAAGCCCTAAGTATGTCTGCACATATTTTCTGAGTATGCTAAACCACAAGGCTTAACTGCCCTCTAATTCTAAGCCATTTCTGTGGCTATTCACATATACAACTAATAAATAAGTCAAGACAGAGTGACCACAGCTTGACTACTGTATGACTCCTAGCTCCAAGGGGGTGGCTGGAGAGTTGGAGATTTGGAGGCAGAAAAAGATCAAGGCTCAGTTTTGGACAAATTTAAAATCCTATTAGACATCCAACTGGAAATATTGTGTAGGTAACTGAACAGGAGTCCAGATTTCAGAGAAAAGGCCAAAGCTGGAGATATAAATTTGAAAGTCATTTGTGTAAGAGACTAAATGAGCTAAGGAAATAAAGTTTTCTTATTTTTAATTTATTTTTTCTGTAGTTTTTCTTTTTTTAATGTTTATTTGTTTAGAGAGAGAAAGAGAGAAAGCACACAACCAGGGGAGGCAGAGAGAGAGATAGAGAGAGAGAGACAGAGAGAGAGAGAGAGAGAGAGAGAGAGAGAGAGAGAATTCCAAGCAGTGGAAGCCCTGTGGAGCCCAACTCAGGATTCTATATGAGGTCATGACCTGAGCTGAAACTGAGTTTGACACTTCAGTGACTGAACCATGCAGGCACTCTCACCCCCACTTTTTTCTTCCTTTTCAAATTTTTATTTAAATTCTACTTAGTTAACACAGTGCAATATTGGTTTCAGGGGTAGAATTCAATGAGCACCCAGTGCTCATCATAACAAATGCCCTACCAACCCTCAGTTGGAAATAAAGCTGTTTTTCTTTCCTTCTTTCTTGAGAAAGAGAGCGAGCGAGCACACATGTGCAAGAGGGAAGGGGGGGAGAGAGAGAGAGAGAGAGAGAGAGAAGAGAGAGAGAGGAGAGAGGAGAGAGAGAGACAGAGAGACAGAGAGACAGAGAGAGAGAGAGACAGAGAGACAGAGAGACAGAGAGAGAGAGAGAGAGAGAGAGAGAGAGAGAGAGAGAGAATCCCAAGCAGGCTCTACGCAGTCAGCACAAAAACTGACTCAGGGCTCAATATAACAAACTCCAGATCAAGACCTGAGCTGAAACCAAGAGTCAGATGTTGAACCAACTGAGCCACCCAGGTGCCTTAAAATAAAGTTTTCTTTAAACACTATAATCAAGGTGTGAGCCATGAAGTATGCTAACACTGAGGGGTAGGTAGGTAAGGAAGAACTAGCACACAGCAAGAAGGACAGACCCTGAGATAAGAGTACAACTAGGAGAATGTAATGTCCTGGAAGCCAAGTGGGAAGCTGCTAACAGGCCATGTGGAAAAAGGAATGACTGATGGTCACAAAGTATAATTCTAGAAGAGAAGCAGGGACAAAAGCCTAATAGAATACAAGAAAAAATGTGAGGAGATTAACTGTAGACACAAGACAAGAGTTTCACTCTAAATAAACATACATTAATTGGGATGCCTGGGTGGCTCAGTCAGTTAAGTATCTAATTTCAGCTCAGGTCATTATCTTTTTGTTCTTGTGTTTTTGTCCCTCTTTTGGTTCTTTTCTGTCATCTCAGAGCCTGGAGCCTGTTTCAGTCTGTGACTCCCTCTCTCTCTGACCCTCCCCTGCTCACACTGTCTCTCTCTCTCTCCTAGAAATAAATAAAACATTAAAAAAAAAAAAATTTAAAAATTTTTTTAATTTACGGGGCGCCTGGGTGGCTTAGTCGGTTAAGCGTCCGACTTTTGCTTAGGTCATGATCTCGCAGTTCATGGGTTCGAGCCCCACGTCGGGCTCTGTGCTGACTGCCAGCTCAGAGCCTGGAGCCTGTTTCAGTCTGTGACTCCCTCTCTCTCTGACCCTCCCCTGCTCACACTGTCTCTCTCTCTCTCCTAGAAATAAATAAAACATTAAAAAAAAAAAAATTTAAAAATTTTTTTAATTTAAATAAACACATTCATTGAATGAATGATGGAAGAAAGACTGTATGATACTTGACATACTTTGCTCACAGAAGTATTAAACAGTACAACCTCTCTGGACAGAGCCCTAACATACACTTCAGCTGGTTTTTTAAATGTGTAGGCCAGGTCAGGTCATGATCTTGTGGTTCGGGCTCTGCAGTCACCTCGGAGCTGACTTCAGATCCTCTGTCTCCATCTCTCTGTGTCCCTCCCCCAAATCACACATTCATGTGCATGCTCTTTGTCAAAAATGAATAAACATATTTTTAAAATAATAACAATAATAATAGATAGATAGATAGATAGATAGATAGATAGATAGATAGACAGACAGACAAAATGTGTAAAATATGGTTGCCTCGCTGGCTCAGTCAGTTGAGCATCCAACTCTTGATTTCATCTCGGGTCATGTTCTGGTAGTTTGGGAGTTGGAGCCCCACATGAGGCTCTGCGCTGACACTGCAGAGCCTGTGTGGGAGTCTCTCTCTCTCTCTCTCCCTCTCTCACTGTCTCTCCCCAGTACTCTCTTTTTCTCTCTTTCAAATAAATAAACTTAAAAAATTCTTTATAGGGGCGCCTGGGTGGCTCAGTCAGTTAAGTGTCCAACTCTTGGTTTCAGCTCAGGTCACAATCTGTTTTGTGGGTTCAAAACCCACATCAAGCTCTGCTGACACTGCAGAGCCTGCTTGGAATTCTACGTCGCCCTCAGTCTCTGCCCTTCCCCCACTTGTGCTGTCTCTCTCAAAATAAATAATCTTTAAAAATCTTTATAAAAAAATAGGGGCGCCTGGGTGGCTTAGTCGGTTAAGCGTCCGACTTTCGCTTAGGTCATGATCTNCTTTATTGTTGGTTTTGATCTTTATATTTATATATTAGTACTTTAGCAGGCAGGTAAATGATAAAACAAATGAATATTGAAAAAAATGAAATTTGCTTTTAGGCAGCTGTGTACAATTGTGAGTTGATGAACTCTGTTAAAAACCCTAGAGCACAGGGGCGCCTGGGTGGCTTAGTCGGTTAAGCGTCCGACTTTCGCTTAGGTCATGATCTCGCGGTTTGTGGGTTCGAGCCCCGCGTCGGGCTCTGTGCTGACTGCCATCTCGGAGCCTGGAGCCTGTTTCAGTCTGTGACTCCGTCTCTCTCTGACCCTCCCCTGCTCACGCTGTCTCTCTCTCTCTCTCTCCTAGAAATAAATAAAACATTAAAAAAATTTAAAATAAATAAATAAATAAAAATCTTTATAAAAAAATAAAATGTGAACGGGTGCCTACATGGGTCAGTTGGTTAAGCATCCTACTCTTGGTAGCAGCTCAGGTCATGACCTCATGATTTGGTTCTTGGGATCAAGCCCTGTGTCAGGCTCTGCTTGGGATTCTCTCGCTCACTCGCTCGCTCTCTCTCTCTCTCTGCTCCTCCTGGCCCATGTGCTCTTGCTCACTCTCTCTAAAAATAAATAAACTTAAAAAAAATTAAAGTGTTTAAGATATACAGATAAATATTATAGATCTCTAGAAAGGAATACACCAAAATGTTAAATCAGTGGTTATCACAGCATTGTGAGATTCAAGCTGACTTCAATTTTTTTAATAATATTACTATATTCTTCAAATGTTCTAAAACAAGCATGTATAACTTTTTTACTTAATAGCTCTTTAAATGTTCATATCCTCCACCCCAGAAGCTATATTCAAGTATTGCTCCTAAGGAAACACCCTGAAACTTACAAAAAGTTTAATGCACCAAAAATTTTTAAATTTTAAATTAAAAATTTAATTTTTTTAATCTTTTTTTTACATAGGCTCCATGACCAATGTGGAGCTTGAACGCACAACCCCAAGATCAAGAGTCGCATACTCTGCTGACAGAACTAGCCAGGTGCCCCTATGCACCAAAATTTTTATTACGGTTTACCTAAACAGTAATATTAACACCCAAGTTTCCAATAGCAGGGGATAGTAAAAGTTTAAGATATGTTTCCTCAATTTAGAAGGATGTTGGTTAACTGGAAAAATGCTTATATTAAAGTGTTAACTGAATAGAGGCACATGGGCGGCTCAGTAACTTAAATGTGTGACTCTTGGTCTAGGCTCAGATCATGATCTCATGGTTCATGGGATCAAACCCTACATCAGGCTCTGCGCTGACAGCACAGATCCCACTTGGGATTGGGATTCTCTCTCTCTCTCTCTCTCTCTCTCTATATATATATATATATGACCCTTCCCTCTTTCTCTCTAAAAAATAAACTTTAAAATAGCTGAATGTTAATAAAAACTGAACACATACTGGACTAGTCAGATGTGTGTCTCTCTTTGCCTACCTAATCCCCTCTAAAACAACAGCGAAATTATTTTTAAAAGGGAAAAAGATGGGGCACCTAGGTGGGTGCAGCTTCTCTCACTCTCAATAAATAAATAAACTTTTAAAAAAGTGCGGGGAGGTGACAATGAAGACTATAAAAAGATAAAGAAGGGACAAAGGACTATTAAAGGACACAACAAATGATGTAAACAAATTCTGTAACTTAGAAAAATGTTCAAGTGATTAGCAGAACAGAGGAAGGGACAAATTAAATGCCTGGCAAGGGAGGTATCAAAAATGAACAAGCCATTTTACCTGATTGAATAAATATTTGTAATTAATTGACTATTCACATTCTTTCATTTCACAAATGTTTCCTAAATACCTACTAGGTGCCAGATTCTGTAATATGCATATAGTATAAAAAGTGAAAAAAGTCCTTTAAGGAGCTCACCTCTTATCATCTACATTTCCATTCTGAAGTTTGTAAACTAGGCTAATACTCTGCCTGCCATTTAAACATATACCGTCAGGAAGACAAAAGAAATTCTTCATTGAGCACACCAACTCTTTCTAGCCAATTCCAAAAAATGATACTAAATGTCACTGCACACTTCCTCTGGAGGTACACAATTATAAGTGCTCAGATTACCAGATGTCTTTGGCAACCTTTACAGAGACTCTGTACTTAGAATAAAAATGTACCTATTGGGCGCCTAGGTGGCTCAGTTGGTTGAGTGTCCGACGTCAGCTCAGATCATGATCTCACTGTCTGTTGAGTTCGACCCCCGCATTGGGCTCTGTGCTGACAGCTTAGAGTCTGGAGCCTGCTTCAGATTCTGTGTTTCTGTCTCTCTCTGCCCCCTCCCCATTCACACTCTGTCTCTCTCAAAAATAAACATTAAAAAAAAAATTTTTTTAATGTAGCTATTAACACATTATCCAGTGCTTTTAGTGTTCACTGTTTTGGGCTTTCATGTTTCTAGAGACATTTGTGATGTATTTCTTTCTTTATTTTTAAAGAGAATGAATTTTTTTTCTGTTTATTTATCTGAGAGAGATGCAGAGAAGAGAGAATCCCAAACACACTCCATACTGCCAGTGCAGAACCCAATGTAGGGCCTGATCCCACAAACCACAAGACCATGACACAAGCCAAAATCAAGAGTACGATGCTCAACTGACATAGGCACCCCTATGATGTATTTCATTTAGAGAAAAATCAAAACTTAATATTGTATCTTATGCAAAAGTGTAATTTACTTTTACTCATCTTTTTATCAGGTGAACCACACCTGAAAAGATTTCCATTCAGAGTGTCCATGAGGTTCTGGGACTGCCAAAGCAAGCAAGTGAAGGGGTTCCGTTAATAACATTAAAATCCATCCACATCAGGCGCCTGGGTGGCTCAGTCAGTTGAGCATCTGACTCAGGTCATGATCTCACATCTTGTGAGTTCAAGCCCCACATCAGGCTTTGTGCTGACAGCTCAGAGCCTGGAGCCTACTTCAGATTCTGTCTCTGTCTCTCTGTCTCTGCCATTCCCCTGCTGGCACATGGTCTCTCTCTCTCTCTCTCTCTCAAATATAAACAAACATTGAAAAAAATGTTTTTAATCCATCTACATCAATGAACTGGAGAAAGCAAATAGAGGTAAAAAGTTAAAAGCAAGATGACCATTATTAAGCACACCCCTAGTCAAAACTGGAAAATACAATAAAAATAGCTCCTACTGGGAGGAAAAAAAAAAAAAACAATGGGGACACTTGGGTGGCTCAGTCAGTTAAGTGTACGACTTCAGCTCAGGTCATGATCTCACAGTTAATGAGTTTGAGCCCCGCACTGGGCTCTGTGCTGACAGCTCAGAGCCTGGAGCCTGCTTCAAATTCTGTCTCCCTCTCTCTCTGCCCTTCCCCCACTCGCACTCGGTCTTTCTCAAAAGTAAACAAACATTAAAAAAAAAGAAAAAAAGAAATACAATGATGATTTTCATCTTCCAGATGGAGATTATGTAATACTGGGATAATTTACAATGGTGATCATATCACAAAAAGTATCTACATGAAAAATTAGAGCCAGTCATCCCAACAAAGTGGTTTCCTATATTATACTTCATAGTTAATGACAATCTCCTAATAACAAGGTATTTTCTACCACAATTTATATCAACATGTGATATACTAAGTGGTAGTGATGTATTATCAAGAACCTTTGCTTAAACCCAAAAGATGACTGAGAGAATTACTCAATTTAAAAATTGGTGGTACAGGGTGTCTGGGTGGCTCAGTCAGTTAAGCATCCGACTTTGGCTCAGATCATGATCTCACAGTTCATCTTGAGTTTGAGCCCCACATCAGGCTCTCAACTGTCAGCACAGAGCCTGCTTGAGATTCCTTTCCCTCTCTCTCTGCTTCTCCCCAGTTCACATGAGCTCTCTCTCCCTCTCAAAATAAATAAACTTTAAAAACAATTAAAAGTGGTACTACACATGATCATGGATGGGAAGAATACTGTTAAAATGTCCATACCACCCAAAGCAATCTACAGATTCATGCAATCCCTATCAAAATATTAGTAATCAAACCACAATGAGATACTTACCAGTTAAAGAAGACTACAATCAAAGAAACAGAAAATAACAAGCGTTGGCAAGGAAGTGGAGCAATTCTAGAACCTTGCACAATAGCAAGTGGGAATATAAGATGGTTCAGTCACTGTGGAAAACAAAAATTGGTGATTCCTCAAAAAGTTAAACCAAATTACCCAATAATTCCACTTCTGGGTGTATACCTAAAAGAACTGAAAGTGGGAACTCAGATACTTCTACTGCAATTTTCCTAACAATATTCACAGTAGTCAAAAGGTAGAAACAACCAAATGTCCACTGATGAATACATAAACAAAATATGGTATATGCATACAGTAAAATATATTCAGCTTTAAAAAGGAAGCAAATTCTAACACATGCTACAATATAGATGAATCTTGAAGACATAATGCTTAGTGAAATGAACTAGGCAAAAAAGGACAAATATTTTATATGATTCAACTTATATGAGATACCCAGCAAAGTCAAATTCATAGAGACAGTAAGTAGAATGGTAATTGACAAGGCCTAGTTAAAAAAGAGAATGGAAAATTAGTGGCTTTAATGGGCACAGAGTTATAGTTTGGACAGATTAAACAGTTTTGGAGACAGTTGGTAATGATGCACAATGATGTAAATGTTTTATGTACTTTTATATACTATTAAAAATGGTTAAACTGGTAAGTTTTATGTTTATCTATTATCAAAAAAAGAAGCACTGTAGGTAAAATTTTAGTAAAACTGAAAAGATAGGACTTTATCCTCTCCTTTGAAAAGAATCTGGTATAAGAATCAGCTACCTTTAAATAACCTTCGTAAAAAATGAATAAATCATACTGCTGCAAGTTTGCTCACCCATCTCAAAGAATAATCCTTTATGATTCTGAAATTTTATTTCAATACAATGCTCATAAATGAATTATTTTCATTTAACCTGTGTCCATTAATTGTCCTGATTTTCTTTTTATAGATACATATATGTTTGTTTATTTTGAAAGAATGAGAATGAAGGAGGTACAGAAAGAGAGGGAGAGAGAGAATCCCAAGCATGCTCCATGCTGTCAGTACAAAGCCGGATGTGGGGCTCAAACTGACAAACCAGGAGAGCATGACTGACCCGAAATCAAGAGCCAGGTGGTCAACCAACTGAGCCACCCAGGCGCCCCTACCCCATTTTTTACAGCGTTGATCTATTTTGAGAGAGAGAGAGAGAGGTGTTCTGATTTTCAAGATAATTCACACTGTGCTCTCAAAGAGCCCCTTCATCTTTTACTTCCTATCATTTCCTGCCATAAATAAATACTCCCCTTCAATTCTACTTTATATTGATCTTCCTCAGTAGGTTAAGCAGCCAACTCTTCATTTCGGCTGAGGTCATGATCTCAAGGTTCATGAGCTCAAGCCCTGCATCAGGCTCTGTGCCAGCAGCATGGACCCTGTTTCTCTCTCTCTCTCTCTCTGTCTCTCTCTCTCTCCCTCCCTCCCTCCCCCTCTCTCTCTCAGTCTCTCTCTCTCTGTCTCTCTCTCTTCTCAGCACCTGGGTGGCTCAATCTGTTAAGCATCTGACTTTGGCTCAGGTCATGATCTCACAGTTCTTCAGTTCGAGACCTGTATGAAGCTTTCTGCTGTCAGCACAAAGCCTCTTCAGATCCTCTATCCCCCTCTCTCTCTGCTCCTCCTCTGCTTCTGCGCTCTCACTCTTGCTTTCTCTCAAAATAAATAAATAAAAATTTTAAAACTTTTAATAAAAAAATGATTTAAAAAAAATTTTTATGAGCAAATCAGAGAACTCTAGATGCTGGTGAGGATGTGGAGAAACGGGCACCCTCCTACACTGTTGGTGGGAATGTAAACTGGTACAGCCCCTCTGGAAAACAGTGTGGAGGTTACTCAGGAAACTAACACTAGAACTCCCCTATGAACCAGCAATAGCACTGCTAGGAATTTACCCAAGGGATACAGAAATGCTGATGCATAGGAGCACATGTACCCCAATGTTCATAGCAGCACTCTCCACAATAGCTAAAACATGGAAAGAGCCTAAGTGTCCATCAACAGATGAATGGATCAAGAAGATGTGGTTTATCTATACCATGGAATACTACATGGCAATGAGAAACAATGAAATCTGGCCATGGGTAGCAACATGGATGGACCTTGAGGGTGTTATGCTGAGCGAAATAAGTCAGGCAGAGAAAGACAAATATCATATGTTTGCACGTATAGGAGGATTAGGAGGAACTTGACGGAGGAACAAGGGGGAGAAGAAGGGGGGAAATGGTGGGGGAAAGGGAGAGAGGCAAACCATGAGAGACTCTTGAATGCTGACAAAAACTGAGGACTGATGGATGTGGGGGGGAGGGGAGATGGGCATGGAGGAGGACACTTGTGGGGATGAGCACTGAGTGTTATGTGGAAACTAATTTGACAATAAACTATTTGTAAAAAAATAAAAATAAAATAAAAAGGAAAAAAAATTTTTTTAATATTTGTTTATTTTGAGAGACAGAGCATGAGCAGGGGAGGCACAGAGAGGGAGACACAGAATCTGAAGCAGGCTCTAGGCTGTTAGCACAGACCCAACCCAAGGTCTGAACTGCGAGACCATGACCTGAACAGAAGTCGAAGGCTTAACCCACTGACTCACCCAGGCACCCCAAAAATAATTCAAAAAATTAAGACTATGCTCAGGAAAAAAAAAAAAGAATATACCAAGCAAATTCTCTCTTTAAACCAAGTAATGATTTTATACTGTGATGACAGCAAAAACCAATGAAGCAATAAGAGAAGCTGTTTTAAACCTGGTGATCAGGAAAGACCTGAGAAGTGATTTAAACTGTGAACTGACTGAATGACAGGAAGGAACCAGAATTAGAGAAGAACACCTAAGGCAAAGAGAAGGTAAATCCAAAAGGCATTAAAGTCAACACAAACAGCCTATTTAAAGAAAAGAAATAGCTTGTGTGGCTACAGCTCAGAGAGTGAAAGGAAAAGTGGCAGAAGGTAAGGATGCAGAGATAGGCAAAGATAAGATCATGTAGCATGTTGTAGACCACAGTAAGGAGTTTGAATTTTATAAGCCATATTTTAACTATCTCATCTCCGTGCTTTAATTTCCACTCTCACTTCTCTCTTTTGGGGTGGGGGAGGGCGCAAATCTTAAGTTTTTTTTTTTTTTTTTTTAATGTTTGTTTATTTTTGAGAGGGGAGATGGGGGAGGGGAGAGGGAGAGAGATGGTGAGCAGGGGAGGGGCAGAGAGAAAGGGAGACAGAATCTCAAACAGGCTCCCCACTACCAGCAGAGAGCCCAACTTGGGGCTCAAACCCAAAAACCATGAGATCATGACCTGAGCCAAAATCAAGAGTCAGACCCTTAACCAACTAAGCCACCCAGGAGCCCATCTACTCTCACTTCTCAATTTCAGCCCTTACTGCCTCACTTCAGGACTATACCACTAATCTCCTAAATCATCTTCCTAATTTTAGCTTCTTCCCACTCCAAGCCATTCTTATCACCACAGCAAAATCAAACATTTTTATAAAAGCAGTGTTATACGCATTATCACTCTCCTTATCAAAAACCTTCCAAGGCAACAAGGTAAAAACATCATCTCCTTAGTCAGAAGCTCAAAGTTCCCTATAACAGGGCCATAATTCTCTCCCCCTCTCTAACTGTACCTTCTATCACACTCCTCAACAAAATCTCATTCTAGCCAAACTGCTCCCTGACGGTACATGTGTTTCCCACCGTATGACCTTAGTTCACAGTATTCATCCTTCCACCTCCCCAAACTTGACTCTTCTCTGAATCACCATTTTTTCTGCAAACTAAGTTCTACCTAAGTAGGCAGCAGGAAAGAAGAAAATTCCCACTGAGGAAATATCATGAAGGAAGGCACAGAAGCTTGAATATGTACATGATAATCACATACACAAAAATAATGTCTATGACTGAGTAAAGAAGGCATGGTGAGATATAATAGGAAATAAAGCCATTCAGCAGGCTGATTAAGAACACTGTGACCTTATGCAAATTATTTAACCTTTCTGGCCTTCAGTTTCTTCCTGCAGAATGAAAGCAGTAACAGTGCCCATGTCACAGTATAGTGGCAATTTATTCACTCACAAGGCAAACATTTCCTGAGCACTTATTCTGTACACCAGCATTGTTCTATCAGATGTAGAAACAGCAGTGAACAAAACAGACAAAAATCCCTGCCCTGTGGTACTTAAATTTTAATAATAGAAACATCAAACAAGCAATATAAATAAATATACAATATGATATGTTATCTAGTAATAAATGCTACAGAAAACAAAATAGAGAGGAGGAAAAGGGAAAAAAAGCAAAATTTGAATCAAGACGTAGAAGAATTTAGGAAACAAGCCATGCAATTCCAGACAGAAGAAACTAGAAATGAAAGGGAATGATCAACGAAAAACAAGGAGGCTAAGGAGATGGGCAGTGTGGAGAGTAAGCCGTAAATGATGGAGGTCAGAGAAGTTAAGAGGGGACCAGGTCAACACAGAACCCTACAGGCCACTGCAAAAATTTTAGCTCTCATTTTGCTAGAAATAGGAAGCCATTGGAGGGTTTTCAGCATGATATGACCATGACCTGACTGTAACAGCATTTTAACAGTCATCTCTGATTTAACAGCACCTCTGTATATTAAAATTATACTTAATTATATTAAAAGTATACATATAAAATTATGCAATACTAATTATACTATAAGAAACTAAGGTCAGGGAAGAGATCACTTAGGAAATTAAATTAGATAATGACGTTTAACACAATGCCCGGCATAGAAAGAAGTAGGTTATTTTTCCAGGAATGGGAATGAATTTCTCACACCATTGGATCAAACACCAGTAAAATAACCAGCTGAATTTGATATTGCTGATGTTTTAGGGCAAGGTAAATGTATCTATCTTAAGCTCATCAAAACTAAAACCTTTTTTTAATATTTATTTATTTATTTTTGAGAGAGAGAGAGAGAGAGAACGCTTGTGGGAGAGGCAGACAAAATCCCAAGCAAGCTCTGCACTGCCAGCACAGAGTCCCATGCAGGGGTCAAACTCACAAACCATGAGACAATGACCTAAGCCAAAATCAAGAGTCAGATGCTTAACCGATTGAGTCACCCAGTTGCCCCCAAAATAAAAACGTTTCAACAACTTTTTTGATTACCTATTTCCCATAAAGACAGTGCAGAGGAGGTCTCATGTTGTCCACATCTTTACTAGCATGCCAGTCTAAACGCAAATGTCATCAAAAAAATAAATAAGGGGAATTTTAGGAAATAAATTATGCTTCTATATAAAAATATTTCAGCTTAACCGACTGAACCACCTAAGTGCCCCAAAAAATAAATATTATTGATCAGTGAAGTATTTCTCTTTTCCCTCAGTTTATTAGATTCCTTGGGATTACATTTGTTATAACTTTCTGACTATGCCACATAATCACTGACATGATTGTTTTAAATATATCAAAGTTAATTGTAGCATTGGTAAATTTTTATACAGATTATTAATTCATAGAGGTTTTCCATTCCACTCATGTTACTTCTAAGAAAAATAACCTGCTCAAATAAAAGTTATTTTAAAATATTAAGTTATCAATAGTAAATGAATAATACATTCAAAAAAATAAATAAAAATATTTCAATCTGGAAGAATCCGCTTTTTTCAAATCTACTATTTGAAATGGCACCAATATTGGTTACCTCTTTTGACCTAATTATCTTAAATTCTCAGAGGCAATATAAAATGCCAGTTCTAAGAAATGACACTATTTAAAATGAAAAGGCAGTTGTAACACTTTAAAAGGAACTGAAAAGTGCCATACAATGCTGAAAACCTTTCATTTTGAAAATATAAATACAGTTAACAGCTTGGAAAACACTATGATTGACACTAACACAAATAATCCTGGTAAGAGGTCACCTGGCGGAGAGAAAAGTACACATGTACTCTGACCTCTCCCTCTAACTCAGGGAGTACAACTTGGGACCAAATTCTATGTGACTCTATTTTCTCTATCAGGCTCAGGGCTATAGGACTATCCCATTCCCATTTCCTGACCTTAAAATCTTCTAGTAACACTTCAAGCTATCCCAGGCTTCGTCTATGAAATCAAAACTCCACAATAACAACAACAGCAACAAAAGACTCCACACCATAGGAATCCTACAGTTGTAAGAGGAAGTTATAAACTGCCAAAACCACTAAAAAAGGCATTTCAGTTTGTAAGATGATGATTATATTGATAATAACAGCAACCACCATTTAGTAAGTGCTTCCTATATGCCAAGCATTGTTTCTAGCACTTTATATTCCTAATCTCATTAATCCTCAGAACACGCCTGAGGTAGAAATTATTATCCCTATTGTACTGATAAGGGAAAGTGATGAGAATTTAAGCAACGTGTAAGATGCATTCAGAAAGAGGTAGTGGGGGCTCCAAGGTGGCTAAGTGGGTTAAGCATCCAACTCATGATTTTGGCTCAGGTTATGATCTTAAGGTCATGAAACTGAACCCCTCATAGGGCTATGGGCACAATGACAGCCGGCAGAGCCTGCTAAGGATTCTCTCCCCCTCTCTCTGGCCCTGGCCACCAAATAAATAAATAAATAAATATTTCAAAAATTCTGAAGTAAAATAACTTCCAACCTAGATTTCTATTATTAGATCTTCATGAATGGTAAAGGTGGTGGGTCCATGGTAAGGGTCATCAAACTACTTGGACTAATGTTTGTTGGCCCGATGTTTGTTTTTGTTTTATAAATAGTCTTACTGAAACACAGCCATGTTCATTCATTTATGTATCATCTATAGCTGCTTTTGTGGTACAACAGCACAGGTGAAATGCTGAGGCATAGAACCTCTAGCCAATAAAGACTAAAATATTTACTATCTGGTTCTTTTTTTTTTTTTTTTAATTTTTTTTTTTTTTTATTTATTTCTTGGAAAGAGAGAAAGAGACAGCGTGAGCAGGGGAGGGTCAGAGAGGGAGTCACAGACTCTGAAACAGGCTCCAGGCTCCGAGCTAGCAGTCAGCACAGAGCCTGATGCGGGGCTCGAACCCACGAACTGCGAGATCATGACCCAAGCAAAAGTCAGACGCTTAACCGACTAAGCCACCCAGGCGCCCCTATCTGCTTCTTTACAGAAAAAATTTGCCAACTCCTAGTCTATGAATATAAAAACCAATGACAGCCAGGAAAATGGAGGGCCTACACCAGTTGACAAGAGTTTGAATATAATGTTGGGAAATCAGGATAAGACTATCATGCACATTTTCCTGGGGGGAAAAATATGTTTGCAATGTCACTTGTAGACAGTTCCGAAGAGATGAGTTTCTGATTTTTGTCCAGGTACTTACTTCCTGCCTTTTCAGGAATTCTAAAGAAGGCCCCCTAGGAAATGTATAGTCATTAAATTATTTGGAGAATAATTATAAAATGTGTAGATTTCCAGTGGTTTTATTTTCTGTCTACCCATCTTTTGAATAGCCTACTACTTTTTTTTTTTTTTTTTAAGTAAGCTCTATGTCCAACATGGGGCTTGAACTCACAACCTCTAGATCAAGAGTTACCTGCACTACCGACTGAACCAGCCAGGTACTTCAAATGTTCTACTACTTATTACCACTTCCAGTGAAAGTGAACAGGGAAGACAAAAATACATGAAAAGCAAGCTGGCCAGTTCTATTATATCAGCAAGTAAACACACTGGGAAAAGAATTGGCAATTCTTATAAAATGTATTAGGAAAAGTACTTTTCTTAAAGATTTTACTTTCAAGTAATCTCTACACCCAACATGGGGTTCAAACTAACAACCCTGAGATCAAGACTACACGCTCATCTGACTGAGGCAGCCAGGCGCTCCTAGCAAAACTAAAAATTTAAATACCCACAAAATAAGTTCGATATAAGCCAACATCTCCAAAGAACTCTAAAATGGAGGTGTGGCATCCAGATCCTAGAGGAAATAATTCTTCTATATGCTACACTGGTTTGTCAATCTGAACTAATATTATTGTTTGGGGCATCATTTTTTAATGTTTTTTTTATTTTTTCTTAATGTTTTATTTTATATTTGAGAGAGACAGAGACAGACTGTGAGCAGAGGAGGGGCATAGAGACAGAAATAGAACCTGAAGCAGGCTCCAGGCTCTGAGCTGTCAGCATAGAGCCTGATGTGGGGCTCAAACACACAAACTGTGAAATCATGACCTGAGCCGACGTCAGACCCTTCTTAATCAACTGAGTCACCCAAGTGCCCCTTTTAAATGTTTTTTTTTTTAATTTTTAATGTTTATTTTATTTTTGAGAAAGACAGAGCATGAGCGGGGGAGGGGTAGAGAGAGGGGGAGGCGCAGAATTCGAAGCAGGTTTCAGACTCTGAGCTGTCAGCACAGAGCCCGATGTGGGGATAGAACCCACAAACTGCAAGATCATGACCTGAGCCAAAGTCGGATGCTCAACCAACTGAGCCACCTAGGTGCCCCTTAAATGTTTATTTTTGAGAGACAGAGAGAGACACACACACACAGAGCCTAAGCAGGGGAGAGGCAGATAGAGAGGGAGACAGAATCTGAAGGAGGCTCCAGGCTCTGAGCTGTCAGCCCGACCGGGGGCTCAAACCCACGAACCTTGAGTCATGACCTGAGTTGAAGTTGGACCCTTAACTGACTGAGCCACCAAAGCACCCCTTGGATCATCATCTTTTTAAGAGGACCAAAGGAGGCCAGGAAAGGTGGTGAGAATATGCAGAACCTATGGTGTATTAAACAAAGACTGAAATCACTGAGGGGCATCTGAGTGGCTTAGTAGGTTAAACGTCTGACTTCAACTCAGGTCATGATCTCATAGCTTGTGAGTTCAAGCCCCAGGTCAGGCTCTGTGCTGACAGCTCAGAGCCTGGGGCCTGCTTCAGATTCTGTGTCTTCTTCTCTCTCTGCACCTCCCTCACACTTTGTCTCTAAAAAATAAATATTTAAAAAATCATTGACAAGTTTTTTAATTTTTGTTTTTAATTTTAATAAGCATTACTAGAACATTAAAGACATTAAAGCCATTAATTCATTAAACAATCACAAGTATTTACTGAAAAACTACTTTAAGCCACGAACTGTTCTAAAACAAAAATCCCTGACCCACTTCGAGCTTACATTCTAGTGAGGAACACAGAAAATAAATAAAACAATAAATAACACAATTTCAGTTTCCTACAATCTTACCACTAACCATAACCTTTGAATTTCCACATGCACATATATAGTTATACATATTTAACTTTTTCATAATTTAAAGCAATAATCTTGGCATCTGGGTTCTACTCTTCATTTAACATTATTTTGAGAACATATTTTCCAAGTTGCTACAGAGTTTTTAATTTGTATTTTTTTACTTTTTTTTTTTTTTAATAGGCTTCAAGACAACTTGGGGCTTGAACCCACAACCCTGAGATTAAGAGTCAGGTGTCCTATCAAATGAGCCACCTGGGCACCCCTGTATTTTCTGCTTTTAATACTACAATTTACTAACTATTCCTCTATTCTTCCACACACGTTATGTCCAGCCTTTGCTCTAAGTGCAACAAAGGACCAGAATGGCCATCACTTCCCTCTCCAGAGGAACGTGGGCAGAGTAGGCAGTGAGCTGCTGGTTTTGCAGCAGGATGTTAAAACTGATAGTAGCAAGCCACATTAGGGCTAAGATGCTTCAATAAGAAAGAAACAGGCCATATCCAATCACTCCAGGCAAAACCTCAGATATAAAAAGAATCTGTGTTGAGGCAAAGAGTAGAGAAATCTGGGCTCTTGTCAGGAACACTGGTTGACTACTGGTAAGGACAGAATCCTGTAGCATGTGATAGTGCTCTACCAAGTCCAGAGGAACTTTCCTCAAATTCCTTGAAAGTCTTTGCAGAACCAACAAATCGACATCCAAACAACAGTCACAAGCCACTCAACAGTCCACAAGAATGTGCAACCATTTGATGATAATCGGTCTCAAAATCAAAGATGATTTTCATTATCACTGCCTAGAAAATTTAAGATATGAGAATGGATCATGACAGTAATTTTTTTTTAGGATGATAATATAAAGGGTCATTTGAAGGCTGTCATAGAAATAGTAGACTATTCCTTATGTTCTAGAGGGTCCTGGAATGGAAGTTTCTGGGCAGAAGATTTCATGTCAGTACAAGGAAAAACCTCTGACCTCTAAAACTATACAATAGTAATACAAGTTTCATCACAAAGTGGTAAGCTGTCACCAAATATATTTAGCTAAAAATTAACTGATTGCCTTTTGTGGCTTTGTAAAGGAGACTCAGAATCTGACTGGGGGGTTTTGTTCTTGTTCTTTACTAGTATCTTTAATTTCATTTTGTTTTGTTTTATCAAAGCTATCCATAAACAGAGACTAAAGAGGTAAATACATACAATGGCTTATTACAAAAGACAGTGATCCTCCACTCCAACAATTTCCCAATTCCCAGCAGCAAATTTTCAACTTTTTTAAAAATTTTCTCTTAATGTTTACTATTTTTGAGCGAGAGAGAGACAGAGCATGAGTGGGGGAGGAGCAGAGAGAGAGGGAGACACAGAATCCAAAGTAGGCTCCAGGCCCTGAGCTATCAGCACAGAGCCCGACACGGGCCTCAAACTCACAAACTATGAGATCATGACCTGAGCCGAAGTCAGACGCTCAACCGACTAAGCCACCTAGGCGCCCCAGCAAATTTTCAACTTTTATGGCTGATTCTTTTACTATACACCTCCTTATCATTATATGCTTTTTTTCCCCTTTTCTCCAGTTTTAGGCACTATTCACTTTCCAAGATATGAGATTTAGCTCTTCTTCCTCTTCACATCTCCCTGTACATGCACTTCCCATCCCCTAGTCTTCCCAATATAATTATATAATTCTCATTAAATCAATACTCAAAGTTCAGGGGCTCCTGAGGGGCTCATTCAGTTAAGCATACAACTCTTGATTTCAGCTCAGGTCATGACCACACAGTTCAAGAGCTTGAGCCCCAGCTCTGCACTAAGAGCATGGATCCTGCTTGGGATTCTCTTTCCCTTTCTCTCTGCCCCTTCTCTGCTCTCTCACATGGCACTCTTTCTCTCTCTCAAAATAAATAAATAAACTTAAAAAAGAAAACCTCAAGGTTTATATAAATCCAAATCAGAGGTAAGCATGCAGTATACTTATTAGGGTAGGCTACACGAAGAGATCCCAAAATACTAGCCTGGTGAGTGAATATGCAGATCATTAATTAAGCTAATTCTCTTCCACAGTCATCCTAAGACTCAGGCTGACAACAGTTCCATCTTAAATACAAGGCTTCCAAAGCTGTCCCAGATACCTCCCATATAGTCAGGGGAGGCAAACAAAAGAACACATGAGGGAGATCAGGCCCACTTTCACTCACATTCCACTAGAGAAAGTATGTCATGAGATCTAATCAAACTACAATAGTGATTCAGGAATCCTGCCTAGCTATGTGCCCAAAAGAAAGGGAGAGAAAATCTGAGTACATAGTTAATGGTCTTTGCCCCATATACCTTGATTACTTTTCCTCAAAAATATTGAAAAAAATTGGAACAGACCTTAGAAATAGATGGTACAGGAAGAGGAAAGGAAGGATAGAAGGACAAATAAATCAGTTAACTAAATCTAAAGGAAGGTTAATGAACATCCCACAAAATTGGAGAAAAATTACAGGGCACCTGGGTGGCTCAGTTAGTTAAGCATCCAACTCTTGGTTTCGGCTCCGGTCAAGATCTCGCAGTCTTGTAGGCTAGAGCTGAGCTCTTTCTTCATCAGGCTCTGTGCTGACAGTGCAGAGCCTGCTTGGGATTCTCCTCTCTCTCCCCCTCTCTCTGCCCCTTCCCTGCATTCTCTCTCTCTCTCTCTCTCTCTCTCTCTCAAAATAAATAAATCAACTTTAAAAAAAAAAGGGAGGGGGGGCCTGGGTGCCTCAATCATTGAAGGTCCAACTTCGGCTCAGGTCATGATCTCACAGTTTGACAGTTCAAGCTCCACACTGGGCTTGCTTCTATCAGTGAAGAGCCTGCTTTGGATCTGCTATCCCCTCTCTCTGCCCCTGCCCCACTTACGCTCTCTCTCTCAAAAGCTAAACATTAGGAAAAAAGAGAGAAAAATTAAAAGGTGATTAATTTTTTCAAGAAACATACTCCTTTTGTTATGTACCACACTCCATGTTATGTATAATAAAAAATATATAGACTAAACGCAATACATTATCCTCAATTAGATCCTGGAATAGAATACGGACCTTAATGTAAAAACTAATGGAATCCAAGGCAAGTCTGGAGTTAACTAATAGTAATATATCAATAATGGCTTCTTGGTTTTGACAAATGTACCACAGTAATGTAAGACGTTAACATTAGGAGAGGGGCGCCTGGGTGGCTCAGTGGGTTGAGCAACCGACTCTTGATTTCAGCTCAGGTCATGATCTTGCAGTTCATTAGATCGAGCCCTGCATCAGGCTCTATACTGACAGTACAGAGCCTGTTTGGGATTCTCTCAATCTCTGTTCCTTTCCATTCACACTCTCACAAAATAAAATAAACAAACATTTAAAAGAAAAAAATGTAAATATTAGAGTAAATTGGGTGATGGGTATACAGAAACTCTACATGATCTCTGTAACTCTGCTCTAAATCTAAAATTATTCCCCAAAAAGGTATTTTTAAAAATCAGTAACAATGGTTCAAACACTGCAGTGCCACAAAAAATTAAGCAATATGATTCAACAATTTTAGGTCTGGATATCCACTCATAAGAACTGAAAGCAGAGGAGCACCTGGATGGCTTAGTCATTTAAGTGTCCGACTTCAGTTCAGGTCATGATCTCATGGTTTATGGGTTTGAGCCCCGCATCAGGCTCTGTGTGTGCAGCTCAGAGCCTGGAGCCTGCTTTGGATTCTGTGTGTCTCTCTCTCTGCCCCTCCCCAATCGTACTCTCAAAAATAAACAAATTTTTTTAATTTTTTTAAGAATTTAAAGTAGAGACTCAAAGAGATACCTGTACATCCATGTTCACAGCAGCCTTATTCACAATAAACAAAAAGTGGAAGCAATCAAAGTGTCCCTCAATGGATAACAGGATAAACAAAAAAATGTGGCATATACATACAATGGGAATATTATTCACCCTTAAAAAGATGCTACAACATGGATGAACCCTGAAGACATCAGGCTAAACAAAATAAGCTAGTTCCAAAAGGACAAATATTTTGCATGATCCCACTTATGTGAGGTACCTAGAGTAGTTAAATTCATAGAGACAGAAAGAAGAATGTGGTTTCTAGGGACTGGAGGGAAAGAACAGTAAGTTAGTATTTTCTGAATATAGAGGTTCAGCTTAGAAAGATGAAAACTCTAGAGATGGATGGTGGTGACTGGTTGCACAACAATGTGAATGTACTTAATGTCAAAAAATCTGTACACTTAAAAATGGTTACAATGGTATATTTTATATATATTTTACTACAATTTAAAAACTACAGCTCTATAAGCACAATGACAGAGGTTTGAACAAAATATTTCCATCACCAGAAAAACATCTAAAACAAATTCTGACTTCCCTGAGATTATGACATCTAAGGTAGTTTTGAGCAAAACAGTCACATTAGGGAAGAACATGGAAGGTAGGAGGTACTGAATAAGACAGAGGCACAGCAAGTTTGGTAGACTAGAGCAGGGGTCAGCAAACTGTAGCCCCATAAGTCATGTTCTCCCACAACTTTTTGTACAGCCCACGAACTAAAAACGGTTTTTACATTTTTAATGGTTGAAAAAAAGTTAAGATAACATTTAACGGCACGCAAGAATTAAATGAAATTCCAATTTCAATGTCCATAAATAGCTTCCCTGGAACACAGCCATAATCATTTGTTTACATGTTGTCTATGCCTAATTTCATGCTACCACAGCAGAGGTGAAGAGTTGTGACAGAAACAGGAAGACCCACAAAGCTTAAGGGGCGCCTGGGTGGCCCGGTCATTTGAGCGTCCAACTTCAGCTCAGGTCATGATCTCACACACAGTTCACAAGCTTGAGTCCCGCATCATGCTCTGTGCTGACAGCTCGGAGTGTGAAGCCTGCTTCAGATTCTGTGTCTCGCTCTTTCTCTGCCCCTCCTCTGCTCATGCTCTGTCTCTCTCTCTCTCTCAAATATAAATAAACATTTTTTAAAAAGTTTAATATTTACTATTTGACCGTTACAGAAAAAATCTGCCAACCCATCTACAGGCCTGAAAGTAGTACATATAGTACAGATAAAGCAAAAATATATATGAGGGAGATGCATGGCAAATAAGGTAAACTATACAGTAGCGGGCTTCATGTGCTAAGCTAAAGAATCTGAACTTGTCTCAGCTTGAGTCCATTCACTCTGAGAAGCCACTGAAGAACTGTGTAGAGACTAATCTGATTAGATAAACCTTATGTAAAGACAACAGCCACTTGCTTTTAAAGGTATCTAAGCTATTCGTTTTATTTACTAAAAGAACATAGCTTTCCACTGAAACAAAAAGGCATCAAATAAAATAAGCCTAGAAGCATATCAATAAGCATAACAGTGATAGCATATTAAAAATTTTTATCTCCTGAGGTGCCTGGCTGGTTCAGTCAGTGGAGTATGCAACTCTTGATCTCAGTGTTGTGAGTTCGAGCCCCATGCTGGATGTAAAAAATAAATTCATTTAAAAAAACTTATCTCCTTCTTTGTGCTTACCTAGGTTTTTCAATTCTTCAAATCTGAATTATCAAACTGCTTTTGTAATCCAAACCAAAAAAAAAAATCTGTATTTTTAAACTATTCACACACACACACACACACACACATAATTTGTTTCCTATGTTCTATAGTCTTCTCCCCACCTTTAGGTGGAAAAATATGTCTAGGAAAACTTACACATAGAAAAACTATTAAAGTATGCCACTGTCACACTTGTAAAGGATACATGACATTCTACCTTTTTCAAAATATGTATACATATTTGCTTTGCAGACATGAAAAAATAAAATGTTTGAATGCAAGTACTGGCAGAACAATCTCTTCCTACATAAGGCTTTTATTATATCCAACAAAGAACCAAATCAGTATCTTAATGAAACTAAAAATGTTAAAGGATAGAAGAAAATGCAGAGTTGGAAAATCAAGTCAAAATGTTGAAAACTGATGCAAGATAAGACTGCATATAACCCTGAGAATATAATTATGTGCTTAAGAAATGCAAAGTACTTGATTTATACCAAAGTACTTTGCACTTAATGATACACCGCTTGTTAAGATTAAATTATTTTTTAATGTTACGTTTCAGTTCTTGCACTAAGTTGTCAGAGATTCATGTGCAGAGAACCGTGTCTTTTATTTCTTTTGTGTGTCCCCCACAGCACCTCATACAGTGCCCATATATGGTAGGTGTTCAATACATGCTTAGGATTGAATGACAAAATAATGAACCCTATTTTGAGCTCACAGACTGAAACCCTCACACCTACAATTCACACCATTAAGCCTCCCTCTATGCAACAGTTTAATGGACATTCCTGGGGCGAGTACTGCTGACTCTACTGGATTTATTACATTAGGCTTCTTCCCCAGCAAAGAGCTCAAAGTACACGTGTAATGTTAAAATAGAATTCCTGACTACTGAGAAGGTGGGTGGAAAAGTAGGCAAGTGAAGGAAGAATCTATTATAATAGCCTGCCTCCAAAGAAATAAGCATTATTCAGCCCTAGAGATTAAAACACTCCTAAAATGTCTCCAAATTAAGACTTCTGACACCATTTCATTAAATATTGTACTAGGTAAATTCTATCACAATATCATTAAAACCAAAAACTGACCATTAAAAAAGTCCATCTCCGCTAACAATCCACACTACTGTGTATTGTAAGATCTAGCTGTAATTACTCTTTTCCCAAAAGAAAACTTCCAAACTTTTTCAAAGCATTATGATTGAACATCTACCACATGCTAAGCACTGAAAACACAAATGAATAAAAAAAGCAGCCAAATAGCAACTGACTTTGTGTTCTGCTATAAATTAAAGTACTAACAACAGAGCTGAGGCAGTACCATGCAGTGAGGAGCAAAGTTCTATCTGTGGAAATTACACACCAAATTTAAGCTGGACAATGAAGACTGAGTAGGAGTTTGAGGCAAAAGGCAAGACGGGGAGAAAAGAGTATTCCTGACAAATTCAGAGCTATACACAAGCAGACCACACTAGTCATGGCAGGATAGTGGAGAGAGAGGTAGAGTTAAACAATGATGGGTCTGGTATGAAAGCTATGAAAGTTGGAATTTAGGCCCCCAGGTAGTGGACACAACATGGAAAATATTCAGGTAGGCAGTAACAAAAACCTGCAGAATCAGTTCATAAAACACAAAGAGGTCATATTACAATCAGCTCAAAGGAATGATTTAATACTGTACCATACAGACATAGCTCAGCACTGTGCTGATGAAGATACAAAAGAAATCTAAGTAAGTATAGGGGCGCCTGGGTGGCTTAGTCAGTTAAGTGTCCAACTTCAGCTCAGGTCAGATCTCATGGTTCGTGGGTTCGAGCACCGCATCGGTTCTGTGCTGGCAGCTCAAAGCCTGGAGCCTGTTTCGGATTCTGTGTCTCCCTCTCTCTCCGCCCCTCCCCTGCTCATGTTCTGTCTCTGTCTCAAAAATAAATTATTAAAAAAATTTTTTAAAGAAATCTAAGTAGAACTTATTCTTCTGTCCATGCTTTCAACGGAGTCTCAGGGCTCAGCCACTGGCCCTCTTTACTCCCTGTCTAATGTTATCAAACCCATGTTTTTAAAACACTATATACTGATGGCATCCCAAATGTATATTATATTCACAGCCCTGACTTTGACTGTAAGCTCCAGACTTAAACAGTCAACTGCTTATTCAAAGGTTATTACTAGATATCTAGTGGTATCTCACATTCAACACTATCCAATTAAATTCTTCATATTAAACCCCAAACTAGCTCCTTCTAATTTTCACCTCTATACATGGCACCAGTTGCTCTAGCAAAAAAAGTTGTTACCATGTTTGATTCCCTCTTTCTCTCATCTCCCACAACTAACCTATCAGCAAAGTCTATTCATTCTACCTTCAAAACATACCTTGAATTGGACCCCTTCTTACTGCCTCCAAGCCATCATACTTCATCTTACCATTCCAGTGACTTCCTAAATGGTCTCCTACTGCCCCTCTTACACAGCTAAGTAATCTTTTTAAAATATAAATTAGACCGTATCATCTTTCTTTATAAAACCATCCAATGAATCCCATCATACTTAGAATAAAATACAAAGCTCTTCTGGTGTACCAGACTCTATACCATCTGAGACCACCAAATACCCAGTATCATTTCCTACCATTGTATCTCACCACTACCACTTCCAAATATTACTCCAGTAATCTCCCAACTACAGCACACTAGCCTTTTTGTACTTCCTTGAAAATCAGAAACTGATTCTCACCCCAGAGTCTCTGCGTTAGTACTCTGTCTCATCATTTGAAATGATCCATGGTAGCATGGCACACTCCTTAACATTCAGGTCTCTTTATGCTCAAGCATTCAGAGAAGCCTTATCTGACAACCTGTCTTTTTTTTAATTCTTTTAAATGTTTTATTTATTTCTGAGAGAAAGAGAGAGAGACAGCATGAGCATGGGAGGGTCAGAGAGAGAGGGAGACACAGAATCTGAAACAGGCTCTAGGCTCTGAGCTAGCTGTGAACACAGAGCCCGACGCAGGGCTCAAACCCACAAACCATGAGATCATGACCTGAGCCCAAGTCAGATGGTTAACTGACTGAGCCACCCAGGCGACCCACCTGACAACCTATCTTAACCACCAAACTCACCATCACCACTCACTATTCTATCATACTATTTTCTTCACACCATTTTTTTTTTTTAATGTTTTATTTATTTCTAGGAGAGAGAGAGACAGCGTGAGCAGGGGAGGGTCAGAGAGAGAGGAAGTCACAGACTGAAACAGGCTCCAGGCTCTGAGCTGGCAGTCAGCACAGAGCCGGACGCGGGGCCCGAACCCACGAACCGCGAGATCATGACCTAAGTGAAAGTCGGACGCTTAACCGACTAAGCCACCCAGGCGCCCCCTTCACACCATTTTTATAACATCTGAAATCATATTATTTATTAGTTAAGAGTCAAACCAGAATATAAATTCCATGAGAAAAAGGAGTTATTCACTGCTCAATCCCTAGACCTAGTAGAATACCTGGCATACAATAGGGCTCATTAATTACTTGTGGAATGAACAACCTAATTGGTCTAATCTTAAAATATTTCTATTTTGGGGGGAGCCTGGGTGGCTCAGTCAGTTAAGCATCCGACTTCGGCTCAGGCCATGATCTCATAGTTTGTGGGTTCCAGCCCCGTGTCAGGCTCTGTGCTGACAGCTAGCTCAGAGCCTGGAGCCTGTCTTTGGATTCTATGTCTCCCTCTCTCTCTGACCCTCCCCTGTTCGCGCTGTCTCTCTCTGTCTCTCAAAAATAAATTTTAAAAAAACATTAAAAAAAATCTTTTTTAAGATATTTCTATTTTTTTAGTCCCCCCCTCCCCCCGAGAAAGAACACACAAGCAGAGGAGGGGCAAAGAGAGGGAGAGAGAATCCCAAGCAGGCTCCACACCATCAGCACAAAGCCCAATGCAGGGCTTGATGCCACAAATCACGAGATCACAACCTGAGCCAAAACCGAGTCAGGCGCTTTACCAACTAAGTCACCCAGGTCCTTCAATCTTATTTATATTTTTCTCCTGTCATGCATAACTGAATAATTGCTTCCCCACTTTTGGATTTAGATCTATTTCATGATTATCAGGCTTTTCTTCCTAGAACAGAGATCTAAAATAGTTTAAAGACTGTTAAAACAAGCTATACTATACTAATGCCTTTAATTCCTTTCTATAATTAGCCCTGCCAGCAACTTGTTCAGTTATTTTCTTTGAACATACATCCATTATCCTCTTTCTACATTATCAGAATTTTCAATGTACTGCTTATTATAAATACTATAAATACTGACTGACATAACCATAAAGAAGGTTATAACATTTTTTACATTACAAGTAACACAAATTTTGGGGTGTTTTTTTTAAGAAAAACATAAGAAAAAGTACCAAAAAGGACATATAGAAAAGCAAACATTTAAGAAAACAAATTCAGGGGTGCCTGGATGGCTCAGTTGGTTAAGCATCCAACTTGAGGTCAGGTCATGATCTCACAGATCCTGAGTGTGAGCCCTATCAACGTTGGGCTCTCTGCTGTCAGCACGTAGCCTGCTTTGGATCCTCTGTCTCCCTCTCTCTCTCCTCCTCCTCCTCCATTCATTCTCTCTCAAAACTAAAATAAACATTAAAAAAACATATTTCAAAATATACACTAAAAAAAGAATTCACAAGCAGGTAATGAAGGTCAACACCAAGAGTAACATGTTGTGCTGATAGTATGTACTCTAATCCCAATCTAATCATGAGAAAAACACCAAATCCCAACTGAGGGACAAATTACAAAATACTGACCACTACTCTTCAAAACTGTCAAGATTATCAAAATAAAGTCTCAGCTCTTTTGCCCAGGCCCGTGGCACTGGCAAGATGGGCAAGTGTCATCGTCTTTATATTGCCAAGAAGCTCCATAGCCCTAGACGGGATCAGAAGTAGCATGGTAAACAGTACAAGCAAGCCCATTTAGGCACAGTCCTGAAGGCCAACCCTTTTGGAGGCACTTCCCATGCATAACGAATTGTGCTGATAAAAACAGAAGTTGAAGCCAAACAGCCAAATTCTGCCACCAGGAACTGTGTCAGAGTCCAGCTGATCAAGAATGGCCAAAAAAAAAAAACCACAGTCCTTGTATCCAATGATGGTTGTTTGAATGTTATTAAAGAAAATATGAGTTTCTAGCTGTTGGATTTGGTCACAAAGGTCATGCTGTCGGTGACATTCCTGGAGTTTGTGTTAAGGCTATCAAAGTAGCCAATATCTCTCTTTTCGCCTTATACAAAGGCAAGATGGAAAGGCCAAGATCATAAGTTTTGATAGTGAAAACATGACAATAATAAACTTTCATATGCCACAAAAAAGTCTGAGAAACTATGATAACTAAGAGAATCTCAAAGAGACATAATTACTAAAAGTACATGGCTGTGTAATAGTTCTAAAAGGCAATAGCTTCATGTGACCTCTCTGGGGATGCCTTGGAAGACCAAGCAACCAGCTTTGTTTGCAATGAAGCTATGGCCATCTTGATAGCACATTCCTTATTTGTTTTCACTTTTCCCCTACCTCATTTCCTTTTCCTCTCTCACACTTTCTTCACTGGAATTTCACCCATTAATAAAGAATATACCAACATTACCTACAATAAACAAATTATGGAAACCACCCAAGTGTCCATTGATTGATGAATGGATAAAGAAGATGTGGCATACATACACATACACAACGGATATTTTTTTTTTTTTTTTACAAATAGTTTATTGTCAAATTAGTTTCCACATAACACCCAGTGCTCATCCCGACAAGCGCCCTCCTCCATGCCCATCCCCCCTCCCCCCCACATCCATCAGTCCTCAGTTTTTGTCAGCATTCAAGAGTCTCTCATGGTTTGCCTCTCTCCCTTTCCCCCACCATTTCCCCCCTTCTTCTCCCCCTTGGTCCTCTGTTAAGTTCCTCCTAGTCCTCCTATACGTGCACACATATGATATTTGTCTTTCTCTGCCTGACTTATTTCGCTCAGCATAACACCCTCAAGGTCCATCCATGTTGCTACCCATGGCCAGATTTCATTGTTTCTCATTGCCATGTAGTATTCCATGGTATAGATAAACCACATCTTCTTGATCCATTCATCTGTTGCACAATGGATATTTTCTCAGCTAAAAAAAAAAAAATGAAATCTTCTCATTTGCAATGACATGGATGGAACTAGAGAGTACCATGCTAAGCAAAATAAGTCAGTCAGAGAAAGACAAATACCATATGATTTCACTCATTTTGTAGAATTTAAGAAACAAAACAAATGGGAGGCACCTGGCTGGCTCAGTCAGTGGCATATAAGACTCTTGATCTCGGGGTTGTGAGTTTAAGCTCCACGTTGGATGTAGAGACTACTTAAATAGATATTTAAAAAACAAAAACAAATGAGCAAAGTAAAAAACGGGGAGAGAGAGGCAAACCAAGAAATAAACTCTTAACTATAGAGAACAAGCTGATAGTTACTAGAAGGGAAGGCGGGGGAATGGTTAAATAAGTGATAGGGTGTTATGATGAACACCTTGGTGATATATCAATGTGTTAAATCATTATGTTGTAAGTTATATTACACTGTGTGGGGCGCCTGAGTGGCTCAGTGGGTTGAGCGTCCAACTCAGCTCAGGTCATGATCTCACAGTTCATGGGTTCAAGCCCCGCGTCAGGCTCCGTGCTAAATGCTGGCTCAGAACCTGGAGCCTGTTTCGGATTCTGTGTCTCCTTCTCTCTCTGCCCCTCCCCTGCTCATGCTCTGTCTTACTCTGTTTCTCAAAAATAAATAAATGTGGAAAAAAAATTAAAAAATAAAGAAATGTTTAAAAAAATATTACACTGTGTGTTAGTTAACTAACTAGAATTTAAATAAAAACTTTTAAGAACTAAAGCATTAGTACATTAAAATATATATATATATATAGTGATATCCTGGAATAGAAAAAGGACATCAGAGGGGTGCCTGGGTGGCTCAGCCGGTGAAGCGCCCAAATCTTGGTTTAGGCTCAGGTCATGACCTCGGAGTTTCATGATTTCCAGCCCCGCATGGAGCTCTATATTGGTAGTGCAGAACATGCTTGGGATTCTCTCCCTCCCTTTCTCTCTGCCCCTCCTCAACTCATGCTGTTTCTGTCTCTCTCAAAATAAATATATAAACTTTAAAAAAATAAAGAAGACAAAAGGACATTAGATAAAACTAAAGAAATCTGAGGCACCAGGTGGCTCAGTCACTTAAGTGTTCAACTCCTTGGTTTTGGCTCAGGTCATCATCTCGTGGTTCCTGGGTTCAAGCTCAGCTGGTTTTGGCTTGAGTCAGGATCTTATGGTTCCTGGGTTTGAGTTTGGCACTGAACTTGGGGTTCATCCAACTTGGGATTCTTTCCCTCTCACTTTCTTTCTGCCCCTCCCCTGGTCACACACTCATGCTCTCTCTCAAAATAAATAAATAACCTTAAAAAGAATAAAAACAGAAACTAAAAAGGGGGCACTTGGGTGGCTCAGTCAGTTAAGCGTCCAACTTTGGCCCAGATCATGACCTTGCGGCTTACAGGTTGGAGCCCCACGTGAGGCTCTGTGCTGCCAGCTCAGCGCATGGAGCCTACTTCAGATCCTGTGTCTCCCTCTCCCTTAAAAATAAATAAACATTAAAAAAATTTTTTTAAAGAAATCTTATTATACTAGAGACTTTAATTAATAATAATATATCAATACTCATCAATAATAACCAATGCTCATTGGTTCATTTTTTACAACACATATACCATACTCACATAAGATGTTAACATGGAAAACTGGGTGTTGGGTATATAGAAACTACATGATCTTTGCAGTTTTTCTATAAATCTAAAACTGTTCTAAAAAATGTTTATTTTTTAGGGGCGCCTGGATAGCTCAGTCGGTTGAGTGTCTGACTTCAGCTCAGGTCATGATCTCACAGTTCGTGGGTTCAAGCCCCGCGTCAGGCTCTGTGCTGACAGCTCAGAGACTGGAGCCTGTTTCAGATTCTGTATCTCCCTCTCTCTCTGACCCTCCCCTGTTCATGCTGTCTCTCTCTCTCAGAAATAAAAAATATTTAAAAAATTAAAAAATAAAAAAATTAAAATGTTTATTTTTTAAATTAAATTCATACAAAAACCCTACCAATCAAATAAAACCACCATTACTTTACAGTTGAAGTATGCCATTTTATTTCTTTTAATATCTATTTATTTTTGAGAGAGAGACAGAGCATGAATGGAGGAGGGGCAAAGAGAAAGGGAGACAGAATCTGAAGCAGGCTCCAGGCTCTGAGCTGTCAGCAAAGAGTGTGACACAGGGCTCAAATTCACGAACCCAGAGATCATGACCTAAGCCAAAGTCAGACGCTTAACCAATGGACTTACCCACGCAGTCACCCCTAATGTATGCCATTTTATTTTTTACAATGTTTTTAATATTTTTATTTTTGAAAGAAACAGAGTGCGAGCAGTGTAGGGGACAGAGAGAGAGGAAGACACAGAATCTAAAGTAGGCTGCAGGCTCTGAGTTGTCAGCACAGAGCCCAATGCGGGACTTGAACTCGCGACCCACGAGATCAAGACTTGAGCAGAAGTCAAATGCTTAACTGACTGAACCACCCAGGCGCCCCAATGAATGCCATTTTAGACTTTTATGTAAATTTTAGATTTGTAGACACATACAGGGATAGTCCTACAAAAATGTGATCTACTACATAAAATTTCGTAACCTTTTACTTAACAAAATATATGCTTTCTAAGTCATAAAATTTTTTTTTAATGTTTATTATTTTTGAGGAGAGAAACAGAGAGCAAGGAGGGGAGGGGCAGAAAGAGAAGGAGACACAGAATGAGAAGCAGGTTCCAGGCTCTGAGCTGCCAGCACAGAGCTTGATGCAGACTCAAACCCACAGACCGTGAGATCATGACCTGAGCTAAAGTGGGCCGCTCAACCGACTGAGCCACCCAGGCACCCCTCCAAGTCATTAGAACATCATGTCTTTAGCTACAAGGTATTATCCTGTATAAAAGTACATTTATTTAACCAACCCCCCATTATTTAACATTTAAGACTGTCCAGATTTTAGCTATGATAAAAAATAGTACAAAAACAATTCTTAAACATCTTTACAAACTTACAAATTAACCAAGAAGAGCAGCTGCTGAGTTAAAGGGCACACAGGTTTTTAATGCTTTTAATAGGTAGAGCCAAAATGCCCTTCAAAAAGGATGTTCAAAGATAAATATCCACTAACAGCAGTGTATGTGTGCCAATTTCCTCACTCGTATGCCAATACAATATTAACACTTTATTACATACACACTGCCAGACAGGGTGGGGAAAGTGGAGGAAGTTGTTTTGTGTTGTTTGTTGTTTTGTGTTACTTGTTTATAAATGAAAAATAATGTATTTATCTTTAGTTATTTTTCACCATCTATTCATGTCTTTTGCCCATTTACTAGATATATTAAGATCATTAAACTTATAAATCCAACACATGATGCAAATTTTCCCCCCACAATCTGCCTGGCCTTGCTCATCACTGGATCCCCTACAGCTGAGAAAATGCCTGTCACATGGTAAGCACTCCATAAATATGTTAAACAAATACTAAGCGAATAAATTTGTCTTTATGATGTTTTTACCAACTACAGGTTGTTAATTCAAACAATATGCACCATTTTATGGATTCTGCCTTTGCAGTCATGCTTAGAACAGCTCATCCCATTTCAAGATTGGAAAAATGTTTACCCATTTTTTTAAAGTAGCAATTTCCGACTTCACATTTTTTTAAAGATTTTATTCTTGGGGCACCTGGATGGCTCAGTCAGTTAAGTGTCGAACTCTGGCATGAGGTCATGATCTCCCAGTTGGTGGGTTAGAGCTCCCTCCACCTCAGGTTTTGTGCTGACAGCTCAGAGACTGGAGTCTACTTTAGATCCTGTGTCTACCTCTCTCTCTACCCCTCCCCGCACTCATGAGCACACTCTCTCTCTCAAAAATAAATTAGCATTAAAAAATTATTAAAGATTTTATTTTTTTAAATGTTTTATTTATTTCTGAGAGAGAAAGAGCACGAGCAGGGGAAGGTCAGAGAGAGAGGGAGACACAGAATCCGAAACAGCCTCCAGGCTCTGAGCTAGCTGTCAGCACAGAGCCAGACGCAGGGTTCGAACCCACAAACCGGGAGATCATGACCTGAGCTGAAGTCAGACGCTTAACGGACTCAGCCACCCAGGTGCCCCTTAAAGATTTTATCTTTAAGTAATCTCTACACCCAACATGAGACTTAAATTTACAACCCCAAGATCAAGAGTCAAATACTCTACCAAAAAAGTCAGCCAGGCACCCCCTGACTTCACATTTTATATTTAAGTACTTAATTCACGTTGATTTTATTTACATTTTAAGCTAAAATTCCATTTTATTTTTTTCAGTTAGCCAATTGTTCCAACACAGTTTTGAAATTCCTTCTCAACTAATGTGAAATGCCATCTTTATAACACTAAATAGCTTTATTTATTTCTAAATTTATTATTCTGTTCCAATGCTCTATTCCAGAGCTACTACTCATTGTTTCATGATAGGATAGTTTTATTTGTATACTCACTAATACAATCCCACACACACACTTTACTTTCAAAACTATTCTTACTTTATAGGGTCATTCTTCCAAATGAACTTTGGAATCATTCTGTCAAATTTTTCAAAAGGTATTATGGTTGGAATTCTGTGAAATTACCAGCCATATGAGCTAGTTCAAGTTACTTATTCTCTGTTGCTATTCTCCTTGCCGGTAAAATGGAGAAAATAGTACCACCTCATAGGTTTGTTAACAAAACTAAATGAAGGCATATAGAGTATTAAGCTAGAAAGATGTTAACTGTCACTATAATTGTTTAAAAATGGTAACTATTGTTATAATGATTACTCAAAAAATGTTTTCCAAATTGTGCTCCCACAAAACTCAAAGGCCCTTTAAGTTACATCAAAGGGTAACACAAAACATAAGCAGTGATACGAAAAACGCACGTCTGCATCATTTCACTAAAGCCCTGACTCTCGGTAAAATGAGGAGCTGGGAGCAGAAACCATGAAAAACATCAAAGGTTCGTGGAAGGAAGCCTCAAAAATTTTACAAATAATGGCCTACCAAGTGGAGAAGACGACTTCTAGGTCCTTCTAGTCAGCTTTATAGGACATTAGCAAATCCCTTCTACTTGTTTCCTAGCTCCACCATTAAGGACAATACTACTTACCTCCTGGTCTCTTTCCAGGAAACAGAGATTAGCCCTCTAAAACACAATACTTTTCAAATGACTGAGTGCGAAGGCACAGAATATAAATGCAATTGATAAATATGGACAAATATGCCCAGAATATTAAATGAAACTACATCCAGGTTTCCTACATCAATGCAATGATGGGAGGGATGGGGGGTGGCTTCTGGAGACAAGACTTATCGTTTCGTTGTTAATTCTTTTGTTATCTGCATAACATTGGGATTCGGTAGAGGTCACATACCACAGGAAGGACTTAAAAAAAATCCTACACAAAATACAAATGAGAAAATGGAGGATGGGAACGGCAACAGGGCTTGCTCATTACAAAAGTAGCCAAAGGCCTAGACCCCTAATTCCTAGACCACAGCTCATTCCACCACACCATACAGCCTCTCGCCGACGCTTGCCACGCTTCGAAGTGGGAGGAGCAAAAGCAGACGGATCCGGCCGCAGCAAAGACGCTAAAGAAAACCACAGGTCGGCTCAGTCGGAGGCACGTGACTGGCCACGCCTCTCTCCTACCACCCTCCCCCTTCCCCGCGCCAGCAGCACGCGCTGCCAACCTCATCATGTGACCTTCACGCGGCCCCAGCGCTCCCCCTGCTAGGCGACTCTTTCCAGCAGCCATTTTGCAGAGAACTTGCCGTCCGTGCTCACAGAAGGGCAGGACGCCACGAAAACCCGTGGCCAGATTTTACAGGCTGCACACGCGCTTCGAAAGTGCGCTCGCACCGTGAGGGCTGAGCCGAACCTCACTGAACACGTCGCACCCCGGGGCGCCGGGGAAAGCTGTGGGTGCGCCTCAGCCTGCGATTGGCTGTGGCATCCACGTGATGCCACGGCCCCCCCCTCCATTTTCTCCTAACGCCCCCCCACAAAAACACCCTGACTCTTAACACCTCGCGCCAAGTACACGCCACTGGGCGCGTGGGTACCAACGGGGCGCGTGGCAACCAAGGCGCCTGCGCGTACCTGCCAGGGCCGACCGGAACGGGCCCACGCGCCGCTCCGCTCACGGGTCCCGGAATCCTCGCGCTGCCGGACCACCCGGCTAGTCATTGGCCGCCAGGTTTGGTCACGTGTTAATCTCAGGACCGCCCCTAACCGCTAATCACCTGGCACCGTGCTCGAAGCGGCGCCGAAAGTCTTTCGCACGCGGAAAGGGAGGGTAGTTAAAGGATCTTCTTTTTTGCCGCTTTGGTGTTACATTCGTAAAGGGGAAACGAGAAAGCTGGGTCTCAAAACTAAGTAAGCTCACACCTACCGGTTTAACTTCGCGTGCCTCTCCAGGAGCCGAGAACCATCGCCCTTGGGCGCTCCCCGATGCACGCCGGGATACGTCTGGCGCCCCTCAGTGTGCTGCAGCGCATGCCGGGAAAGGCACCTCTCCTGATTTCCTGGCTCTCACCTCCAGGGTGTTCTTTCATGTCCCCTTGAAAGCCTGTTCTTGGGCTGGGAATGAAGCGACTTGAGTAATTATGGGAGTGTGACTGGATGTAAAGAGGCACTTTCAGTGCCCTTTCCCCTACTTGTTCCGTCTCTGTGGTCTTGGGAAAACCGCTTAACCTTTCTTCGTGGAGCGTGCTCTTAGTAAGTGCCTGCTGAGTGCCTTTGTGAATATTGCAAAAAACAAACAAACAAACACACAGGGAGAGTGCTTGCCTACAATGAAACTATCAGCCTTTTATGGTCAATGGAAAATAATGCTAATTTAAGTACAACTGAACTGCAAACCCCACTAAGGAGTAGAAATAATGCTTGGAGTTTGTCTTAGGATAGAAGACCAGGCTTTTCTTGCTAACCTTATGGCTATTGTTGCGGAAAGTGGGGGTGGAAGGAGCAGGAGGCATTTTAAAAGGGCCCTTTTCTGGTTCTACTTGCTCCAGCAATGGTATATTGGAACCAAGAAAAACACCATCTCCTAACAGTCTAACACTGAGAAAAAGTGGTCTTAGATCATAAGCAGTTAATTTTGTGATATTCACAGGCTGACTACCGGGCCAAACCCTGATATTTTATTCCAGGAAGCCCCCAATTAGAACAATTCATATCTCTTTTGCTTTGAACTCCATTCCTCAGCTATTCTGATTTCAAAGCTATTTTTTCAGTTAACAAAGAGATGATTAAGCTTGGGGAATTTGACTAGCACTGGTCAGACTCACAAGAGTGCTGATTTATAAAGTAGAAATTAAATGTATTAATTAACAATGTGGTTACTGAGACAAAACACAGTTTGGGACTTTTGTTTCAAGATAGTCAATAAGCCTACTTAGAAAATTATTGGGGCTCCTGGGTAGCTCAGTCGTTCAGCATCTGACTTTGGCTCAGGTCATGATCTTGCAGCTTGTGAGTTTGAGCCCTTTGTCTCTCAATCTGTCTCTCTCTCTCTCTCTCTGTGTCCCTCCCCTGTTGACATTCTCTATCCCTCTCTCAAAATAAATAAACATTAAGAAAGAAAAGAAAATTATTTTCTGACTAGAAAATCAAAAGAAAGGGGGGGGCGCCTGGGTGGCTCAGTCAGTTAAACATCCGGCTTCGGCTCAGGTCATGATCTCACGGTTCGTGAGTTCGAGCCTCGAGCCCCGTGTCGGGCTTTGTGCTGATGGCTAGCTCAAAGCCTGAAGTCTGTTTCAGATTCTGTATCTCCTCGCTTTGAACCTCCCCTGCTCGCGCTGTCTCACTCTCTCACTCTCTCTCTCTCTCTCTCTCTCTCTCTCCCCCAGAAATAAATAAAACATTTAAAAAAATTTTTAAGGGAATTAAATTAATACATTTAATAAAACCATAAGGGGCCCCTGGCTGGCTCAGTACAGCATGTGACTCCTGATCTTAGGGTTATAAGTTTGAGCCCCTACTTTACGTGTAGAGGTCACTTTAAAAAAAATCTTTAAAAAAATAAAACCATTAAATTATAAGCAAAACTGTGTTAAACTTGAAATTTATAAAACACTCCAGTATATTTGATTACATTTCATCCTAACAACCACCAGGAGAACAAAGTACTATACTAATATTATCATCTCCTGAAACAATCCTAAGTGGGAAGCTGGAAATATGTTTTAACATGTCCTCCTAATGATTTTCATGCACAAGTAGGTTTAGGGTCTGTTGGCTATAGCTGAAAGAGCCTAGGCCTTGAAGTCAGACCCATCTGGGTGAACCTGCATATCTCTCCTTTATTGTACGTTGACCTTGAACAGGTTTTGTTTTTTTTTTAACTTTCTGAGCCTCAGTTCCTTTATCTGCAGGTTGGAGCCAATCACACCTATTCTTCAATTGTCATGATGATTCTGAGAAAGAAATATTTAAATTTTTTAATGTTTATTTATTTCTGAGAGAGAGGGAGAGACAGAGGGAGACAGAATCTGAAGCTGTCAACACAGAGCCTGACATGGAGCTCAAACTCACAACCCTGAGATCATGACCTGAGCTTAACTGACTGAGCCACCCAGGCACCCCCTCTAAGATAAAAATATTTAAAACACTTGTCACAGTCCCTGATGCCTAGGAGGCATTCTGTAAATGTGACTACTAGTTAGTCGTAAAGGTTGTATTCTAACCAGTGTCCTGTACTCTGTCCAACAGCACACTCTTGAATCCTTTTTTCTCCACTATTCTGTTTCTCCCCTAGACAGTGCTAGAGGCACACTAACAGATTCTTACACTACAGATCTTTTTTAGATTTTGGTGACTGTTGCCCATCTGTTGGTGCATATTGTTACATTATCTCCCGCCTTCATTTCAAGTTTTTTTTCTCTGTCTCTTAACATGTTAAAATGCTGAACTGCAGACATTATTGAAGTAAAATAATGATGATACAGAGATACTTAGAGAGTGGAGAGGGCACCTGTGCTTTGCTTCAAGTAGGTTAAAAATTGTTTTCATTTAAATACCTCAGAGTGAAGACACCCTCAAAATTTGCTCTTTACTTATATAACACAGTATTTTAGATGTTCCCTTCCCAGTCTCCTTCCAATGGTTTCTTTTCCAGTATCTTCATATGTTTCTAACAAAAAGAGGGTTTAGCTAAGGCAGAGTTTCCCACAGACATCTGAAATGTAATATTTCCTGAGTCAAACTACCCATCCCTTCACTCTACACACCAGCTACTACTCCCTTCCCTTACATGGGCAGTGACAATAAGTCTCCCGGTCTAGGAAACCTCCATTATCCTTACCTGTTCCTTCTCATCTGTTTAGCACATTCAACTGGTTTAAAAAAAAAAAAAAAAAAAAAAAAAAAGATCTGCTGCTTCTAACACTTAAACATCTTTTAAATCCAAAACCTACTTTCCCTTTCTTCTACCATTACATTAGTTCAATCCTTATCTTTGTGAGACCCTACAAATACAAATATTTCATTATAATGATAAGAGCAGGTTAAAGTTGATTTCAGAATACAAAACGTGTCACCTATACTGTTTTACAATAGACCAGTGAAAGGTTTATAAGGGCCTACACAGTGAATGCTTTTCATAAGAATGAGTGAAACAAATTTCTTTAATATAAGTGAATATATCTAATTATATACTATAGGAAATTATAAGGTCTGGAAATTGTGGACAGATATTTTACTAAGTGCTGAAGAGTAGTAGTATTGATTTTTAGTATTAGTAGACATTTATGTTATTCTCAAATATTTCTGGTTCACCCAACTTCCTAGAACATGATATAATTGTTTTTTCTTGCTCCATTGAAGTTCGGAGTGACTATAAGGCTTGCTTTGGCAATGTATTTGAGTGTAAGTGACATGTATCACTCCTATAAAGAAGCTTTAAATAGCAGTGTGCAGTTTACCCATATTCTCTTTCCTTTTGCCACAGCTACTAGCAATGCTCCAAGTGGTACTTACACTATCAGCATTGGGCCCATAAAATGCAAGACACAGAACAGATACCCTCAGCCAGTTAGCAGAGAATGTGTAGTATGAACAAGAAATAACTTCTAGTGTTCTGAGACACCAAGATTTGAGATTTTCAGTTAATACACATAACCTAGCACACATCAAATAATATAGAAATGGAGGAAGTTTCCACAAGTGTCCAAAATCCATTTGGTTAGACTCCAATTGTCAGTGACCACGATGTAATACAAATTTACAAACACAGGACAATAAGAGGGACAACTGCCTGATTGTGGTATAAAAGAAGAGCCTGGAGGTACCTGGGTGGCTCAGTTGGTTAAGCATATAACTCTTGATTTCAGCTCAGGTCATGATCTCAGGCTGTGAGATATAGTGAGTCCTTTGTCAGGCTCTGCGCTGACAGCGCAGAGTCTGCTTGGCATTCTCTCTCCCTTTCTCTCTGTACATCCGCTGCTCATGCATGTGTAAGCTCTCTCAATAAACAAACAAATAACCTGAAGAACATTCATTGGAACCTTGCTTTTTATCTCCCCTCACTACATTATCATTCTGCACAGACACCCAAAGTGATCTTTTAAAAATATTACTGAGATCTTTTTTAAGAGAAAGGTCTTACCTGACTACCCTATCTAAAGTGGACTGCCTCCAACCGCTGGTCACCTTTGTCACCCCCTTTTCTTTTTCTTCTAATTTTAAGTATGTTTATTTACAAGCTCTACACCCAATGTGGGGCTTGAACTCACAACCCCAAGATCAAGAGTTGCATGCTCTTCCTATTGAGCCAGCCAGACACCCCTCACCCCATTTTATTTTCTTTATGGTACTTCTCATTTTCTCAAAGTACCTTATCTATTTGTTTCATTGTTTCCCTTCTGTCTCTACCCAAAAGAATGCAAACTTCATGAGAGTAGAAGCCTCCTCTATATTCTCAGCATTTTGAAAAGTATCTGGTACATAAAACACAGCCAGTGAGAAAATACCTGCAAACCATATATCTGATAAAGGTTTAATATCCAGAACATACAAAGAACTCCTACAACTCAACAACAAAAACTCTATTAAAAAATGGGCAAAGGGGGGGTGCCTGGGTGGCTTAGTCAGTTAAGTGTCCGACTTTCGCTTGGGTCATGATCTCGCGGTTCGTGGGTTCGGGCCCCGCGTCGGGCTCTGTGCTGGCTGCCAGCTCGGAGCCTGGAGCCTGTTTCAGTCTGTGACTCCCTCTCTCTCTGACCCTCCCCTGCTCACGCTGTCTCTCTCTCTCCTAGAAATAAATAAAAAACATTAAAAAAATTTAAAAAAAAATATGCTTGCTGTTTTGACCTCTGCTGACATATCACCCATAAATCTTCCATTTATGCATCAATGGAAATCTTTCAAAGAACAATAGTAAAACCAGGAAAACAAAACCTATATTTCAAAGGANGCCCCGCGTCGGGCTCTGTGCTGGCTGCCAGCTCGGAGCCTGGAGCCTGTTTCAGTCTGTGACTCCCTCTCTCTCTGACCCTCCCCTGCTCACGCTGTCTCTCTCTCTCCTAGAAATAAAACATTTTTTAAAAAAATGGGCAAAGGGGGCGCCTGAGTGGCTCAGTCGGTTAAGCATCCAACTTCGGCTCAGGTCACGATCTCATGGTTCATGGGTTCGAGCCCCGCATAGGGCTCTGTGCTGACAGCTCAGAGCCTGGAGCCTGCTTCAGATTCTATGTCTCCCTCTCTCTCTGCCCCTCCCCTGCTCATGTTCTGCCTCTGTCTCAAAAAGAAATAAACATTTAAAAAAATTTTTTTAATGGGCAAAGAATTTGAATAAATATCTCTCCAAAGAAGAGATATGAATGGCCAATAAGCACACGAAACAATGCTCAAAAACACTGACCTTTTAGCAAATCAAAAACACAGTGAGATACCACTTCACACCTCTTACAATGGTTACTATTAAAAAAAATTTTTTAAGAAAAATCTTTTTTTATTTTTTTAATGTTTACTTATTTTTGAGAAAGAGAGACAGAGTACAAACAGGGGAGGACCAGAGAGAGAGGGAGACACAGAATCTGAAGCAGGCTCCAGGCTCTGAGCTGTCAGCACAGAGCCCAAAGCTGGGCTTGAACCCACGAACCATGAGATCATGACCTCAGCTGAAGTTGGATCCTCACTCAGACACCCCAATTTAAAAAAAAATTTTTTTTAACAGAAGATAACAAATGTTGGCAAGGATATGGAGAAATTGGAACCCTTGTGCTTTGGTGGTAGACATGTAAAATGGTGCAGCCACTATGGAAAACAGTATGGCAGTTCCTAAAAATATATATATATAGCCATACAATCAAGCAATTCCACTTCTGAATATATACTTACAAGAATTGAAAGTAGGATGTTGAAGAGATATTTGTACACCTAGATTCACAGCGGCATTCTTCAGAATAGCCAAAAGATAGAAGCAACCCAAATATTCATGGACAGATGAAGAGATAAGCAAAATGCGGTATGTACATACCATGGAATATTATTCAGCATTCAAAAGGAGGGAAAAGCTGACACATGCTACAACACAGATGAATCTTGATGATATTGTGGTTTATGAAATAAACCAGATACAAAAAGACAAACACTTCATGTTTCCACTTAAACAAAGTATCTAGACTAGTCAAATTCATAGAGACAGAAAATAGAATGGTGGTTGCCAAGAACTGGAGGGAAGGAGTAATGGGGAGTTCTTACATAAAGGGCAGAGAGTTTCACTTTTGCAAGATGAAAAGATTTCTGGAGACTGGTTGTACCACAATGTAAATGTACTCAACACTATTCAACTATCCACTTAAAAATGCTTATTAGGATGGAAAAAAAATGGTTAGGATGGTAAATTTTATGTTATATATATTTTATCACAGTTTTTTAAAAAAGAAAGTCAGCAGATATTTGTTGATAGAATTAAGGAATGAATGAATATATAAGCTAGGACTGATGCTTTTGATAATCATTTACCATTTTAATTCACTGGAGTTGACCACTTCCAATGCTTACTAGTATTGGGCATTTGTGAGTGTGTGTGAGAGAGACAGACAGACAGAAAGATAGACAGTCCTCTATACTGCTCCCAGATTTAGGTTCCTTTCCTGAAGCACAGATCTCATCATATAATGCCTTAATTTGAAAACCATTGATAGGAGTGCCTGGGTGTCTCAGTTGGTTAAGTGTCAGCCTTTGGCTTAGGTTATGATCTAATGGTTCATGAGTTTAAGCCCCACATCAGGCCCTGTGCTGACAGCTCACAGCCTGGAGCCTGCTTCAGATTCTGTGTCTCCCTCTCTGTCTGCCCCTCTCCGGTTGTGCGTGCTCTCTTTTGCGCGCCCGCTCTCTCTCTCTCTCTCTCTCTCTCTCTCTCTCAAAAATAGATAAACATTTAAAAAATAAAAATAAAAAATAAAAAAACAAAAACAATTGATAAAGTGTAGGGGTGCCTAGGTGGATCAGTCACTTGAGCATCCAATTCTTGATTTCAGCTCAGGTTATGAGTTCAAGCCCGAGATTGGGCTCTGTACTGAGAGCACAGAGCCTGCTTAGGATTCTCTCTCTCCCTCTCTCTCTGCCTCTCCCCTGTTCTCTCTCTCTCTCTCAAAATAAATAAATAACCTTTATGAAAATAAATTGATAAAGTCCAATTTATTGACCTTTACTTTAATGGTTACTTTTGTGACTAGCCTAAGAAATCTTTGCCTACCCAAAGTTGTAAAGATTTTCTTAGCTTCTTTAAAAATATTTAAGTAATCTCTACGCTTATTGTGGGGCTCAAACTCACCACCCCCAAAACCATGTTCTACCAACGGAGCCAGCCAGGTGCCCCTTAGCTTTAGGTCTAATATCTACCTCAAATTAATATTAGTGTATGGTGTGAGGTAGGGGTTAAGTTGTTATTTTCATAAAAATATCAAGTTGATTCAACACTATTTATTGAATACTTTTTTCTACCTTTGAATTACTTATGCACCTGTATTCATTATCTATCACTGTGTAACAAATTTCCCCAAGATTAGCAGGTTAAAACAGCAAATATTTATTATCTGAGAGTTTCTGTGGTTAAGGAATCCGGGCATAGTTTACCTGGGTGCCTCTGGAAGAAAGTTTGTCATGAGGTTGCCGTCAAGCTATTGGACAGGTCTGCAGCTTATCTGAAGGCTTGATTCACGAGGAGCAGAGTCTGCTTCCAAGCTCATGCATATGATTCTGGGCAGACCTTGATTTTTTGCCATACTGACTTCTCTACACAGCTACTTTCAACATGTCAGCTAGCTCTTTACCAATAGCAAGCCACCCAAGAGAGAAAGAGTGTGCCCAAGCTGTAAACTGGAGTCTTTTTTTGTTTTGTTTTTAATTTTTTTATTTGTACTTTGTTTTTTTCAAATGTTTATTTTTGAGAGAGTGAGAGAGCCTGAGCAGGGGAGGGGCAGAGAGAGACAAGGGGACACAGAATCACAAGGAGGTCCCATGTTGACAGCAGAGACCAATTTGAGGCTAAACCATGAGATCATGACCTGAGCCTGAAGTCGGATGCCTAACCAACTGAGCCACCCAGGCGCCCCAGTCTTTTTTTTTTTTTTTAAATTTTAATGTTTTATTTATTTTTTGAGAGAGAGAGACATGGTGAGCAGGGGAGGGTCAGGAAGAGAGGGAGTCACAGAATCCAAAGACAGGCTCCAGGCTCTGAGCTATCAGCACAGAGCCCGACGCAGGGCTCGAACCCACAAATTGTGAGACCATGACCTGAGCCAAAGTCAGACGCTTAACCGACTGAGCCACTCAGGTGCCCCAACCCCAGGCTTTTTTAAACCTAACCCCAGAAGTAACATCCTATCACTTGTCAGCCTACACTCAAAAGGAGATCACATAAGGATGTGAATACCAGGAGGCAGGAATCACTGGGGTCCATCGTAGAGGCTGCCAACCACAACATCTGTTTTCAAAACTCAATTGACTAGGGATGCGTAGGTGGCTCAATTAGTTAAGCGTGCAACTCTTGATCTCGGTTCAGGCCATGGTCTCACTGTTCCTGAGATTGAGCCCCATGTCATCAGGCTCTGCTGACAGTACAGAGCCTGCTTGGAATTCTCTCCCTCTCTCTCTGCTTCTGCCTGTGCACATGCTCTCTCTCTATCTCTCAAAATAAAATAAACCTTAAAAAATCAATTGACTACATATTTTTGGGTCTGTTTCTAGGTTCTATTTTGTTTCATTGACCTGTTTATTTTTCCACATATTAATGCCATGCTGCCTTGGATTTCTGCAGCTCCATAATAAGTCTTGAGGTCAAATTGTTTTTTTATGTGGGTTTTGTTTTTTTAAACAAATTTTTTTTAATTTTTTAATGTTTTATTTATTTCTGAGAGAGAGAAGCAGCATGAGCAGGGGAGGGTCAGAGAGAGAGGGAGACATAGAAGTTGAAGACAGGCTCCAGGCTCTGACCTAGCTGTCAGCACAGAGCCTGATGCAGGGCTTGAACCCACAAACCATGAGATCATGACCTGAGCCGAAGTCAGACACTTAACCAACTGAGCTACCCAGGCGCCCCTGTTTTGTTTTGTTTTTAAGTAATCTCTATACCTAACTCAAGGCTCAAACTTACAACCCCAAGATCAACAGTCAGATGCTCTCCAGACTGAGTCAGTCAGGCACTCCTTTCCCCTTTCAAAACTGTTTTGACTATTCTAGGTCCTTTGTATTTCCACATAAATTTTAGAATCAGCTTGTTAATTATTATGAAAAACCCCCTGGTACGTATGTATGTATATATGTAAGAGTGTTTCTTTTTGAGAGAGAGAGAGAGTGTATATGAGCGGGGGAGGGACAGAGAGAGAAAGGGACAGAGGATCCAAAGTGGGCTCTGCACTGACAGCAGTGAGTCCAATACCGGGCTCCAACTCACAAACCATGAGATCATGACCTGAGCTGAAGTCGGACACTCAACTGACTGAGCCACCCAAGTGCCCCGAAAAAAAACCCTGGTATTTTAACTGGAATTGCATTGACTCCATAGATCAATTGTGAATAACTAATACCTTAATAACATTGTCTTCCAATCCATTAATATGTGCTCACAATACAGACATCTGACAAAGAACAAACATTTGAAACATATAAAAGAACCCCCTTAGCTCATAATAACAAGACAGCAATGTAATTTTTTTTATTTTTTAAGTGTTTTATTTATTTCTGAGAGAGAGATTAGAGAGAGACAGTGTGAGCAGGGGAGGGTCAGAGAAAGAGGGAGACACACAATCTGAACCAGGCTCCAGGCTCTGAGCTAGCTGTCAGCACAGAGCCCGACGCGGGGCTCGAACCCACAAACTGTGAGATCATGACCTGAGCCGAAGTCGGACGCTTAACTGATTAAGCCACCCAGGCGCCCCAACGTAATATTTTTTTATATGGACCTTGAATTGACACTTAACAAGAAATATCTACAAATAGCTAATAGGCATACAAAAAGATGCAAAATACTATTATCATGAAAATACAAATTAAAACCACAATGAGATACCATTCATACTCCCCAGAATGTCTAAAATTAAAAAGACTTGATGGGGCACCTGGGTGGCTCAGTCAGTTGAACATCCACTTTTGACTTAACTGAGTCATGATATCACAGTTTATGACTACAAGCCCAACATTGGGCTCTGCACTAACAGCATGGAGCTTGCCTAGGATTCCCTCCCTCTCTCTCTCTTTCTCTCTCTAACCCTCCTTTGCTCATATGTTATTTCTCTCTCTCTCTCAAAATAAATAAATGAACTTAAAAAAAAATTTTTTTTAAGGGGCACCTGGGTGGCTCACTCAGTTGAGCATCTGACTTCAGCTCAGGTCATGATCTCACGGTCCATGGATTCAAGCTCCACATCCAGCTCTGTACTGACAGTTCAAAGCCTGGAGCCTGCTTCAGATTCTGTGTGTGTCTCTCTCTGTCTCTCAACAATAAATACATGTTGGCTAGATTTGGAGCAACTAGAACTCTCATACATAGCTGCTGTGAATGTAAAATGGTAAAACCCTTTGGAAAGTAGTTTGGCAATTTCTTAGATTTAAACATATACTAGGGTTCCTGGCTGGCTCAGTCCATAGTGCAAGTGACTCTTGGTCTTGGGGTCTTCAGATCAAGCCCCACATTGTACACAGAGACTACTTAAAAAATAAAAAAGAGGTACCTGGGTGGCTCAGTCAGTTAAGCATCCAGCTCTTGATTTCAGCTCAGATCACAATCTTATGGTTTGTGAGTTCAAGCCCTATGTGGGGCTCTGTGCTGACAGTGCAGAGCCTTCCTGGGATTCTCCATCCCTCTCTTTCTGCCCCTCCCCAACTCCCTCTCTCTCAAAATAAAAAATAAACATTTTTTAAATAAATAAAATTAAATTAAAAATAAAAATTTTTTTGACATATACCTACCCTATGGCCCAAAACTCAACTTTTTGGTATTTACTCAAGAGAAAGGAAAACATGTATCTTCAAAAAAAAGTGTTGTGTAAGAATTTTTATGCCAACTTTATTCATAATAACCAAAAACTAGAAATAAATATCCAAATGTCCATCAATAGAAAAGTGAATAAACACTGATTATCAATGAGCTATTACTCAACAATAAAAAAGAGTGAACTATTGATATATGTAACAACATGGAGGACTCTCAAAACACATGTTGAACATAGGAAGCCAGAAATATAATACACTATGATTCCATTTATGTGACATTCTAGAACCAACAAAACTAATCTATGATATGCTGGAAAAAAGATGACCTAAATTCTTTGCTACTATCCTCACTTAAAAGTGAGATTTATTTCTCCACCCCTTTGAATTAAAAAAAAAAATCTTAACATTCATTTTTCAGAGACTGAGAGAGACAGAGTTGAATTGGGGAGGAACAGAGAGACAGAAGGAGGCACAGGATCCGAAGCAGGCTCCAGGCTCTGAGCTGTCAGCACAGAGCCCAACATGGGGCTCAAACTCACAAACCCTGAGATCATGACCTGAGCCGAAGTCTACCCCTTTGAATTTAAGCTGGTCTTGTGACTGGTTCGACCTATAGAATACAGCAGAAGTGATGCTATACCAGTTTGGGGTTCAATCTTTAAAGGAATTAGCAGCACCTCGCTGTCTCAGTCAGTTAGAGCACATGACTCTTGATATTGGAGTATGTGAGTTCCAGCCCCACGCTGATGGAGTTTACTTTAAAAATTTTTTTTACGTTTTTAAAAAAGTGGGCACCTGGTGGCTCAGTGTGTTAAGTGTCCAACTTTGGCTCAGGTCATGATCTCTCAGTTTGTGGGTTCGGGCACCATATAGAGGCCTCTTTAGACCCTCTGTCTCCCTCTCTCTCTGCCCCTCCCCTGCTTGCTCACACTGTCTTTCTCCCTCTCTCAAAAATAAACATTAAATAATAATAATGATGATGATAAATAAATAAAGGGCGCCTGAGTGGCTCAGCTGGTTAAGCATCTGACTTTAATCTCAGCTCAGGTCATGATATCATGGTTGGTGAGTTCAAGCCCCGCATTGGGCTCTGCGCTGATGGCACTTAGCCTGCTTGTGATTCTGTCTCTCCTTCTCTCTGTGCCCCCTCAATTTGTGTGTGTTTTGGAGGGAGGGGGGCACATGCATGCACTCTTTCTCTCTCACTCAAAATAAATAAATAAACTTTAAAAAATTATTTAAAAATTAAAAATTTAAAAAAATATATATTTTAAAGGAGTAGCAGCTTCTATTTCCTCCTTCTTGGAACCCATACTGTGAGGAAGTTCAAACAGCTGTGTGGAAGAAAAACAAAGTCCCTTACTGACAGCCTTAGCTGCATTCCCAGCCAAGAGCCAATCCCTACTTGCCAGTCATGTGAGTGAGTCATCTTGGAAGTAGATTCTCTAACCCCAACCTTAGTCAAGGCTCTCTCAGCTGATGTCACAGAAAGCAGAGACAAACTGATTCCACTGAACCCTAACTAAGTTGCAATACTGTGAGCCAATAAATGATTTTTATTGTTTTAAGTCACTAGGTTTTGGGGTGTTTTACATATCAATGAATAACCAAAACATATGGTAATAGAAAAATCATATTAGTAGTTGCCTTTGGAAAAAAGTGGGATAAGTTGCAAAACACAAAAGGGGATTTTCAGGAGTGATAGAAATGTTCCATATCTTGATTGGGGTTGCAGTTATAAGGGTATATATATATTTATCAAAACTTTTGAACTGTAGACTTGAAATCTATGTATTATAATGTATGTAAATTATACCTAATTAAATTATTATAAAAATAATAATAACTTTGATGATCATCTACTAACTAGAATATAAACACTAAGATCCTCACTTGCTGAGGCACTCTTCACAAAGTAGCCCCAGCCTGAATTCCCAGGATATTCCCTTCCCACCCTTCACACTAAAGCTAAACAAAATGATTGGCAATTCCACATGGGCCCAGGCTTATTGAGGTTGAGGTTGTTCTGTCTTCCTGGTATGTCATTCCTGATCTCAGGCTCCTAAAGTCCTAGTCATCCTGTGACACCCACCCTTATGTATCCCTGTGCTGAGACATTCTTAGTTACCACCTGCTCTTGCTCAAAGAACACTTTGTGAGAACTTTTATTATAATACTTTTCACAATATAGTGTAAGTTTTTGTTTACACGTTTCTCTACTAGACTCTGACTTCCTTCAGGAAAGAGAAAACTTTTTTTTTAATGTTTATTTATTTTTGAGAGAGAGAGAGAATGCAAGCAGGAGAGGGGCAGAGAGAGAGAGGAGACACAGAATCTGAAGCAGGCTTCAGGCTCTGAGCTATCAGCACAAAGCCCTACATGGGGCTCAAACCCATGAACCGTGAGATCATGACCTGAGCCAAAGTCAGATGCTCAACTGACCTAGCCACCCAGGTGCCCCAGGAAAGAGAAAACGTCTGATTCATTTTTGTGTCACCATATCTAAGTACTGGGCAGGGTAAAAGATGCTCAGTAAGTGATGAATGAATTATTATACATTAGCCAGAGGCTTTTTTGGCTCCTCTCATTATTTTACTGGTCTTTTCCAAACTTCTGTGGTGTAGGTGTCCCTTGTGTCTACATCCACTGCCATCCTCATCCTCCATTATCTGCTTCTCTCTCTCTCTCTCTCTCTCTCACCATTCGACAGTCTCTAAAGGCTCACCCAACATCATGGCTGCAATCATTTCCTTCACTACAGGTATTTCTGAAATTCAGTCATTATCAATACATTTTTACTGAGCATTGAGGACACTATACTAAAGGCTAGAATACAAAGACTTAACAAAAGAATCCAGAGGAAGTTGAGGATTTGAAGGGTCCTGAATGTTGGAAACAAGAGACCAAAAGGAACTGAAAATCTTCAAGAAACTAAGTCTGTGTGCCCTAGAGAGTGCAGAAGCATTAAAAAAATTTTTTTTAATGTTTTTTATTTTTTTTTTGAGAGAGAGAACATGAGTAGAGGAGGGGCAGAGAGAGAGGAGGACAGATATCCAAAGTAGGCTCCGTGTTGACAGGCTGACAGCAGCAAGTTTAATGCAGGGCTTGAACTTATGAACCACGAGATCACAACCTGAGCCGAAGTTGGACACTCAACTGACTGAGCCACCCAGGTGCCTTAAGGAAGCATTTTTTTTTATTTTTTTAATGTTTTATTTACTTCTGTGAGAGAGAGAGAGAGAGACAGCGTGAGCAGGGGAGGGTCAAAGAGAGAGGGAGATACAGAATCTGAAGCAGTCTCCAGGCTCTGAACTAGCTGTCAGCACAGAGCCTGACGTGGGGCTCGAACACACAAACTGTGAGATCATGACCTGAGCCGAAGTCTGACACTTAACAAACTGAGCCACCCAGGCGCCCCTAAGGAAGCATTCCTAAATGGGTAAGTATGAAGGAGGAATTGGTTTGGGGAGAAAAAGAATGAATTTTGTCTTAGCCACTTTGGGTGTCATACTCTTACATTGGAGTGAAACAGTGTTATAAACAGAGATACAGAATTGTATTCATTTTTGAATGTCTTCCCCCCCCCAAAAAAAAAAGATATATATATAGTTTTGCCTTCATGAGACTTGAGGTGACAGATACATATCAAACAATTCTTTAATATAAAATTACAATTTATAATAAATACTGCAAAGAGGAACATATTCCTGTGAAATATATAGCACAGAGAATTGACCTGTTCAAGAAACTGGCAATGATTGCTCAAGGAAGAGTAGAAGTTGACTGGGGGAGGGAGAAAAAAGGTTCTAAGCAAAGGAATAGCATATGTAAAAGACTATAGCATAGAAATAGAAAGTAGCCTGGGTGACTTAATTGGTTAAGCATCCAACTCTTGATTTCGGTTCAGGTCATGATCTCATGGTTGGTGAGTTTGAGCCCTATATCAGACTCTGCACTGGTAGCACGGAGCCTGCTTGCCTGCTGGGATTCTTTCTCTCTCTCCCTCTCTTCCCCTCCCCTGCTTTCTCTCTCTCTCTCTCTCTCTCTCTCTCTCTCAAAATAATTTTAAAAATAAGCATTAAAATTTAAAAATAAATTTTTTTAAGTTTTTTAAAATTTATTTCTGAGAGAAAGATAGAGAGAGCACGAGCAGGGGAGAGTCAGAGAGAGAGGGAGATACAGAATCTGAAGCAGGCTCCAGGCTCAGAGCTGTCCGTGCAGAGCCCAACACAGGGCTTGAACCCACAAACCGTGAGATCATGACCTGAGCCAAACTCGGACGCTTAACCGACTGAGCCACCCAGGCGCCCCTAATTTTTTTTTTAAAAATTGGGGTCTCAGGGATGCCTGGGTGGCTCAGTCAGTTAAGCATCTGACTCTTGGTTTAAGCTCAGATCATGATATTATGGTTTGTGAGATGGAGCCCTGAGTAGGACTCTGTGCTGACAGTATGGAGCCTGCTTGGTATTCTCTCTCCCTCTCTGTCTGCCTCTCTCCTGTTCTTGCTCTCTCCTTAAAATAAACATACATTAATAAAAATAAAAAAGTGAGTTTAAGAGAAAAAGATAATTTCTTGCTGCGATTATTCCTGGAGCCCTTATCACAGGTAACAAACCTTTTTAAAAACCAAGTATAAATTTGCTAAAAACTTTTTGTATGTTCCATAATTATTTACATCACCAAGGAAACTGAAGAATTTACAAGAAGCCAAACTGTCTCTATTCTCTTCTTCAAATGTCAGTGGTGTGTTGGCAAAGATTCCTAGAGGAGTGAGAACAGAAAAGCAGCAACACTAAAAAGCCAAAAACCTCCTCATAGAGAGACATCAATCAAAAAATGCCAAAACCCAAATTGTACTTCACAGAAAGGCAAATTGGATTCAGAATAGTTTCCAGGCAAATTTGCATCGTTGCTATTACTTCCTCCGGCAATATGCATTAGTAGTTTTTCACATGAAAACATTGTGAAGAACTAGCAACTTCTTAACGATAATTCTTTTGATGTAAGGACATAAACACAATTCAATATTCCAGTTCACATGCACAGGTAAAGCCAGCTTCATGAGGTTTCATGACTCAAAAGGATAAATACTGGCGTAAATACATTACAAACCGGGCAGCCTAGATACTCAGCTATACAACCAATTGGGAATCAAACTCAGATACAGAGATGTACAGATCCATTGTTCCTGAGATGCGAACAAGGAGCAAACACAGCACAGAATGGAATTGGGTGTAAGAATGTGTCATGTGAATCCGCCTACGGACAACTCTGGGAACTGTTCCGGAAATGGGAGGAGGCTGTCATCACCTCTCCCTCGGAAGCACCATGTGCTTCAGAAATCATTTTTGTTTTGGAAGTGCATGTTGATATGCCGGCTCCCTTCCCCCGTTTCCCTCCTCCCTACTCTGGGAAACAAACTTGAGGCTCATTGACCTCTGCATTTGCTGTCAGAGAAAGGAAGTAGGGGGAAGTTTTTGCAAACACCCACCCCGAGAAGCAGGGCATCACCCAGGCGGGCATGCTCTCTGACTCCTCCTGGTGGACACGAAGGAAAGACCAGTTCCTTACAATGAGGCGGAAAGACCTGAACTGTGGGTAACTGAGAGACCCGCAGCGGAGGTCAGTTCAAAGGGACTGATGAGTAAGTTTTGACCTACTTTGTTCTGTGTGGACAGACATAAGAGGAGTGATGAATGGCAACATCTAGTCCTTTACTGGGAAAAGAAGCCTACAGTTTCTCTAACTGTACATCAATAAAGATCAACATTGCCTGACGCTAAAGCAGACACAGTGTAGATGGCCCCAAACCATTATATTAACAACTTACCATTGCTATCCAGCCACAGTCCTTGGGACTTCTCACGTGTCAGCAAATACTTTTTGAAACAGAAGAAGACAGTGTTCTAATTACTGTTTCTAATCAGAGATGGCTGTTGTGCATCCACTCGAGCAAATAAATCACACATTGAGGATGACTTGTCATCATGCCATTTAACCTGAAGCTCTCATGTCTTTTCAGGAATATTCTATGTTGCCCTGAAGGCCCACCAAATTTCTGCCTCTCCCAGCAGAATAAGAAGACACCTATAGATTATAAAATCTGTCTTTCCCCCTGGTACTTTTGCTCCTGGACAGGCTAAAACCCTCTGCCTGAGTGTTTACATCATATTTCATTCCCTCTTAGTCACTGCTTAGCTACACAGATTTTGGTCTTTACATTTCTACCAGAGATCAGCTCTTCTTTTCTCTCAGCCACTTGTTCTACTCTCCTATTGTTAGAGTTATTTCAGCAGAATCGCTCAGAAAACCTGCTACTCCATTACTTATTTCTGTAGAAATTTCATGTTCATGCCCCTAACACACATACACACACTCAGTATTAATATGGAGTCCAGATGTTCTGGGCCCAAGTAGACTTATTCTAAGTGGGTTTGCAGAACCTGAATCCATAGCTCTTGGGGAATTTGGCCCCAGAATACCTGCTTAACTAAATGAAGGGAGGGCAAGGCTGTGGGTTGTGAATATGCAAGGTGGACCATTGTCCATAGGGCCAAAAACAAGACCAACTGAGAGGACAGACTTCATGTCAACCCCAGTGAGCAGGCAGTGGTTTCCCCAGTTCTCATTAACATTTCCGGCTGGCCTAGGAAATAGGGAAATTCTGAAAACATACCGGTAGCAACTTTTCTGACAATCAGACTGAGGGACAGCCAGCTTGTATGTTGGGAAAGCAATCTCATCCTAGGTTACAGCCATCACAATTAATACTTGGGTTGTAATTTGCAATGGGCAAAGCATTTTATGAGAGCCAATCTGATCTTTGCAGCACTCTAGGGAAAAGGCCCAAGAAACTGTTCTTGAGTAAAGAAGGTCCACAAAAGAGGGCACAGAGCAGAATGAGAGAGAAAATTCAGGAAAGAAAGAGACAAAGCGAATAGTCTTCAGAGAGCTGCTGACATCTCAACTGTTGTGATTGATATGGGACCCTCTGCCTGCACGGGGGTGCAGGAGTGCAGCAAAGCCACTTGGCTTTGCTAGTCCACCCAGTTTTTTTTTTTTTAGTTTTTTAAAATTGTTTTATTTATCTCTGAGAGAGAGAGAGAGAGAAACAGCGTGAGCAGGGGCGGGTCAGAGAGAGAGGGAGACACAGAATCTGAAACAGGCCCCAGGCTCCGAGCTGGCAGTCAGCACAGAGCCCGATGCGGGGCTCAAACCCACAAACTGTGAGATCATGACCTGAGCCGAAGTCAGACGCTCAACCAACTGAGCCACCCAGGCACCCCATCCCCAGTTCTGAACTCCCAGGTGTGTTACAGAGGAAACCCACCTCTATTACAGAGCGAAGTTAGCCCATACATCTTCCCAGGGATGGGGACCATGGACACACTGGGCTTTATCATTAATTAAAATTGCAAGCTTCCTTCCTTATTTTCTCACACATATTTCATGGGTCACTATAAAATGTTACCCAGGAATTCAGGTTAATGTTGTTATGAGCAGAACTCTGCCTTTCTGCCTTTCCCTCCCGCCCTCACACTCCTATTTTTTTTTTCTGCTCCTGCTGTTGCTGCTGTTGCTGTTTGCCTTTTTCTCCTCCCTCAGTATCACTCACTTCCTCTCCCTCTTCTGCATGAGTCTTTTTCTCCCCACTCCTCCTCCTCACTGTTTCCCTCCTGTGCTCCTTCAGGAACCAAACAGTTCCACTGTAAGGACTCTGAAACACAAGAAACAGACTGTGGTTGACTGAGCTGGTGAGTGGAAGACATCACAGGATACCACACGGGTGTCCCAGGGCCTGTCAACCTGAGTCGGGCTGGAGTTTTCCTGCTGTCCTGTTGGCAGCAACTCCAGGGAGTCCAGATGGTCCTAGAAAAATCTCTGGCCCAACAATAGACAGGGAGAATTTATTTTAAAGCCCTAGAAATGTCGAATTGGAATCAGGTTGAATCTGGGACCCCTGATAGCTGGAACATAACCTAAACATACAAGGAGTCCAATGTGGCCTCCCTCAAGGGCCATTAAACCCTGAGCATAGTCAGGAGCTCCATGGATGTTGGTGCTGGGGTTGCAGACTCAGAGGCACACAGGCTACTTCTCGATGGTAGTAATGGGGAAAGCCCAGAAACTTCCTGCTGGAAAGGAATATGGTTCAGGAGAAGCTACTCTACTCCCAAGGACCTCAAGAAGGGACAGTGCTGGGCTGAACACATCATCTGCATACTTCTACTCCTACATGGTGCCCAAATGCTGTCCTGAGACCACTATATCAGTGGTGAACATATGCACACATCTTCTCCTTGTGGACAAAGATGCCCTTTCTGGTGCTGGGAGCTGATTATATTTTGGTTTAACATTTGTTTTAAAATATTATAAGTGGCGCCTGGGTGGCTCAGTCCGTTAAGCATCTGACTTTGGCTCAGGTCATGATCTCACAGTTCGTGAGTTCGAGCCCTGCTTCGGGCTCTGTGCTGACAGCCAGCTCAGAGCCTGGAGCCCGTTTCGGATTCCGTATCTCCCTTTCTCTCTGACCCTCCCCTGTTCACGCTGTCTCTCTCTCTCTCTCTCTCTTTCTCAGAAATAAAACATTTTTAAAAAATTAATGTCAAAAAATTTTTTTAAATAAAATAAAATATTATAAAAGGGACGCCTGGTGGCTCAGTCGGTTAGGCATCTGACTTCAGCTCAGGTCATGACTCACGGTTTGTTTGTGGGTTTGAGCCCCGCGTTGGGCTCCGTGCTGACAGCTCAGAGCCTGGAGCCTGCTTCAGATTCTGTGTCTGCCTCTCTCTCTGCCCCTCCCCCACTCACACTCTAGCTCTCAAAAATAAATAAATCTTTAAAAAAATAATAAAAGAATGTCTTTAAGAATGTTTAAAATACATACATTATAAAAGGTAATACTGTGGCCTTATGGAGTCCATTTTCCACTTCCTCACCCCAACTGAGTGGATGTTTGCAGCTAAGAAAAGAAATCGCACCAAGTGAATGGGCAGGACTAAGGGCCATGAGCTAGACCTGAGTTGTGTGAGTCACCAGCCTTGGAGTTGGAACAGAGGAACTGCCAGAGCAGCTAAGAGAAGAGAATCTAAAAGACAAACGAAGAGAAGGTTTTTTGTTTTTTACCTAGTTAATAATGATAGTAGAAGTATCTGGGATCCCTAAAGACAAACTATATGGTACAGACATGGGCAAAATGGCAATTTCCTGACAGCAGTAACTTCTAGAGAAAATAAGCTGCAGACTGGGTTAGAATAATCTAGTAGAGAGATACGACTTCTTCATCCAAAAACTTACTCTAAGAATTTGGCTGGAGAACGTGGTAGAGACAGAACAACCCCAGAATCACAGAGCTAAGAAGGAACCTGAAGATTATCTACAGTCCTTTTTATTTACAGAACTAGGATATACTGGGGTAGAAGGACTACACACAGGGTATTTCAAGTCAGAGAGGTAACAGGGGTCAGTAAAGGAAGTCCTGATCGTGGCAACCCCAGCAAAGGGCAAAGGAAACTTCTGGCTTCTGCAAGATAAGAAGCCTGAAGTCAAGGCAGTCCACTTACTGAAGACCCAGATAAGACATAGCACAATGAACTTCCTAACTCTGGGACACAAAAGACTGCCCAAAACAAAACAGGAATGGCTGGTTCCCAAGTAAGACAGGAGGGTTCTCTAGCATTCAGGAGGAAAACTAGCTAAAAGATCCTGGTCTTCCCAGGATCGAGGTGACACAAAAAGAAACAGAAGGTAAGAAATGTACAGCTGGGTTCAGTCTTTCTGGGGCTTTTGTGTGCTCTGGGAAAGATCTGACCATGGAAAAAGTCAACAGCTTGAACTCAGTCATAGGATAAGAGTTAGAACAAGTGCTAAATGAGAATGAGGTCTTTTTTAATTCAGAAGAATTCTCTTTGCATATCTCTATGTGTATACTTCTCCCTTCTGCGCATATAGCATTTGCTTTAAGACAGTGATTTTCAAGGGGGTGGAGGGTGAGGAGAAGACAGGGCAGATTTCTTGGGTAGGCAAGAAAGAAGGGGATAGTGGGCATTGATAGTCTATAAGATTACCCAGCTGACTCTGATATGTTGATCCCTCCACTTCTTTGAGAATCCCTGTCCAAGAAGTCACCCAAACAGAAGAAGAAAGCAAGCTGCTTTGTGGGGATCAGTATGCCTTCTGTTGGCCCACCCAGAGGGGTAACAAAGGGAATATGGTTTAAATTATTACCATATTGGGGCATCTGGGTGGCTCAGTCAATTAAGCGTCCAACTCTTGGTTTTGGCTCAAGTCATGATCTCACAGTTTTGTGAGTTCAAGACCCAGGTCACGCTCTGTGCTGGCAGCCAGGAACCTGCCTAAGATTCTCTCTCTCTCTCTCTCTCTCTCTCTCTCTCTCTGCCCCTCCCTCACTTACACTGTCTCTGTCTTTCTCAAAATAAATAAATAAACTTTTAAAAAATAAAATAGGGGCGCCTGGGTGGCTTAGTCGGTTGAGCGTCCGACTTTCACTTAGGTCATGATCTCGCGGTTCGTGGGTTCGAGCCCCGCATCGGGCTCTGTGCTGACTGCCAGCTCAGAGCCTGGAGCCTATTTCGGAGTCTCCCTCTCTCTCTGACCCTCCCCTGCTCACACTGTCTCTCTCTCTCCTAGAAATAAATAAAAATATTAAAAAAATAAAATAAAATAAAATAAATCATTACCAAATTAATAGTGCATCCGAGCTGGAATTATCCCAAACTTCTTTTTAATCCATTTGTGCTGCTATAACAGAATATCATAGACTGAGTGTATCATAAACAACAGAAATTTCTTTTTTCCCCCCCACTGGTTGTCAAATGATCTTTCGTTGAAATATTTTCCTTGGTAGCCCTTAACTAGCTGGGCATTCCACTGTACCGCTATTGATGTCATCTATGATTTCATGAGGGTGGCGGCAATCAACATTGCAGCCCACAGACTGGGCAGTTCCTAGGATCTCTTTAATGGTTCCGGAGAGTTCTCCAGCTAAAGATGGGTGCCACATCTTTCAGGCAATGTTGACAATTTCATCAAAAGTGATATTTCTAAAAAAAAGAAAAGAAAAGTGATATTTCCACTGTGCTTAATGTTTTTCTGACTCTTTTTGTCTCTTGGCAGTTCCTTGAGGGCTTTGATAATCAGGGCAGAGGCAGAAAGTACCATTTCTATCTGGGCCTGTCTGTTCTGAATGAAGTTCCACTGTAATCCTTAGACCCTTCTAATCACCAGTTGCCTTGGCAATGTCATTACCAACCTTTTTTGGCTGATCTTCAGAGCCAGGGCACTGACCTCCCCACTGGTGCACCGCAGGTATGACTTTGATTTCATTAGGGTCAAACTTAGGCAGCATTGTGGAGATGGCTGGTGTCAGATGAACCTGGATTTGGGACAACCAAAGACAGTTTCACCTTTGCCTCCTCCAAGCCAAAAGCCAAAAGAGAAATTTATCCCTCACAGTTCTAGAGGCTGGGTGTCCAAGGTTAAGGCACCACAGATTTAGTATCTGGTGAGGGCTCACTTCCTGGTTCAGAGACAGCCATCTCCTTGCTGTGTCCTTACATGCTGGAAGGATCAAGGAAGTTCTCTGGAGTCCCTTTTATAACTGCACTAATTCCGTTCATAAGGGTTCCACCCTCATGACCAAATCACGTCCCAAAGGCCTCACCTCCAAATACTCTGAAATTAAGAATGAGACTTCAACATAGGAATTGGGGGGAATACAAACACTAACTCTTCAATCAACCTCAAAATCACTTTAGCACCAACCCCAAGAAGTCCATGTTATTTAAGATTGTGAGTACCTTACAGGGAGATAGCATGATCCAAACTAAATTTTCTTTCCTCTAAAATTAGAAGGATTATTATTTAAAAAAAAAAAAAGGTAGTAGATTTGTCCTTGATTCATTAATTTAGGTAGCCAACAAGCATTTATTCAAGACTCTACTTGTTTTCTATTTTTGCTACAACAAATTACCAGAAATTTAGTGTTTTAAAATACCACACTTCTGGGGCATCTGGCTGGCTGACTGCACAATTCTTGATCTTGGGGTTGTGAGTTTGAGCCCCATGTTGAGTGTACAGATTACTTAAAAAAAAGAAAAGAAAAGAAAAGAAAAGAAAAGAAAAGGAAGGAAAGAAAGAAAGAAAGAAAGAAAGAAAGAAAGAAAGAAAGAAAGAAATCTTTAAAATAAAATAGGGGTGCCTGGGTGGCTCAGTTGGTTAAGCATCCGACTTCAGCTCAGGTCATGATCTCACTGTTTGTGAGTTCGAGCCCCATTTCCAGCTATGTGCTGACAGCTCAGAGCTGAAGCCTGCTCCAGATTCTGTGGTGGGCTTTGTCAGTTGAGCATCCAACTTTTGGTTTCTGCTCAGGTCATGATCTCACAGTTTGTGAGTTAAGGCTCTCCATCAGGCTCTGCATAGGCAGTGCAGAGCCTGCTTGGGATTCTCCCTCCCTCCCTCTCTCTCCCTTTCTCTCAAAACAAATAAATAAGCTTTAAAAAAAAGAGTTTACTATGTCTTTATATACATCACCAACAGTTATACTCCTTATAACCCTCTGAGGCAGGAGATACTCTATTCCCATTCTATAGATGAACCTAAGGCTCAGAAAGATGAAGTGAACTCTCCAGGCTCAGACCTCTAATTAGTGGCAGAGGCGGGACTGGAACTAAGTCTGTGTGAACTCCAGAGCCTGTACTCTAACCTCCAGCCTCTTCCTTCAGTACATACTCCACACGCCACCAAGGTGGCCTGTGCTCATTTCACAGATGGTGTCCCCAAACTGCCACATCCATTCCCACAACCACATCTCTAAATGACTGTTCTAAAGCTACTACCTCTGAGGAGCCCTCCTCATCCCCTCACAAGTCTTCCCAGGGTCTCCCAGCTCTGCTAACCACTGCTCATAGAGCAGTTTTCAGTCTGTTTTATGATGGTATGTTATAGGTCACCTTCTTTCACTAGATTCTTTATCTTTCTGAGTCTGAGAGCCTTTCTTACTCATTTTTGTATCCTCATAGTGGCTCATCAGTTCATTGTTCACTGTGCATTCAGAAATATTTTTGAGATACTTTGAGTCAGGATGGCTCTGTAAGTTCGCTCTTTTGGCATTCCCTCTGCTATAAATACATAGCAGGGATAGATAAAACACAAAAAAAGAAAACAACAAAATGATAGTGCTGAGTTCAAAAACAAGATTATAATCTCTATAGAGAACTGAACTAAATAGAAACACAAAGTTATGAGTAAGACTAAAGCTATCTCATCCTAGTAGAGATGCAGGGGAGGCAGCCAGGCACTTAGGGGACAAAAAGTACTCCAGTCTAGGTCAGGAACTAGAGTCAGGCTCAGTGCTTCTAGCAGGGCTTGGGGCAGTTTCTTCACCCAAGGGAGAAGACTGACAACCATAGCTGCTAAAAGCATTCAGAGATGTAGGGGTGCCTGGGTTGCTCAGTCAGTTAAGCTTCTAACTCTTGGTTTCAGGTCAGGTCATGATCTCAAGGTTCATGAGTTCGAGCCCTGCTTCAGGCTCTGAGCTGACAGTATGAGGCCTGCTTAGGATTCTCTGTCTTCCCCCTCTCTGTCTGCCCCTCCCCCACCCCTTGCTCTCTATCTTTCTCTCAAAAAAATAAATAAACTTGAAAAAAAGAGTTCAGAGATGTACTTTATTTGGGTTATAAAGAAAATTTGGGTAAATAATAAAAGATTTAGGGTTGAATGATAATAGATGTAATATATAGCAAAATTAGTGGAGTGAGGGAAGAAGACAACCATGGTAGCAAAATGCAACTGGGATAGAAAACCAAAGATCCATGGATAACATCTCCAGAAACCTGGATGCCAAGGCATTCTTTTGAATCCACAAATTCAAGCTGGTAAGAATAAACCCGGTCAGCTATAAGACTTGTGTGGGATCAGAATCCGTGCAGAGGGAGGCAAATAGAAGGAACTCGGCTTTTGGCAACCCTGAAAGCAGACAACCCCACCCCCACCCCAAATTGACAACTCTCAGTGGAAACCCAGAGGGGATCCTGCAGAGTCCAGCTCACCAACGAGAGCAACAGGACCATGAAGATGCAATAAGGTCTCATAGTGATGGGGCAGATTGGGTCCTATAAACTCTCAGAAATACAAACAAAGCTCCTTCCAAGACAAAGCTCTTTAGGTCTTTGATGAGGAGAAACTTCTAGGGATGAAATCCCAGGGACAGGGACAAATAGGAAGAAGGTCCAAATAAAAGTAAGGGAGGAAAGTAAAAGAGGCAAATCTCATAAAATATAAGGTTATTTATTTTTTTAATTAATTTTTTTTAAATTTTATTTTAAAGCCACTATATGAATACAACCAGAAAAGGAGCTCTGTTCTAGAACTTGGAACTATATATTGAAAGAGCATGCCATGAATCTGGGTAAATTGATCCAGAATGACATAAGAAGACATGGTCCATTGAAACTATTGGACTTAAAAGAAAAATAAATGGTTATTAGCATCCAGGCAAAAAAAGACCAAAGGGAAAAAATTCTATTATACTTTTTGTTAGCTAACACTTTAGATCCAGAAAGTAACACAGTAACATTTTTAAGACAATGACAGAAAATGGGAATCACAGATTCTGTAGCCAGCCAAACTGATCTTCAAGTATAAAGGCTATAGAGAAACTGTTGAGAATACTGCAAGCACTCAGAGACTGCTGTTCCCATGAGTTCTTTCTGAGACATCAACCAAAGGAAGACCAGAGAGACATAAAGACTGGCAGCTAGAATGTAGTTGCAGGAGTAACCCAGCTCTGACCACACATAAGAGGTCAACACCTTCACCTTAGGAAAATGTGGGGGAACAAGATGGAAGGAACCTGGGTCCCTGAATCAGCATTGGGAACAAAGCAGCCTACAAGTCTTAGACTACTATCACCTCCGGACGGTTGGATGAGAGTGAAAGAAATTCCTATTTTGTTTGAGCCATTATGTTCTGTAGTCTCTTTGTTATATCAATTTACCATATAATTTAATAATGTAGAAACTGATACATGGAAACGGGGTTGCTGCCTTAACAGTAATCTAAAACGTGGGGTTTTGACTTATTGGTAAGGTAGACTGTGACAAAGAACCTGATTTTGAAAGCTGGATATTTGGGGACACATCAGATTTTTGAAAAATTCTTCCTTGTAAAAATATGGAAGACAGACCTATAGAGCTGATAGTTCTGGGGAAAACGGGTGGTAAAAGCCATGTTACTTGATACTGCCCTTAGACCTGCCAAGTCAGCTCCCAGCCCCAGACATTTGCTTGCCTCAGGGAGTCTGTACTGTGACATGCCTTCCCTTGGGTAGTTGGGAATGGCTGGGGCCAGAAAATGGCAATTGCGTGGGAAATCCAGGTCCCACAGCAGTCTAGATGACCAGAAATGCCTTCCTAAGGATTTTCTAAACCCTCCTCTGATGCCAGGACCAACATCATCTAGGTAGAGATCCTGAGCCCAGACTGGAGCTGGGTGGGCCCTAGGAACCATTTCTCCCCTTCAGAGCTCTCTCCAAACCTCTACACCCACCCACCCATACCCAGGCTACAAGTTATGGTTTGTCTTTTTTTTTTTTTAATTGAATTGTTCTTGACTGGTCAGTAAATGGTGCTGGGATTAAATATGCATAGGAAAAAAATGAAATTACCTTATACCATACACAAATATAATTCCAGATAAAGACTTTGATTTGAAAAGAAAATCTTTAAAACTTTTAAAAGAATGTATAGGAGACCAACTATATGACCTTGGGGGTAGGAAATAATTAACTTTATTACTTATTTTTAAATAAATCAACATTTTATTTATTTATTATCTATTTAATAAATAGGGAGAGGAAAGAGAGAGAATCCCAAGCTTCTGACAGAGCAGAGCCTAATGCAAGGCTCGAAATCACAAATCATGAGATCATGATCTCAGCCAAAGTCAGATGCTTAACTGACTGAACCACCCAGATGCCCCTATGTTTTATTTTTTAATTAATTTTTTAAAAAGTTTAATGTTTATTTATTTTTGAGGGAGAGAGAGAGAGACACAGAATCTGAAATGGGCACCAGGCTCTGAGCTGTCAGCATGGAGCGTGACCAGGGGGGTCGAATTCACGAACTGTGAGACCATGACCTAAGCCAAAGTCAGACGCTTAACAGACTGAACCACCTAGGCACCTCTCCTATTTTTTATTTTTTAAATATTTTATTTTTAAGTAATTTCTACACCTAACGTGGGACTCGAACTCACAACACTGAGATCAAGAGTTGCGTGCTCCAGGGACTCCTAGGTGGCTCAAGTGGTTAAGCACTGACTTCAACTCAGGCCATGATCTCACAGTTCGTAGGTTTGAGCCCAAGTTGGGCTCTGTGTTGACTCCAGGCCTGGAGTCTGCTCTGTCTCTCACTCTCTGCCCTCCTCAGCTTGTATGCTGTTTCGCTCTCTCTCATTTAAAAATAAAAATAAACAGGGGCGCCTGGGTGGCTTAGTCGGTTAAGCATCCGACTTTCACTTAGGTCATGATCTCATGGTTCGTGGGTTCGAGCCCCGTGTCGGGCTCTGTGCTGACAGCCAGCTCAGAGCCTGGAACCTGTTTCAATCTGTGACTCCCTCTCTCTCTGACCCTCCCCTGCTCACACTGTCTCTCTCTCCTAGAAATAAAAACATTTAAAAAAAAATAAAAATAAACATAAAAAAAAAAAAAGAATTGCATGTTCCACTGACTGAGTCAGCCAGGCATCCTGGAAATAATTCTTTAAGTCACAAAAAGGTATAAAGTAAAATATCAGTACATTTGACTACATTAACATTTATATTTCTGTCCAAAAATAAAAAAAGACAAAGTGAAAAATAAGTTGCAACCAGGAGAAGGTTGTTTGCCTCATATACAGCTAATATGTGATTAGTCCAGAATATGTGTACAATTTCTATAATCAGTAAGTAAAATAAAAATGAGCAAAGACAAATCAAAGAAAGAAAAATCCAGTGTCCCATAAACACCTGAAAAGATACTCAGACTCACTAGTAATTCAGGAATTAGAAATTAAGACAGAAATGGGGTATCATTTCACATCCATTTGGTTGTTAAAAATTAAGACATCAGACAATACTGCGTACTACTGAGATTGTGGCCCCAAAGGAACTCTCAGTTACTGCTGATGAAAATGTTACTGTTACAGCCACTGTGAAAGCCTGGCAATATCTAGCAGAGTTGGAGATGTGCATTCCTAAGAACCAGCCTGAAACTCTCTTGTGTATATAATACCTAAACAAAAATGTGCATTGCAGCATTGTTCAAATTACAAAAAGTAGGAACCAAATGTCCATCCATAGGAGAATGAAGTGATTGTGTTGTGACCATACAATGGAGAAGTCGCGGTTTAAATGAATGAACTAGACCTACATATCAAAGTAGGTAGGTCTTAAAAATAAATTGATGTATTTTTGTTTCATTCATAGGTATGTGAATGTAGTGAAAAGAATAAAACGTGAAGGGGAAGATAGATACCAATTTCAAATAATGCATGTCTGGGGAAGAGAAAGGAGAAATGGGAATGAAATCAGGGAGTAGTTACGGGAAACTTTCACTGCATCTACAATGTTTTATTTCTTTCCAAAATATCAAAATCAAATATGGAAAAAGACTGAGATTTATATTTGTCTTAAAACTTTTCTGAGTGTTCAAAACATTTTTTTAAATTTTTTGTTTATTTTTTATATTATTATTATTTTTAAAAATCGTTTTAATGTTTTTTATTTATTTTTGAGAGTCAGATAGAGACAGCACAGCAGGGGAGGGTCAGAGAGATAGGGAAACATAGAATCCGAAGACAGGCTCTAGGCTCTGAGGTAGCTGTCAGCACAGAGCCCGATGCAGGGCTCGAGCCCACGAACCTTGAGATCATGACCTGAGCTTAAGTCCAACCCTTAACCGACTGAGCAGCCCAGGCACCCCTATGTTTATTTATTTTTTGAGAGACAGAGAGAGAGAGAGAGCATGCGTGGGGGAGGAACAGAGAGAAGAGTAGACACAGAATCTAAAGCAGGCTCCAGGCTCTGAGCTATCAGCACAGATCCTGATCCTGACGCGAGGCTCGAACTCACAAACCATGAGATGATGACTTGAACTGAAGTAGTATGCTTATCCGACTGAACCACCCAGGCACCCCCAAAATATTTTTCTTCATGTTTATTCATTTTTTGAGAGACAGAGTGCAAGTGGGGGAGGGGCAGAGACAGAGACAGAATCTGAAGCAGTCTCCAGGCTCTGAGCTGTCATCACAGAGCCCATACACGTAGATCCCATACAGGCACGAACCTATGAACTGCAGGATCATGACCTGAGCCAAAGTCGGTCACTTAACTGACTGAGCCACTCAGGCGGCCCCAAAATATTTTCTAATTTAAAAAATATTGAGGGTTTGGGAGCTCCTGACTGGCTCAGTTGGTAGCACATGTGCCTCCTGATCTCTGGGTTGTAAATTCGAGCTCCACAGTGGGTGTAGAGATTACTTAAAAAACAAAAAACAAAAAAACACCTCGGGACACCTGGGTGGCTCAGTCAGTTAAGCACCCGACTTTGGCTCAAGTCTGACCTCATGGTTCATGGGTTCAAGCGCTGCATCAGGCTCTACACTAGCAGCGCAGAGTCTGCTTGGGATTCTCTCTGCCCCTCCCCCACTCAAGTTCATTCTTTCAAAATAAATGGATAAACTTTTTAAAAAAATCTTTAAAAAATAGAGATAATAGTCTCTACCCAATACAACTGTTAAGATTAAATATGTTAAGGGGCACCTGGGTGGCTTAGTCGGTTAAGCGACTGACTTTCGCTTGGGTTATGATCTCGCGGTTCGTGGGTTCGAGCCCCGTGTCGGGCTCTGTGCTGACTGCCAACTCAGAGCCTGGAGCCTATTTCAGAGTCTGTATCTCCCTCTCTCTCTGACCCTCCCCTGCTCACGCTGTCTCTCTCTCCTAGAAATAAATAAAAATATTTTTTTAAAAAGATTAAATATGTTAATATTATAAGGTTATATTGAAAAAAACCTGAGTGGTGCAGTGGGTTAAGTGACTCTTGAGCTCAGCTCAAGTCATGATCTCACAGTTTGTGAGTTCGAGTCCCACATTAGGCTCTGCACTGATGGCCTGGAACCTGCTTGGGATTCTGTCTCTCTCTTTCTCTCTCTCTGCCCCTCCCTAGCTTGTGCTTGCTCTCTCTCAAAATAAATATACTTAAAAAAAAAAAGCCACAAAGTAAACAGTTGTGTTTGCTAACTAAGCTAACACATACAATGGTTGAGAATTTAAAATAATGAAGTTTACAAAGGTACAAGAAGAGTAACTGGTATGTAATAAGTGCTTGAACAGAGACTGTTAGGAACAATGATTGTAGTGTCAAATAGTTTCAAGGTATCAAAAAAGGGGCATGATCTAATTAAAAGAAATAATAGTATAGAGAAGAGGTTTGGAAGAAAGTTGTCCAGTTCCAATAATACTCATTGTAGTTCTAGAAGACCGCTACTGATGCACTGCAAAATTCTATTTCTATGAGGTTTGACACTTTTCTCATCACAAGTTTGCAACTCAGGGTAATGTGAGATAGTGCTGGTAGAAATACATGTTCTAATGTTACAATGCAAGTTTTAGCAAATAAGAAATGATTCTGGCTATCCTTTTTTTCCCCCCTCTCGTTTGTTTTTTTCCTCAGTCGCCAGCCCAAGGTCCCTCAAGGTCAAGAACAAGAGAACATTTCCCAACAAACAATGAAGATTTTAAATGTTTTGAGGACCACATATATTTCCAGCCATTTTATATATTGATGTTATACATAATATTTCATTTTAATAAAAGACTTCTGGTACAAAATTTAAAAGAGATGAAAAATTGTTGAAGTGGATTATAGTTTATTTGTTTGATTTGTTTTGTCTTTGCTTCAGCAATTTCCTCGGACCCTTCACCTACTGTCTGCTCAGTGAGCATCTGCAGACCTTGTTTCGGTGCGGCATCCCCACAGCTCCAGCTACCCGGCTAGAAGGTCTTCCGGACTCCACTTTGTCCAGATGGCTCCAGCCACCCCCCTGCCAGCTCTCTCCCCCTCTGCCCTCCCGGGGCGCCTACTGTCCACACTGACCCTGAGCTCTTTCTGGACAAACTCTGGGACGCTTTGTTTCTCAAAGCCTAAGCTCGTAGGGCGGAAAAACCGGAGCTCACAGTTCTTTTATATTCCTCGCAACCAAGTCAATCCTTGAGTGAAAGTTTACCTCCAGAAGAGAAAAACCTCGGGCCGCTTTAACAAAAGCAGCGCGGGCATCAGCGCCGGTACCCTGTTCTGAGTGGCGGGAGGCCCCACCCAGCTGACCTGGAGCTGCCAGGCTCCCCCTCCCGGCGTCTCTAGGCGCCCCCTCCGGGGAAGTGCTCCCAGGGCCACAACAGCCAGGTGCCCCCTGGCCAGCCGCGCTCCGCCGCGGCCCTGCAGCTGGAGCCCCTCCACGCCACGGACAAAGAGGCCTGTGTCCCGCTGCCCCCACCCCCACCCGCACCCCCACCCCCCGCCCGAGCCTTTCCCAGCCGGCCGCCAGGAGGCCTCCGCTGAGGTCGGGGCTGAGCGAGCCCCGCGTGATCCTGCGTGTGGTTCGGCCCCTAGTGGGCCCGCGGAGCCAGCGTAGGTTAGGCCACGCTAGGCCCCAGCCCCAGCCTCTGCCCCAGCTTCCCTTGTCGGAACTCTGGTAGAAGGGCCCTCACCCGACATTTCTGCAGCCCTCGAACAAAGTTCAAGGAAGGGCGTCTGACTTGGGCCCTTTTGGGTTCTCAAGGGTGGAGACCTAAAATTCCTTTCTCCCTTTTAATGACCCATGGTCTTCCTCCACTTCTCTGTGTCTTGGGGGTGGGGGGTGGGGTGGGCAAATAGCTTCTTTTTTGCTTTACCCCAGGGAAAAATAGTAATTTGGGGGAAGGGTGAGAAATTGTGCCTAGCATTTACTGAACCTTGGGTACGTGCCAGGCCCTCCTCTAGGCACAGATACTTTGTCTTGGTTAATCATAAAAAGGATTTGTAAAATAAATATTTTCCCATTCTACCTTTCCATTTTTAGAAAACTGAGGTTAGGATTTTGTCCTAAGGTGCTGGGCATACTGCAATGAATAAAGAAGACAAGGTGCTGTGCTCACTCAACTCACATGGGGAGAGGGTGGATAATCACAACTAATTAATTAATTACAAAAGGGGAATGAGAGCCCCAAAGACAAATTCCCCAGGTGCTGAGGGATGGGGCTTTATAACCAGGAGGGCCACTGATTTGGGTTGAGAGAGGTCAGGAAGCTTCCAGAACTGTTGCAGTAGTTTGAAGAACAGGGGAGAGAGATCTGAGAAGCTGATGGCAGGAAGAACCCATTCAAAAGAAACTAGAAGAATGTACTCAAGAGGACTTAGAAAACTGTTAGTTGTGGATGGTGACTGAAAAGTCAATCCAGCCTTTCTACCATCTCTACCTCCAAGTCTGGGGCACTGGAAAGAGGAACTAGGTAAATCCCTGGTTTCTGATCCTGACTGTACCCCTTCTTTTGGGTGACATCATAGACAAATCACTCTGTTAAACCTTGGAAAGCCTACAGTCCTTCGGAAGACTGCAGGCATGCTATGCCCTATGAAGGTGTGCTTTAAACCTCGAGAGAACATTGCAAAAAAAATGTAAGAGGAACACGTAGGAAAACTACACCATACATCCACAGTAGTCGTACTGGCACATGGAAATGGAATATAGTCTAGAAATTAACCCAAATACACATGTGAACATAGTAGATGACAAAAGAAGTATATAAATACATAGAGATGGATTATTAAAGAAGTGTTTAGAAAATTTATATCATTCAGTATACACTGTTGGAACAATGGATAGCCATCTGGAAAGAAATAAATTTGGATCCAAATCTCACTTCTTATTCTAAAATACATTTTAGATGACTCAAAATAAAACAGTGAAAAATAAACTTTAGAAGCACTAGAAGAAAATGCAGGGTTTTAAAAATTATCTTGCACAGGGCACCTGGATGGCTTAGTTGGTAAAACATCCAACTCTTGATATCAGGGTTGTGAGTTCAAGCCCCATGCTGGGCATGAAGCCTACTTGAAAAAAATAAAAGTAATCTTGCAGTGGGGAAGTGCTTTCTAAGTATGACACAAAACCCAGAAGCTATACACATACACATTCAATAACCACAGCAAAAAACATCATCTACACCACATATCACAAAAGAATAATTTCCTTTATATAAAATGAACACTTACAAATTAGTAACAAGGGACCAAAAACTCAGTAAAGTCTATGACAAATGGTTCACAATAAAGAAGATCAAAATGGCTAAGACCATATGAAAAGATGTATCATTTAGAATAAGAGAAATGCAATCTGCACTTATAATGAAATACTGCTCTCACTTACCAGATGGGCAGAACTCACCTTGGATTCTTGGGCTCTTGGCAGTATCAACCACAATTTAAAATGCAGATTCCTTCAGCAGTTTTTCTTTAAGGAATTCTTCTATAGATACATCCTTACAAGTATGCAATGATATGCCTAAAAAGTTCATTGCAGCACTATTTATAATAGCAAAGTATTGGAAACAACCTAAATGTTCACTAATAAGGAACTTGTTAACTTATGACACATCACACAAAGGAGTAGAGATGCATACGTACAGCTAGGGAAAAAGCTTCATAATGGGCTCTGGAGGGTATACTAGATTTGAATTAATCCATAAAATGGAAATATTTTGTACCTACTGCACAAGGTTGCTGTGAAGATTACAGTTAAAATATCGAAAGCACTGAGAACAATATCCATAGTATATACCATTAGCTATTTACTTACATATTGTTCATAAAAAGAGCAAAGGGGCAAAACAACATGTACAATAACCTACCACTTGTGTGAAAGAAAAATAAAAGTGTATAGGTTATTGAAAATTTCACAATAAATAGGTAATAGTGGTTGCCTCTGGAAATAGAAACTTAAGAGCTAAGGACAAGGCAACTTATTTTCATTGAATACCTTTCTACATGTAATTTTTTAAATTTTTTATAATTTATTTAGTTTTGAGACAGAGAGAGACAGAGCACAAGTGGGGGAGGGACAGAGAAAGAGGGAGACACAGAATCTGAAGCAGGCTCCAGGCTCTGAACTGTCAGCACAGAGCCTGACGTGGGACTCAAACCCACAAACCACAAGATCATGACCTGGGCCGAAGTCAGATGCTTAACCGACTGAGCCATCCAGGCGCCCCACCTACATGTAATTTTTAAGGTTGATTTATTTTTGAGAGAGCGAGCGAATGAGCAGGGGAGGGGCAGAGAGAAAGGGGGACAGAGGACCTAATGTGGGCTCCATGCTGGGGCACTTGGGTGGCTCAGTTGGTTGGGCATCCAAGTTCGGCTCAGGTCATGATCTCACAGTTCATGGGTTAAAGCACCGTGTCGGGCTCTGTGTTGACAGCTCAGAGCCTGAAGCCTGCTTCAGATTCTCTGTCTCCCTCTGTCTTTGCCCCTCCCCCCCTCCCCTGCGCTCGCTTGCTCTCTCTCTCTCTCTCAAAAATAAGTAAACATTTTTTAAAAAATGGTTTCTTCAGTGGGCTCCATGCCGACAGCAGAGAGCCCAATGCAAGGCTGGAACTCACAAACCGTGAGATCATGACCTGAGCTAAAGTCAGATGCCTAACTGACTGAGTCATCCAGGCACCCCTACCTTTCTATACTTTAAACATTTTCTTACCATGGGTATTTGACAACTATTTGAAAAGATTAATTAATATTTTAAAGTAGAGAGATATCAATCAGAAACATAAAAAGTAATTAAATTTTATAAGATGTAGAAATCAAATTATGCTCCAATCTTTTCCATTAGTGTTATTTTTTAAGAATGATCCTATATTGCAGTCACTGAATGAGTTTGCAAGTACTTGCAGCACCCTTTCAAATTACTGACAGAGAATAGTGCTTGTACCTCAAAGTGTGGACCAGCAGTATGAGCATCACTTAAGAACTAGTTAGAAATGCAGAATCTCAAGCCCCACCCCAGACCTACTGAATCAGAGTCTACATTTTAATAAGAGTCTCAGGTGATCTGTCTGGGGATCTTGTTTGAGGTATGAGAGGCACTGAGCTAGGTACATAATAAAAAACAGAAATATAAAACAGAACAAAACCACCGTTCTCTTATCTCTTCTTTTTGACCCCACTTCTCAAAATTGCTGTGTTTAGATGATTCTGGAAAATACACTGCAAGTGCAAGAAAGCACACACAAAATAATCCAACCTATATGACTCTATATGAACTTTAAAAAGAAGTACTTTAATCCATGATGTTATCAATCTGGATAGAGGTTACCTTTGGGAGGAGGGAGGAGGCAGAGGCCGGGGCAGGGCCTAAAGAGTTGCTTCTAGAGTGCTGGGAATGTTGTCTCTTGATCTGGTTCCTGGTTAGTTGGATCTGTTTGTGAAAATTCTTAAGGACTGTGCACTTCTGATTGACGTATTTTTGGGGGATGAATCCTATACTTCAAAAAAAGGCTTTTTTTTTTTTTCAACATTTATTTATTTATTTTGAGAGAGCAAGAGAGTGGGAGAGGGGTGGTGGGCGAAGGAGAGAGAGAAACCCAGTCAGGGTCCATGCTCATTGTGGAGCCCAACACAGGGCTTGATCCCATGACAATGAGATCATGACCTCAGCTTAAGTCAAGACTCAGACGCTTAACCAACTGAGCTACCCACATGCCCCCCAGGAAAGGTTTTTAAAAACTCCACTATTGTGGGGCACCTGGGCGACTCAGATGGTTAAGTTTCTGACTTCAGCTCAGGTCGTGATCTCGTGGTTCATGGGTTTGAGCCCTGCATCACACTCAGAGCCTGGAGCCTGCTTCATTTGCCATGTCTCCCTCTCTCTCTACCCCTCCCCCATTCTCTCTCTCTCAAAAATAAACAAACATTTTAAAAAAATTTTTTTAATACCTTGTTGGTTAAGCAACAGGCTCTTGATTTCAACTCAGGTCATAATCTCATGGTTTGTGAGATCAAGCACTATGTCTGGCTCTTCACTGACAGTGTAAAGCCTGCTTAGAATTCTTTCTCTCTCTCTCTCTCTCTCTCTCTCTCTGCCCCTCCCCTGCTCTCTTTCTCTCTCCTTCTTTCTCTCTGTCAAAATAAATAAACATTTAAAAAAACCCTCCCCTCAAACCGCTTGATCATGGGAGGCCAAGACAGTTGAGGAAAAGAGACTGCGCTGAGAAAATTATTTACATAGATTTAATTACTGGTAGATAACTCCCACTTTGTCACACACATGCACACACACACACTCATATCATAACTCCTATACATTTTAAAAGGTACCTACATTCACCCAAATGATAATATGATTACAACAGAGCTGTTTAGGGTGCTCTCTGGAATGGTAGGGGAGAAAAAGACTCTTTAGGGTTTCAAGCCTGAATTGACCATTAGCTGCATAACCTTGGACAAGCTACTTATCCTGCATTTCTGTCGCATCAGAGGATGATAATTATATTCCCATCCTATAGGAATGCTCTCTGTAGGGGCGCCTGGGTGACTCAGTCAGTTGAGCGTCCGACTTCGGCTCAGGTCATGATCTCATGTTCGTGGGTTTGAGCCCGGCATCAGGCTCTGTGCTGACAGCTAGCTCAGAGCCTGGAGCCTGTCTTTGGATTCTGTGTCTCCCTCACTATTTCTGGCCCTCCCCTGCTCGTGCTGTCTCTAACTCTCAAAAATAAATAAAAAACATTAAAAAAAATTTTTTTAAAGGAATCCTCTCTATATTAAATGAGATAATACAGACGAAGTGCTTGGCACAGTGCCTGGCACATAACAGGAGCCCATTAATGGTAAACAATTATTTAAGAATAAAGGTCTTCTCAATCAAGAATTCTCAAACATTACCGCACAGATAATCCTTACAGGCAGTTAAAGCCAATCACAGCAGGAAACATTCTAAAAACCACTTCCCTGGAAGTGAATTCAGGTCTTATGATCCATGTGGGAACCAGAATCTGGGGTGCCAGCAACAGGTTTTTCAGGATATTTGCTTTCAGAAGCACCCGCCTCATTCCACTGCCCTCAGCCAGCAGGGCAATACCTGTGTCCCTCCCTGTCTTCCCACACCCCTCCACACAGAGAGGGGCCAGTTCTCACGCCTCCTGCTACATATTCCCATGAGTTTGCTCTCAAAGCTTCTAAACTAAAATTTCCTGGTGGAAATCCTTAGAAGCAAACTTCATGCTCTTATTTCTAATGCTTAAGAGGCATACCATTCTCTTTGCCCATTTCTTTCTGGAGTTTCCCCTGCGTCCCAGCAACAGTGTAAAGGTGAGAACAGTCCCCACACCCAGTGATAGAAGGAAAAGTCTGACAGAGGGGTAGGAGGCAGCCAAAGCAGTCTTTGTCCTTGTTCCAACATAAAGAACTTTTTCACAACATTTACATTTTAAAAGGTCAAGAGTGGTTATCTCTAGGTGGTAGGATTATAGGTATTTGGCATATTTAAAAATGATTTTCTACACTTACCTGTCTACAATAACTATGTATTATCTTTAACGTGATAATATCCTTTGGGCTCTTCTTTAATTACAAAAGCTTTTCTTTTTTTTTTTTTTAACTTTTTTTTAAGTTTATTTTTGAGAGAGAGCACACGCAAATGAGGGAGGGGCAAAAAGAGAGTGGGGAAAGAATCCTATGCAGGCTCCAGAAGGTCAGCACAGAGCCCAGTGTGGGGCTCAAACTCACTAACTGTGAGATCATGACCTGCGCCAAAACCAAGAGTCGGACATTTAACCAACTGAGCCACCCAGGCGCCCCTAATTACAAAAGCATTTTGTGCTCAATGCAGAACACTTGGAAGGCACAAAAGAAAACAAGTCCCTTTAACTCACATCATGTAAAGATAACAGCTGTTAACATTTTGGCATATGTCTTTCCAGACTTTTCTCTATGTAGAGATGCTTCATTTTTGTGATCTGGAAAAAAGTAAACAGTTAAGAGACAAAGCCTTGGGTCTTTAGTTCTCAATTTTATTTCTGTTTTTAAACAGCTTCTAACGGCTTGGAAATATCCCTAACAGCAAGGGCCCGCCCCATGCAATCCCGGGGGCTCCCCTAGCCAGTGCTGGGGTCCAGGCTCCAGTAACTCCCCCTCACCCACGTCAGCCATCAGGCCTATTTTCTCTCTGTCTCTGGAGACTTGGAACAGAAGAGGGTCTCCAGGGAGGGAAAATTGGAACTAAGGGATGCTGCGTGGAAGGACTGAGCTCAGACAGTTGCCTTTGTTAGTCTTAGGATATTTTGGGATTTGGTAGCATGCTCAGACAGACTGTGGGAGGGCGTAAAGAGGGGCTCCTGGACTCCTCTCCGGCCCCACGCGTTCCTGGGCAGGGCCTACAGCACCCCTTCCTCTTGCCAGGCTTAGCGCACTGCCCTTACAGGCTGGGCAAATGGGAGCCTGCAGTAATCCAGCTTGCCTTGCTGTGACCTGGTCAGTAAAGCTGTACTTTACTCCTGGCCTAGGCAGGGTGGGTCATCAGGAAGGGGATAACGATTCAGACCTGAGAATGCCCCACTGTCTCCTACCACAGGGCTTCGGACCTGCCTGTATCAACCCCTCAACAACTCTCACCTAGAGGAGAATAATACAAGGGCATCTCTTTGTGAGGAGGAGCAAACCTGGGCATTTAAATCCCCCAAGCATGGGCAGAGCTAGGCCCCCAGGTCAGAGACACCTCAATGCATGCACTAAAGCAGCAGGGGCAGCTCAGCCAGAGAGTAGGGGCCCACAGGGCTGGATCTACCCTCCCCCAAATCCTCTCCACACCCATGGTAACCATGGAAACATAACCACCCCCTCCTGCCAGCTGCCTGGGTTTAGACAACCAGGCCTGGCCCACCTCCACCCAGCCAAGGCCTGAACTGACGCCAGGCAGGCCAGAGTGACCGCAGGAAGAACTGGGATTGGGCGATTTGGTCAGTCCAGGCTTCCAGCGCAGCTTGGGAGGACTACCACAGGAGCCTCCATGCCTTGCTGCCTGGGCTGGGGTCAGAAAGGGCCTTCTCAGCCAGCGGCGGGCCAGCGGGCCGGCAGAGCCAGCAGCATGGCTCGGGACGCCCGCTGCCTGTGGGCTAACAGCTACTGTGGGGCAGTAGCCCTTGCTGCAGAAGCAGCAGCCTCTGGGCCTCACTGACGGGGCTTTCTGGCTGCTGCTCCTCCTGCGTGGGCCGCTCAGATAGCCCCCCAGGGCTGAGGATGTACCGATAGTCACTGGGGGTGCCCCCCACCGCCCCCACACCACTGCCATCCCCAGCCCCGCTGCTGGCCTGGTCCCCGCCAGGCAGCTCTAGGCAGCCTCCCTCGGCAGGCTCCTTGGCTCTCTCAAGGTTGATGTACAAGGGGTCCTGGCTGGTGGACAGCACTGACAGGTGGCCCAGGATGCTCTCCAGTTCCATTCGTAAGCATGTGAAGCTTGGGCGCTGCTTGGGGTCAGCACTCCAGCACTGGTACATGAGCTCATACCTGGGCAGAGAGAAGGGTGAGGGGAGGCAGTGAGGAGCCCGAAGGGGAAGCTGAAGCCCCTGAATCATATAGAACCAAGAGTTTGAAAACTCTTCTTTAACACACCCATATAAAGCCCTTACTGTGTATCAGACACTCTTCTAAGTATTTTACGTGTATTATTTAATTCTCACAACTCTGTGAAACAAATGAGCCCGTTTTCACCAATGTGGAAACTGAGGCCCAGAGAGGTTAAGAACCTTGACTAAGGTCACACATGTAGAAGCAGGTAGAAAGTGAGGCTCCAAGAGTCCCTCCAACGTTATAATGGGAGGGGGCTCTAGGAGTGTTTTTGTCTTGCAGAACACAGCATGGAGTCACTGTTATTTTAATGGGAAGGATCTGAATAGCCGCCCTTTGTCCTAAATCCTCCCCACTCAGACAGACTTAAATCTTCATTTTCATGGACACCTTTGAATATAGAAAAGCTTCCAACCCTCTCCCCCAGGCAGGAACACTTTTTACATACACTTTCAGGAGCCTTACAAATTCCCTGAGGTCATATCCCTGTTCCCAGGGAATGCCTCAGGCTGAAGGGAGAGGAAAAAAAAAAAAAAAAAACTAATAGAAAGGGGCTGAGACCAGATCCAGTCGGAGCAAATGCCTGACTCTCCTGTGCCCACAACAGAAGCCCTAAATGCTCCCCACACACTAGCCTTCCTGACAAGGGCCCCCAATGATGGGCGGAATGGTGCCAGACATCGAGGAGGCTATGGAAATGGTCCGGGGCCATGGGTATGTGGCCAGGCTGGGATACATTGTCAAGGCTGTGCTAGGAGCCAACTGGCGCCTGTCCACCAGGCTGCCTGGTAGGAGGCCAGAGCCCGCCCTATTGACAACAGTAGCTGCAGCCTAGGAGGAAACCAAGTCGGGCCTGGTCTCCACTGCCCAGCAGAGCCTCGACAGCTCCAGAAAGACTATAGCCACAAAGAGACCTCGGCTCCTGCCATGCCCTGAGCTGTGCTGAATGAGTAGGAGGTGCAGGGCCTGGCTTGTGCACTCAGATTTCCCTCTCACCCACAGTCCAGGCTCAGGGCACTTCAAACCCACTGCCCTAGAGAAAGAGGACCCCACCATTCAGGCTGAGACTTCCTCTGCCTGTCCATGTTCTTGGACCTCTGGTGGTCCCACCCCACAGAAATAGGGAGCACATTCCTTCACTGGATCAATGTGGATGCCCTCCCCCTGGTACTAGAGGAAAGGTCCTCCAGGGCCCCAGGGAAACTCTGGCTTGCACAGCGTGGGAAATAACACTAGAACAAACAAATTACATTTGGTGTCATAGTTAAGAGACACATATTCTAAAATCACAGGGATCTAGGTTCACATCCCAACTCATCTACTTAATAGCTGTATGACCTTGGCCATATTACTTAACCTCTTTAATCTCAGTTCCTCATCTACAAAACGGTGATAATGATAGTCTTTTCCTTACAGAGGTAGATGGGGATTACCTGAAAGAATGCCTGTAAAGTACCCAGCTACAGCTAGTAACACTGTCTTCCAGTCACGAGGGGCTCACAACACTCCCCTATTCAGTAGGTGTATCCTCACTCAGCCCCACTCCCAAAGGCTCTAGGCTTCCAGAAAGTTAAGAAGGCTGATCCCTTCTCCCCAGGATCTTAGGTCTCTCCACTCCCTCAAGAGGAGGCCAACCTCCCGCCCCCAGCGCCCCCTCCTTGTCTAGCAAGGAATGTGATAGAGCAGCAGTTTTTTCTTGCCCTGGTGCAGCCCTCTCTGAGAGGGAGGGAGGGCTCAGCCTAGGAGGTTTTCTATGACTAGCTGGGGACTGAGAAAGAGCGGGAGTGGGTAGAAGGTGACAGAAACTTGCACTGTTGCTCAACCCTGTACCTTCTGCCCTTGGGGTTCCTGGTTCCTCCTGGAAACTAGAGAAAATAAAGTGTAAGAAAAGGTGAAACAAGAAACACAGGATGGGCAAGGGGGAGAGAAAGAAAACAGGAGGTGACAAATAAAGAGGCAGTCTGGGACCACTCTGATGACAAAGACCAAAAAACAAATGGTCCAACTGAGGTTCTGAGCTCCCACTGGACCAGCAGCTGTGCTGGCAGCCAGGACCTGAACCCCTAAATTCCTATTTCCTCCCAGAATCCCCTTCTTAGGGCACTCACACGTCTTCTATACACTCCGGAGGCTGTTTCAGGCGGTTCCCGCCAATGAGGTAGTTGTAAATCTCAGCGTTCTCAATGCCAGCATATGGCGTCTGCCCACGTGTCATGATCTCCCACATGGTCACGCCGAAGGCCCACTGAGACAAAAGCAAGGTTGGAGGGGAGATGTCGTTAGGCTCCCTGAGCTGGGCAGACCCCTAAGGCAAGCACATCTTTGGGCTCAGGGGTCTTGTATAGGGGCAGCCAAAGCCCAGAGACCTGGCTAGGTCCCTGAGGATTCTAAAGGTCCACCCACACACTGGGGCCACACTGTTTATGTTACCACCAGGCTTCAGTGTGCCCCCTTGCTCACCACATCACTGTGCACAGTATAGATGTTGTCAGCCAGGCTCTCCAGGGCCAGCCACTTGACAGGCAATTTGGAGGCACAGCCCTGGCGATAGTAGTCCCCGCTATAGATCTTCCGGGAGAGCCCAAAGTCAGCCACACACACAGTCATGTCTTCTGCCAGCCTGTGAGGGGTGTTGGAGGGTGGAGTCAGCCTTCCCCCATCCTGGCAGCCTTACTAAAATCAGGGTATCTTTGCTCCCCAGCTGTCCCCACGCATAGCAGATACAGCCCTAGATGAGAGCTGACCATTAGCTGGTCCTCCTGTCACTAGCTGCTCCCTTCCACCCGAGCCCTCCAGAATTCACATACATGCAGTTCCGAGCAGCCAGGTCTCGGTGGATAAAGTTCCGGGAGCTCAGGTACTCCATGCCACAGGCAATGTCCACCATGAACCGGACCAGGGTCTGCAGGGGCAGGTTCTGGTGGGGCAGACAGGGCAAGTTCAGGCTGGATCCGCCCACCCAGACAGGGCAGAAGGAATGGGGTATCCTGGCCAAAAAACCTAAAACCTGTCCTTGGAGTTAATGAAAGAAGGAGGATAGTGGGACTTCCCAAGACAAAGAAACTATGGCAGATCTGAGAGAGAGACAGCACCTGAGAGTCAAGACTCTCCCCATGTGGAGTTCCACAGGTCTCTTCTCTCAGAAAGGGCCCTTGCCCAGACTAAAATTCCCAGCAGGGATCTGAGGGAGAAGGAAGCCTTCTAGCATAAAAAGGGTAAAACCCAGACTGCCTCTTCCCAACCAGCTTGATCAGCTCACCAAGCCAAACTCTCTCCCAGGGTCTCTGTCCCTTTACAACTCTTGGCCATTCCACCCCAGGCACTCACAAAGGGATTCTCCCCAATCCGGGAGGCGAGCAGGAAGGCGTGCAGGTCCCCATGCTTCATGAAGGGCAAGATGACCATGGGGATGGGGAGACGGCCTTTGGCTCTGCTTCGGAGGCTCACCCCTGGGGACAAGGGAGAGTCAGGAGCAGGGCACATAAAAGTCAAGAGATGGCTGGGTGTCCGCATGAGACCCCCTACCTGCTAGGTCCTCCCTCTAGCCTGGGCTCTGTTCCTTCCTTCCCCGGAAGTCCACAGTGGCCTGGTGACTACCCAAGATTTGGCTGCCCCCAGATCTCTGGAGCATCTTCTTGCCCCCTCCTTCTCCTCCTTTGTCCACATGGGCAGTCTTCATGTGCAGACCTTTGGTACAGGGCCTGCACACTAAATTCCTTACCTGGAGTCTGATCAGATTTCAACCAGGACTCTCCTCGCTATTTTGCTATCTACTTATTCACCAGGTTAAGTCGAAACTTCTCTCCCACAGGCTGCCCTCCCACCTCCCCATATCTGCCTACCATAAGAAGGAGCTCACCAACAAGCTTGGCCACATGTGGGTGGTCAAATTCCTTCATGCAAGCCGCTTCCCTGAGGAACTCTTCAATGTCGCTCGAAGCAATGATGTCAGCTGGAAGAAAAGATGGGAGGGAGGGAATGAGGGAGATGTGCCCACAATTCTGATCCAAGACTCCGAGGCCTTGTCCTTTCTGGGCTTCCCAGGGGGCTCAGGAAACAGAATGGCATGAGCAGGAGAAACCCCATGGAGTGGGACTATCCAACAATTTCTCTACTTGCTAAAAGGCTTGCCTTTGGTTTAGATAGCCCAGAAGCTCAAGCAACCACAGCTTTAATCACGTGGAATGAGCCCAAAGGACAGTCACTGCTGATGGCAGAGAGCAAAGGTTAGGGTGCAAACGTGTGTGGGTTTATGCCTTTGAATTATTCACAGGGTACACACAGCATCCTACTTAGTGCTGACTAACTCTTCTTTGAAAGTCTAGGGACCCAGCAGAGCCTGCTTCCAGATCAGTCACCCCTTCTACTCCTCACTTCATGTCTACTATTCTCTACTTACCTTTCAGCATCTTGACGGCCACTTTCACAAAGGAGCCATCCTCTTGCTTCAGCTGAGCCTCCCGCACTGAACCAAACTCTCCTAGGAACCGATCCAAATGATAGTGAGGCCACCGTGCCCCACTGCCCCCCACCCCCTTTTCTCCCAGATGACCCTCCACAGGAACACAAATCACTAGACTCTGGGGCCTTTACAGGAGGCTCCCTTGTATGTAGCCAAAGGAAGTATGCTGGGAGTGCTCCTTAGCCCTCCTCAGCCCCAGGCACCATTCCCCCAAACATCCCAAACTCAAGTGTCTACAAGTATATCCTGTTTATAGGAACTGCCCTAAATCCATACCCCCAAGTGACAGGAGTAACCAGACACACCCAGATATGGCAAACTCCACTCCTGCCAATCTCTACGCTGCCCCACACACCTTTGCCCAACATCCGGCCCAGGGTGAACTGCTGCTCTGGGATGAGCACATCCTCCAGTTTGTCCTTGAGTTCATCGCTGATGCCCAAGCTGTCCACTGTGGGGAGAGGGGTGGTAAGAAAGGAGAGGGGTTTCACCTGCTCCTGACTCATACCCCAGGCTCCACCCTCAGGGCAGACATGAGCTTAGTTTAGCTCTCCCATAGCTGGGTGGAGATACCTGTGAGGGTAGGTCTCTGTGTCTTTTTTACTACTGTGTGCTCAGGACTCATCAGTGTTCAGACACACTGGTCAAATTAATAAGCTATCAAAAAGAATACAGTTAGGGGCTCTCTCTGTCTCTCAAAAATAAACAAACATGAGAAAAAGGGTGTGTGTGTCTGTGTGGCTCAGTCGGTTAAGCCTCTGACTCTTGATTACACCTCAGGTCACGATTTCACAGTGGGGTGATCAAGCCCCTCATAGACAGAACCCTTTGTCAGGCTCCACGTTGGGTGTGGAGTTGGCTTGGGATTCTCTCTCTCCCTTCTCAGCTAAGGCAAATGCGCATACACTCTCTCTTTCTCTCTCAAAATAAATAAATAAACATTAAAAAAAGAAGGAAAAGAATACAGGTAGGGGCATGAAGACAGTCCATTTTTTTCTCCTGATTCCTCACACTCACGTGTGGCTTCGATGCGCTCAGGCCTTTCCCGATTGAAGGACCGGGCGGCCCGGAAGTGAACGGCTGGCTCCCCCCGGGCCATGACACTGTCAAAGGCTTGCCTAAGAGGAAACACAGGACTTGGAGTCAGCTCCAAGATCTACAGTCACCACTTGCCTCTTCCTCCATGGCCTCACCTCCTTACCCAAACCGTGTTTCCTTCCGCCTCTTTCGAAGCAGGATGAGGGCCAAGGCAGCAGCCGTCACCAGGGCCGTCAGCACACCCAGGACTACAGGCACCCAGGATGTGCGACTGTGGGGAGGGCCCTGCTGGCCTGTGGGAGACAGGGGGAGTGGTATAAGCTAGGCTGACATCAAGGAGTCCCCTGAGAACTTTCCAATGATGGCCATCTGGCCTGGTCAAGAGGTTCTCTTAAGTCAATAAAAGTCCCAAGTGGAAAGCAGCTCTAAAGAAGACCCAAGAGTTCCTACCCTGTCAGTGACTGGCTCTGGCTGTTGGGACTTACAACTCGACCAGGATTCCTATGCTAGTCCTGGAGCAGGGGGAGGAGAATGACTTATGGTTTAAATACCAACCCTGGCCCCAACTGCTGAGTCTTTGGGTCTGTTAGGAGGAAAGGTACTGCCAGCCTCCTTCCACCAGTCTAGGTTGCCCTTGAAAGCCTTGATCCCCTGTGCCCTTCCCCTGCAGGCCTTACCTGCATGGTCATGAGAAGAGACCACCAGTGGCTGACTCCAGGGCCCACAGCCAACTGCATTGGAGACGCACACACGTACAGTCAGGTCCTTCTGGGGGTCCCAGCCTGTCAAGTTGGCCCTGGTCCCCTCCACTGTTAGCTCACCCTGCAGCCAGGAAAAGCCCCCATCCCACACTTGAGTCTGAGGAAAAGGCCTCCAGCTGGGGCCTGAAAGGCAGAAAAAGGTCTAGCAAGGAACGCAGGAGGCAAGGGACACTGTGGGTTCAGGGGCTTCGCAACACAACCTGCTGGGAGCCATCACATTCCTGCTCCAGGCTGCAGAGGCTTCTCCAGAACACAGACAAGACTCAGTCCCAGAGGTGGGGGATGGGAGGGAACTAGGCTGGGGATAAGATGGCCTTATCTGCACCTCCCCCAGTTGGTGCAGGAATGTGCTTCCTGCTTTACAGAGTGGCCACCAGATGCAATCCTAACTGGAGACACCATCCAATAAGGAGGGAAGCCTGCAGGGGAAGGTGGGGAAAAGTGGACTCCGTGTCATGGTGGGAGGCCCAGCCCACTAAAGGACAGCCATTCAGAAGCTTTAAAGGCCTTCGAGTCCTGAAAGCTGACTCCGGTACACCTGGAGAATGGACGCTTGTCTCCCCTTACCTGGGTGCCTCTTACCTGGGTTCCGTTGTCTTGAACCCAGGACAGTTTATAGGGTCCCAGGGGGCCTTCCAAAGGGCCCTCAGGGATCACTTCTTCCCACTCCAGGATGAGGCCTGAGTCTGTGCGGATGGCATGGAGGTTCTGAGGAGCACTGGCTGGGGCTGTACCCGAAGAGAGAAGGCTACTAAGAGCCCTGTCCTTCCCACTATCACTATCCCATACTGGATTTTGGAACCAACTCCCAAGAACTGCACAGCTCAGAGATCCACAGGCAGGGTTTAAAGCTTGCCTCCCAGTTCTGACTGCTCTCACTTATAATCCTGGGAAGGACGAGTGAGCAATGACAGGACCCACAGCACTCGGCTAGGTATATAGTGCTGTTCTTGGTTACTGCCTCAGGACATCCTTCACCACTTCCCCCTCAAATCCCCACCAGCCTCTTTGCAATTGCTAAGACAAATACAAGCAGGTTCCTAACATAGGGTCTTTGCACTTGCTAAGCCGCTTCTGCACTGATTTTCCCCCAGTGTAGCTCCTTCTTTATCATTCGAACCTCAACCTCTTTATGGGGATATGCCTGGACCACTGTGGGGTACTTTTCAACAATCTTTTCTGATATCATCTGATATTTTATCTGATCTCTATTTTGCTTGTCCGTTCCACCCCCTAGAACTAAAGCTGCATGGGAAGGGAGCCGGATTTATCTAGTTCATAGGTATGCAGCAGACACTCAGTGTTTGCTGAATGAGGCAGGAACCTTCTTTTCAGTTGGCTTCTCTCTCAAACAACCTCATTCAGAACTGGAGCCAACATTGCCTCCTCCCCACTAGGGCCCTGCCCAGCCACTTTGCTCTTTAAGTTCCTTACCTAGACCCTTTGTCCGGAAGGGCACCCAGTCAGCATATGGAGAAGGCCCCAAGGCATTGGCACAGCGCACCCTGAGGCTGTAGTTGGTGGCAGGTGCCAGGTCCCGGAGCAGGCAGGTAAAAGGTGGCACAGGGACCACAACAGCCAGGACCTCCCAGTCTCCTGGTGCCTGTGTCACCTACAGAAAAGCAGCAAAGTAATGATGGAGAGGAGGGAGATAGAAAATGGGATTGTGGCAGAGGCATGGGGGGTGGGGGATCTTAGGTTAATGACTCCTCTAAGCCTCACAGCAAACATTGCAACCTATCCCCTCCCACTGGCCCCCACTCAAATAACACACCAGGTTCCACATCTCCATGCCTTTACAAATGCATGTTCCCTTGCTTGGAATGACCTTGCTTGCTCTTCCTAGGAAAGTCCAATTCATCTTTTAAGATTCAGTGCAAATACCACTTTTTCTGTCAAACACTTTCTCATCTACTCCAGAAAACTCATGCCCTTTTATGCTTGGTACATAACTGGGTTAGAATAGTTACCATGTATTGTAACCACATGGCAGTGCAAAGTCTCAGTTACTCAAGGGCAGAGTAACTGGGAGCCTAGCAGCACCATGAACCAAGACTTCACCTTACAGCTGGGGCACAGGGCAAGATTACAAATAGAGACCCATGTGCCACAAGGCTAAATATTTAAATGTTATAAATAAGCTAACAAATTATTAAATAAAATATTCCATCTTAGTATACTGACAAATAAAACCTCCAAATAACCTGGAGGGTCAGGTTTGCACTTATAATCCTGATTTCTTGGATTCCCAAGCCAGAAAGTGATGGCACAAGAGGAAGCCTCCGAGCCAAGGGTCTGCACCGTGAGGAACGTCAGATGCCCAAGTGTGGACAATACTGCCTGCACACCCCTCCCCCACAATGGGTGACCTTTGGACTTAAAGGTGCACAAACCAAAGGTGGGCCAGGGAAGAGACCCACACAGGCCCTGGAAGCAGACTGAAGAGCATAAGGCAAGAGAGCCCTGCTATCTAGAATATGGTATAGTGTGGCAGTTGGGGAAAGGGGAGGGGGTGTCCTCATTATCTAGATGGGCATATCCCCTTGGCTCTACAGACTCAGGGGCAAGGGGTGCAGCCAAAGAAGGGCTACAGTGGCATCCTCTAAATGATATAGCCCAGAGTAGTAGGGACTTCTGGCGGGGGTGGGGCAGAGGTGGGGGACTGCCTAGAAAAGTTTCAAGGTGCTCATTAAATACCTTTGAGTAAACAGATGAAAATAAACAAGGCTGCATGCATTGCTTCTTGTTTTTGTTATTACCTTACCCAGATTTTCCACTCAGGTGTTTAGAACCCCTCTGATCCCCTTGTTCTCTTCGGCATGAGTCGGGGTGGGGCAGGTATCAGCTAAATCAAAGGTTTGGGTTTTTGCCGACATAAGAAAAACCCTTCCAGGCATCCCAAATCTGCTCTAGTGATCTGCTTTCCAGCCTGAAGAATGTATGGGTTAGAGCCAACTTGCGAGTAACTTGGTTGCCAGAGCACCCTATAAGGGACAGTGGGTTGGGTTGTTCCTGGTAAGAGAGCAACACCTGAATAGGGCTAGAAACCAAGTCTCATGGGCAAGTGTAGGTAAAAGCAATACCACTGTGAACAAAGTGCCACAAGGCAGCCACAGAACAAACATGGCCAGGAGAGTCTGTCCTCCCTCTCAGCCTACCTGGACCGTACATGACTGGAGCAGGGCCAGGCCATCAGCACCTGGTGTCCAGGCCACACTAGCATTGCTGCTGGAGAGCTTTGTCACTGTGATGTTGAAGGGGGCTGCAGGCAGTGCTGTGGACAGGGAGTGAGAGTCAATGCCCTGGGGTTCAGTGCCCAGCAAGAATATGAGGAAGCAGAAGACATGGGAGTCCAGCCTTGAGTCCCTCCCTAAGGTCTGGAGTACCCCCAACCTAACGATGGCAACTAGATGCCTACTCGGAACTCCCAGGACCACAGTAATATACAAGCCAAGTAACCAGTAGGGCATAGCTGCTCCTACCCGGAAGAGTGCGTAGGCTGGGGAGTTAGGTTGCCTCTCTAAATCAGGGGCCCTGTCTGACCAAGGAATAGAGTCAGATAGTGGGTGTATGTGGGGACAGCACCTCGGCCTTGGGAGATACAAATGAGAAGCGGTCCCTGCAGCCACAAGCCATTCCTCCTCACACTGGCTCTCTTCCTCCTTTTTCCTTCCCTTTGTGCATACCAGCCCTTTGGATCTCCTCTATCAACCTGCTAGGCTGTTTTCCCCAGCCCCATTCCCTCCACAGGGGCTGGCAGAAGCAAGGTTGGGCATGAGCTTTGACCATCTCCTGCTCCTTCCCTCTCTCCCTCCCTCCCTCTCAAGGACTCTGCTTCGTGATGGGAAATCTGCTGTGACGTCAGGTTTCTATTCTCATCTCAGCCGTGGCAGGGTCTCAGGTGCTCTCACTAGGGATGGAACTCTGCCAATTAACCCCTCATCCCTCAGATCCCAGCAGGGCCGTGGGAAGCTAGAACACCAAATGACTGGAACTTCATACACTGCTGGACAGCTTGCTGTAAAGGCCCCTGCCTCGCCCACTCTCCCTCCCTCCCTCTCTCCCTCCCTCCCGCCAGTCCCCCTACCTTGAAGGCGAACAGTGGCTGGGCGAGAAGAGGCCAGGCCTTTAAGGTTGTGAGCTTCACAGGAGAACACCGTGCTCTGTGTCACCCCTGAGGTCAGAAAACCTCAGTCAGCACCCCCCAAGCAGCAACTTGCATTTACTCTGAGACCGAAGAAGGGGGATATGTAGGCTCTGGATCTGAATATCCTAGAAGTCCTCAAGCCAAAGGAGGGGCTAAACAATGGGATATGTTGGAAGGAACAGGGACTTTGTAGTCTAATGAGCCTGGATATAAATCCCAGGGCTGAGGCTCTGTCTTCTCATCTCCCAAATGGGAGAACTATGAGAACCAAACGACATAACACACATAAAGCGCATGGCACAGTGAGCACTTGAGGAATGTTCTACTACTCCTCCCTACCTCAATCCGACTCCCACAGACAGCACAAAGCTGCCTCCCTTTTCTGTTCACTCCTCTATTGCACATTCCAGAACCCTTCTTTATTTGCTCTGTGTGTATCATTGTTATATTTGCAAATTCTTTGCCTTGAAATAGTTCTCAGTTCCTTATGCATGTGTCTTGTCTCCCCAATTACACTAATTCCTTGGGGGCTGGGCTGATGGTTTCTATTTCTTTTGTATTCGCTCTATCCCCCGTGGTGCCTAGCTCAGTGTGGTATGTGGAGTAGGAGTTCACTGAGTGATTATTATCAGGCTGGCTGCCTGAGGTCCCAACCACGCACATCTGGAGAGAAATGAACCCAAATTTCCCTCTAATCTGCTCCATCCCAGCACCTCCTGAACAGGTCCCGCACCCCACCTCATCTCAAGATTCATATTGCTAGGGCACTTGGCCTGTCAGAACCTGTCCCTCTCTCCTTCCAGTATGTAAAACCAAGCTCAGATTCCCTACTTTTTTGGTCAGTTTAAGCCTTGGCCGGGGTACCTTAGCTTTATTTCATAGATAAACGAGCCTCACAAGCCTCAGAATATGCGTGAAGATCTTGGGGTCCAAGTGGGTGTACAGGTAGGTGTTACTGCTTTGGGTCTATCTGTGTGGAGGTATGCACAAATAGTTGCTTGAGAAAGTCTAGAAATTTCTGGAAAGGACCATTAGGAGAGGAGGCTCCTGTATCTTTGTGCTGCCACCCCCCACCTTTCCTTCTCCCTGCCATTCCCCACTCTGCAGCCCTAGACTCTCGTCTTCTAGGCAAGTCTGCCAGACACGCCTCCTAGTTCTGCGTGGGCTGGTTCCTGGCTCCTTCCCTTGGAAGGGGTGGGGGGAACGGGTGCCCCTGGTTCCACACGATTCCATCTCCCAGGGCCAGCTGCGCACGGCCGACCGGGACTACTGTGGAGGACAGCAAGAGGCTCCAGCACCTTCAAAGCACACCCAGCAGGATTACAGCTAATCGGCCCACCCGACCAGCCTAGCACACCTGACTAAATGAGCTTAGTAATGGTGCAGGTCAGGTACCCAGGGACCTGGGTGTTTTCTGGACACTTCCAATAGCATACCTGGTGATTTACACAGATTTGAACTCCGCCAGCCTCACCACCTCTGCTCAAAGCCCCCTCCTGATGCTGCTCACCTGTTACATTTAAAACAGAAGGAGAGGGAGCAGGTCCCCCAACCTTTGTGCCTCCTCTCCACCAGACAATGGTAACGGGTTCAGGGGGACCCACGGCCTCACAAGACAGCTGGAAAGGGGCATTGGGTGGCACTGCCAGATCTTTTGGCTCCACAGTGAAAAATGGCACACCTAGAGAGAAAGGGGGGGTGGGGAATGAGCCTTGCCACCTCTGGGTTTCCAACCACCCAAACCACAAGTTTGCTACCATTTGTGCCCTCTGTGCAGAGGTCCCACAGGCCCTCATGATTGGGTCAATTGCAGAACAGACCATCTAACTGGAGAGGGAGCTTCTCTTCTTTGTGCACCTTAGGAATATCCTTTATACTGTCCTCTTGGACATGGTAGATTCTCTCTTCCCAGACCTGCCCTGACAGCCCTTCTCAGAGCAAGGGAGGAAGCAGAGGGTGGGGAGGGTCAGAAAGGGAGGGGGAGTGGGCGGAAGCTTTAGCAGAGTTCTGCTGGCAGGCCCCAGATCCAGTTCAGAGCTCTTTGTTACTTTCTTAGTCACTTTGTTTTCCTGGGCTGAACAGCTCTGAGCTCCCGCAGCTGCGGATCCTTCCTCCCCTCCCCCACCCCTCCCCACTCCTGGCGGGGCCACTTGGCAAAACAGGGTCCAGCCCCAGATGGGTGATTGAGGCTTGTTGCTCAGACAACTGAATCTGACGGCACCCCATATATTGTAGTCCTAGTTGCCCCCTTGGCTCTGAAATACCCAGACTCCAATGGGTATGGTCTTCCAATGTCTGGGGTAGGTCTGGAGCCTGGTGCAATCAGGCCCTGAGGGCAGGTGGGCAGCCCAGCTTCTCACCAACCCTTCTGCAGAGGTGTAGTCACTAGCGGACAGCACCCTCTCCAGGCCAACGTGCCCACCCGTGTCTCCGCATCCTCACCTTCTACCGTGAGCCACACTGGCTGGGAGGTCTCAGTTTCACCCCCATCCTCCACTTGGCACCAGTACCGGCCTGCATCAGAGCGCTCCACTGACTTCAGGCTGTGGAAACAGGACACCAGGCTTGCCTCCCAGGGTCAAGAGGGGGCAGCTGTGTTGAGCAGACTCAGTGGGTTCAGCCTGCCCCCACTTCTGGATGTTTCCATACAGTGCCAAAACAAAAACAAAAAAACCAAAACAACAACAAAAACAAAAAAAACCCAAACCTCTGGGCAGCAGCATTGCCCCCAGTTCCCAAGCCCCCCAAAAAAGCATAACTTGCCCCCAGGCTGGCATGCCACACTTTTCCCCACAGTCCTGCACCTGAGGAAGCCAATCCAGTGCTGCTCACTGACTGGGATGTACACTTGATCCACACTCTGGACCACGGCCCCATCCTTCACCCACTGTATCTCAGGCTCCTCCATTCCCTCCACACTGCAGTTGAGCTTCACCGGCTGCCCCTGAGATACTGTCAGCTTCACTGGGGCTCCCATGAGCTTCAGGCCTGAGAGGTGGGAAGGAGAATATGTCAGTCTGCTTGAGAGGGCCCCTGTCCCTGGAAATATCACCCATCCTCTTCTAGAACTCAGTTTCGGGGTTGGAGGGCTCATTCTCATCTAATGGTCAAGAAAGCAGAGGTTGGACAGGGTGGGAAGGAAGGTGGCCTGGGCCTTGTATGGGGAGAGGAACATGAGAAGCTCTCCAGGCACCATTTCCGCCACTGCCAAGTCCCCCCAACCCCCACCCCCCAGCTGTAAGATAGTGACCTCTTCCCCATACCTCCCTACTGGGCAATGTTAAATTCAAGCCCAACCACCAAAAGGAAGACAAGCTGGACTTAAAAGGTGGGGCATCTTATACACCTCCGGCAGGTACTGCCCTGGGAATGACTGCTAAATCCATCTTGTGCAACAGGCGGCCAGCTCTCTGCCCAAGGTGTCAGGCCAGACCTCACACTGCTGCTGGCACCCCCTATACCCCAACTTGGCAAATTAAAGGAGGCTGAGGAAGAGAAGGAGGGGGTGCTCCCCTGAAGTGGAGAACATATGGCTGTAGAACCACGTCAGATCAAACACATGGCAGCCTTCCTGGCAGCCACCCGCTCTATTAATACCTGAATGTGTGCAGGGGCGGGTGCTAGGGAGGTAGGAGGTAGAAGGAAGGGGAGGGGCCCTGAACAGGGAGTCCAAGACCCCTGAGCTACTGTCACACCAACAGGAGCCACCCTGTGGAGCACTACCTTCTGCATGCATCCACACACTCACATACTCAAACACAGACACACAGGCGCGCGCGCACACACACACACCCCTCCTGGCATGTTTTTAAAGCAGAGAGGAACACGTGAACTATCCACATAGCTGAATCCGGTCCTGCTTCTTCCTACCCTTCGCTGTGCAACTCTAGGCAAATTCCTGGGCTCTCTGATTCTGAGATATACACCTTTCAGCTTATAAATACTTGTCACTCTTTCCCTTCCCTTCCTTAAGAATCTGATATGGCAGGGAGTGCTGGCTCTAAACAAGGCGCCAGCTCCGTGGCTGCTGCTTTAGTCTGTGTCACAAGGCCAGTTACAGGGCAAGAAGGGATAACCTCACACCGCATGTACACTCAACCATCCCAGAGGTGTGTAGTGTGAACTTGGAGATAGGAGTGCTGCAAGAAGCACTCCCACAACCGGCAAATGCCTCAGTGGGCATGTGGGAACACAAGGCTAACCTAACCTCCACAAAGACCAGCAACCTTCGTTCAGCCCATACCTCCAACCATCCCCGTTTCAGGAAGCTCTGAGTGGGTACAGGACCTAGAGTAAGTCCAGATGTTTTCTGTGACTGGGCACCCTCACAGCCCCTGTACCCTATATGGTGCATGGTTCTCCTGGGCGTTCAGTCCAGCTCCAGTGATTTCAGAGTGGGACCTTCGTGTGTTGGGCCGGCAGAATTGGGGTCTCCAGGACTGGGAGCGGAGAGTAAACAACTAGGTACGTCGAGGCGGGAAAATCCAGTCTCGAACATCCCCCTCTGACCACTCAGCCCACAGCCCCACTCCTTTCCCTTTCACCCCGCCAGAAGAGCCCCGGACGCGAGAAAGTTGGGGGTGGGGCCCCGGCCCGAGGGCCGGCAGCAGATACGGCGCTGAGCCCCTTCCCCCTGCCCCCAAGCCTTGGCCTTCCAGCTTCGGTCCCCCTACCCAAGTCTCCGGCCCGCCCAGGCCCGGGGCTCGCTTGGCTGCGATTCCTGGGCGCGCGCCCGGCCGCGCCCCTCCGCAGCCCCCTGCGTTCCGCCGCCTCCCGACCAAGCCCTACCTGCGGCCACCGGCTCTGCGAGCAGCAGAGCGGCCAGACTCGCCAGCAGCAGCAGCGGCGGCGGCGGCGGCGGCGGCGGCGGCGGCGGCAGCGGCGGGAGCCCCGGCCGCCCCATGCTCCGCCTCAGCGCCATCGGCGGCGACGCCGCACCATGCCGGGCCCGGCCCGCGAGCGACAAGGGAGGAGGGAGGAGGAACTGAGGAGGAGGGACGAGAAAGGAGGGCCGCGGGAGGGGCGGGGGCCGGTACGGGGGCGGCGCTGGGGCCCGCGCCTGAGAGACCCGCGCGCGCAGCGAGTCTCGGCGGCCGCCGTCCGCAGCGCCGGGTCCCCGGGGCCGCTGCTGGGCCACCGCGCTCCTTCCACAGCCGTCGCCGCCGTCGCCGCCGCCGCCGCTGATTCATGTTCTTCGAGCCGCCGCCTCCTCCCCAACCAGCCCGCCCGCAAGCCTGAGCTCGTACTGCCCCCCCGCGGAGCCTCGAGCGGCTTGCTCCGAGCGCCTAACCGGCTGCCGCCTGCCCGGCCGGCCCCCGCTCGCGGGCCTCCCCTACCGCGGCTGCACCCCGGGCCAGCTTCGCCTGAGCCGACCCGAGGATCGGTGGTGCCCGGGTGGCGCAGCCAGCCACGCCCCTCCTTTCCCTAAACACACAGCACCTTTTCAAACCTAGCACTCCAGATCCTGCCGTCAAACCTCGCTAGAGCCTCTACCGCACCCCAACTTTTGTCCAGGCTCTGATGCCATAACCTCGTCCCCCCTCTCAAAACATAAAGCATCTCAATAGACTAGATTCCCACCCATCAGAGGCCCTGAAATCGTGACTCAAGGCTTCCCCCACTGGACTTACTAACACCCCTTCGTGCTTCTTTCTTGAGCCTTTCACCCAAATTTCCCTTTTTCGTGCTCCATATCTCACCCCTTTATCTCCAAGATCTTGGGCCTTGGGTCTTGAGTTTTCCAAGATCTTTTTGGTAATCCTCAGGTTTTAACTGACATCCCCATTGCTACTCTACATAGGCCAAAACCCAATGGCTTTCGGGGCTGTCCTTCTTCCTCGTTACTTCCTCTGTTTCTATCCCCCATTCCCTAGGACATGGTGTGAAAGTTGGCCATATCATCACAGTATCCAATAAAACATTAGCTATTATTAGTAGATCACCTTGCACACAGTAGGTATTCCATAAATAAACAGACTGATGCCTGTTAAATTAATGCATAATTGCCTCAGAGCTTGGCCTGCTCCACAACCAGTAATCACCGGGGTGGCTGTGCCCAAAGACATCTTGTTAGGCAGATACAGAGCTGGTTCCAAATGTAGCCTGACAAGGGTTCCCCTCGCCTTGCCTCCACCTGTCCCCTGGAGCCTACTCCAGAGGGCTCTTCCCAGAAGTCCTGGGTAAGGAGGAAGGACAAGCCACTCCTCCTCCTGTTTCCCGCAGCCACACTGGATCTTATCAGGGATTCTCCTGAGCAGCAGGGGCCTGCCTCTTCCTCCACTTGGCCCCATCAGTGCTTGCTTATTAATTATACTAATGATAACAACAACAGCAGTGCTGGTGGCAGCCTTAGACCCAGCTGGGGGCGCCCCCAGGTGGCAACACAGGGAGAGATTCCAAAAGGGCTGTCAAACATGGTTGGCAGGGGACCTGAGGTCTGGTTTAGATGAGCACTCCGCCAATTTCCTTGGGTAGCATGGGTGGGCTCCAGGACCCCTAAAGGAAAAAAACTTGCTCCATTCCAGAATCCACAGCTTCTGAGTTTGGGCTGAGTTGGATCAGGGGAGGCAGACAGCAGTCTGGGGCTGAAGCCAGGTTCACCAGGGTCATGCGACTGCGGCAAAGTGGCTGCTGCAGCTCTACGCTTAAGCTCTTGTCACTCCTCCACCTCTCCTGTCTCCAGGGGATTTCAAGTTTCCAGTGAAAGGCAGCCTCCTCCTATTGACTCTCGTTGACATTGGAAAGACGTCTCCTAGAGGATGTTGAACCCAGAGCCCAAATCCAACCTTCCACTTTCTTTTCTCCCCTCATTTCCTCCCCATCATTTCCTGAACTCTTCTAGGGAATGCCAGCCTAAGGACCATCCTTTGCCATCAGTCAAAACAGGCTTCCTGGATATGTCATAGAAGCCACTGCATTCTGTACTCACAGCCTTGACAAACTTCCTATCTCAGCTGCAGCCCTCAGGCACATCTCTGTCACCCTGGGGCAGCACACTTTCCATGTGGGGTCAGGAGCCCTGAGGCCCTGCTTCCTCTACCCCTGCTTTTGAATCGTTATCAATTCTTAGTGTTTCTACTTACAGGGTAGGGGGTACTGTGGGGTCCTGGTCTTCTGACTTTCCAGCTCCCACATAGAGGGCTTGCTTTCCTGAGCCCTCGCAAGAGCCCTCTTCTTACCTATCTACCCCGTCTCTCTCTTTGTGTATCTCTACCTCTCTTTCTCGGCACGGAACATGCTTTAAGGGTATGTGAGCAGGTGTGATTTTGTGGAAGAAGTGTGTAGGTGGGTGAGAGGGTGTGCATTGTGATATACGAGGGAGGGTGTGCATTTGTGCAAACTCTAAATGTGACTGACACTTTGTGGGTGGATGGGGAGAAAGTGTGTGTGTGTGTGTGTATGTGTGTGACTGAAGGAGGTTGGCTGCCTGTGCAAATTCATGCCTGCAAAATCTCCCTTCCTTTCATAAATGCATTGCTTCAAGGAAACTAATCAAATCAACAGGAAATGTATTTGACATAATGCAGGAGCAGCTGTCCCAAGAGTTCCTGTCCTCAAAACAGAACCAAAGCCAGCTCTGATCTATCCCAGGGGAGTAATAAGGGGCCATGGGGAGAGGAAGGGCCAGCAGCAACCCATTATTATGGATGGAGCTAGGTTGGGCCATGGCATCTCCCTACTTGGGTGAAGTAATATCTGCCCACTCTGCCTTTTATGATCCAGGACTGCTCATAAAGTCCAGAGATAGAGAGAAGACACAGACAAACCTGGAAATAAAAACCATCTGCCCATAGTAGCAGAACTCCTTGATGGCAATTTCCAGCAGTTTCAGGAAGCAGCTGCTTCAGCTTCTTTTTCAGAGTTAGGACCTTCTACTCCTTTCCTTCCTACTCAGGCACGGGGTGGAGGGGGTGGGGGTGGACCAAGAAGTAACCAAGGTAAGCCATGGGGTCAAGGTAGTCTCACTGCCCTGTGACCAAGGACCCATTATTTCCCAACTACTAAAAAAAAAAAAAAAAAAAAAAAAAAAAAAGGATCCTTGGGACCCATTGAGGGTTGGGAAATCCCACTTAGGGAATGGGAAGGTCACAGACTGTGCTCCCCATCACCTTAGAGAAGGCAGGGAGTCCACTCCAGGGCTTGGAGGAAAACTGCCTGCAGGTGTGATGCCAGTTGCACCTGCAAAACACCCCTTGCCTGAGACTTCTGAGTCAGAAACAGTGCCATTCCTTGCCCAGTTGAAGATGACGCATAAAGGTAAATCCCTTGGAGAAACCAAACTTAGATGGAGTGTCACAGAGAGACTTTCAAATGGTCAGAGTTTTTCCCCAAAAGGAACCTTAGGAGGTAGGAAGAGAGCAATAAGTTTGAGGCTTCTGAAACCGCAGATGGGTCTAAATGAATGGAAGAAAAAAATTGTCCTCTTCAAAATTTCATCTAGGGAATCACCCTGAAAGCAAGACTTCCATGTGTAAGGGCCCTTGTCAGGTGTCAAAGGAAATATATGTGAGTGTGAGTATATTTGTTTGAATGCCCTATATCTAGCTGTCTGTATTTTTCTTTTTGGCCTTCTTTAACTACAGCCTGGCCAGTAATTTTTAAAAACTTTTTATAATGAAATATTTTAAACATATACATGAGTAGAGACCAAAGTGCAGTAGAATCCCAATGTATTCATCACTCCACTTCAATGATTATCTTAGCCAATTGTGTTCTATTGTCCCATTTTTTGAGTTCTTAAAAGCGAATCTTAGCCATATTATTAACTTCAGCTATAAATATTACACTGTAGCAGACTTAAAAAAACCTCATCCATATGTAGATTCAGTTGGTTACATATAGAAATATTTATAGGTATGTGCATATAACAATATACAGATATATTTCCTTTGTCAGTTGAGAAGGGCCTAAAAGCAAGATACCCCAGTAACAATGAGCATACCTATCACCCAAATTTTGGTTTCTAATCCCATTTCCCAATAAAAGGAACCAAGGAGTTTTGGACAAATGGCTGATTCCGTGATTGGGGCATGAAATATACAAAATGATCTCAGAGCATCTTGTAGTGCCAAAAAGAACTGCTCAAAAACCCAAACCCAAACCCTCCCCCATCCTCCCCACACACAGTGATGGTATCTATCAAAGGGTCAAATATTTTGAATAAATAAGTTAATGGGGAGCATAGACAAATCTGCCATACAGAAGAATTACAAATAACTTATGTAGACACTCCATACTTAAGGAGAGGTAGCACATCTCCACACTCAAGTGTGGGCCATTTCTTCCAGAGGATGGGATGGGAAGCAGGGGTAGTATAAGTAACTTTATACTAGAAAGATCTGAAATTTCCTCAGCCAGGCAATTAGGTGATTAAGGTTAATATCCACAGTGGTAGGTCATATTGATAGTAGGTGCCCTTGATATAATATGATAAAAATAGTATTTCATCTCTGTGGTCTTCTTCTCCAAAACCCATAACCCCACTGTTATCATGAGAAAAACATCAGACACATCTCAAATAAAAGACATTCTGTACAATCCTACCAGTACTACTCTGTCCAGCTCATCAAAAACAAACAAACAAACAGTCTACAAAACTGTCACCATCAGGAGGAGCCTAAGGAGACATGACAACTAAGTGTACTTATGGAACAGAGGAAGGACATTAGGGTACAGTTGAGGAAATCTGAATAAAATATGGACTTTAGTTAGTAATAATGTATCAATATTGGTTCATTAATTCTAACAAATGTACCATTTAACATTAGATGTTAAAAACAGGAGAAACTGGGGCACCTGACTGGCTCAGTGCGTATAACACATGACTCTTGATCCTGGTGTCCTAAGTTCAATCCCCACATTGGGTGTAGACTTTATTTTTAAAAAACTGGGTGGTTTACTTGGTTGAGCAACTGACTCTTGACTTTTGCTCAGAGTAGAAGGATCCTAAGATTGTGGGATGGAGCCCAGCACGAGTGTGGAGCCTGCTTAAAATTCTCACTCTCTCTCTCTCTCTGCCCCTCTCCCTACCCCTCTCTCTCTAGAATAAATAATGAAATAGAAAGTTAAAAATGGGGGTGTGCCTGCCTGACTCAGTTGGAAGAGAGTGTGACTCTTGATCTCAGAGTTGTGGGTTTGAGCCCCATGTTGGGTAGAGATAACACAAATAAATAAATAAACTTTTTAAAAAATTTTTTGTAATGTTTTATTTATTTCTAGGAGAGAGAGAGAGAGACAGCATGAGCAGGGGAGGGTCAGAGAGAGAGGGAGTCACAGACTCTGAAACAGGCTCCAGGCTCCGAGCTGGCAGTCAGCACAGAGCCCGACGCAGGGCTCGAACCCACGAACCGCGAGATCATGACCTAAGCAAAAGTCGGACGCTTAACTGACTAAGCCACCCAGGCGCCCCATAAATAAACTTTTTTTAATGGGGGGGCAGCTGGCTGGTTCAGTCAGTGGAGTGGACAACTCTTGATCTCAGGATTGTGGGTTCGATCCCCATGCTGGGTATAGAGATACTTTTAAAAAAAACTTTTAAAAATGGGGAAACTATGTTTGGGCTAAATGGAAGCTCTTTGCAATTTTTCTGTGAATCTGAAACTATTCTAAAATAAAGTTTATTTTTCAAAGAAACACATCCATACCCAATAATTTTTTTAAAATCCTTAATATTATATAAAACCCAGTTTGTGTTTAATTTTCCCCAACAATCTCAAAAAAATCTTTTTACATTAGGTTTGTTTGAATTGGGATCCAAACAAGGGCCATATATTTCACTGATAATCTCTTATGTATTTTTAAATCTATTAAGAGGTTCCCCCTCTCTCGAACATGAAATGTATAGAAGAAACTGTGTCATTTGTAGAATTTTCCACAGTTTGGGTTTTGTTCATTGTATCCTTGTATTATCATTTAATATGTTCCTTTAAGACCCATATTTCCTGTAGATTAGTAGTTAGACCTAGATGCTTCACTATATTCAGGTCCAATTTTTTGGCATGACACCTCCCTGGGAAGTGTTTTGTACTTTTAATTTCATCACATTGGGAACACGTTATGTCTAGTGGCCTCACTTTTAGTGATGTTAAGATTTGTCATTCATTAAGTTGGCAACTGGATCCATCATATATAAAATCCTCATTAACCTTTCACCTAACAGTTTTTTTTAAGTTTATTTATTTATTTTGAGAGAGAGACAACCAGAGTGAGCAAGCTGGGGGGAAGGGCAGAGAGAGAATTCCAAGAAGTGCAGAGCCCAATGTGGGGTCGATCCCATGATCCTGGGATCATGACCTGGGCCGAAATCAAGTATCAGATGCTCAACCAATTAAACCACCCAGGCACCCCCCACCTAATAGTTTTATCAGTTATTAATGATCATTGCCTGGAGAGATTATTTCATTAGTGGTTGCAAACAATGATTTTCTACTATCATTCTTCTAGCATTTCTGGTTCCATTTCCCCTTCCTCACTCCCCATAACTTCTGACTGGACCCAGGACTATTTTGGACTCCAAAGATGGCTAAGTGCTAGTAGCTGAAATTTACTGCTGCAGTTGAGACCAAGAGAACTGAATATAGAAGATTTAGAAATTTGTTAAAAATGCAAATTCTTGGGTCCTATCCAAGACCCTACTGAATCAGAAACTCTTGAGGGTGAGGCCCAGTAATCTTTTTTAACAAAACCTCAAAGTGATTTTGATGCTTGCTATAGTTTAGAAACCAATGGACTAACACTGGCTGCCCTAAGGTGGCCTTCAATCAAGCAATGGTTTACTAAGGTCCTATGTGCATGGGAATATGCTGGGTGCTGAGCACTATGGATGCAAAAAAGAGAGCCTGGTGCCCCCAAGGAACTCAGTCTATTCAAGAGAACAGCACATATGCTTGTGAAAAGGTGACCAGTGATCATTGATAATTGGCAGCGCATTCCCAACAAGCCACACAAGTAGTGCAAGCTGTAAGATTTCAAGGAAAGTTCAGTGAATAGATCTGGTTGGCAGAGGTTTTAGAGTTCACTCCAGCTAGGCCTTATATATATATTTATGTTTGAGAGAGAGATACAGAATGCAAGTGGAGGAGGGGCAGAGAGAGAAGGAGACACAGAATCTGAAGCAGGCTCCAGGCTCTGAGTGGTAGGCACAGAACCAACGCCGGCTGCAACCCATGGACCATGAGATCATGACCTGAGCCAAAGTCACACTCTCAACTGACTGAGCCACCGAGGCGCTCCACTCCAGCTAAGCCTTAAAGGGAGAGAAAAACTTTGGGGGTAGGGTGTGTGAGAGAAGAAAGGGAATTTTTCCAAGAAGAGACACTGCCGTGAACAGAGGGAGGATGCTCACGAAGGGAATCATGAGGCTGTTTACTTATCTCTCCTCACCACCATCACTCCTACAGTGTTTCTTTCCTTAAGCTTTGCCTTTCCTTGTACATGCTTACCTTCTTGCTCACCCATAAATGCACTGGCGGGGGGGGGGGGTCACCTTGGTGTGTGCAGGTTTCTGGGTGCTGGCCACGAACTTGGGTGCTGGGTTTAGGATGTGATTATCCAGGCTGGTGAGTGCAGAAGGGCATCTGAAGTACACTTTCCCTCTGTCACGAGTTAGTGTGTGTAGAAGGGCCTGTGCCTGCTGTACATCCAAAGGATGAGCGTTCTCTGTGTTGGCATGGAGCTTACGTGGTGGGATAGTGCAAGGCAGGGCAACCCGTGCATCCTCTCGCTCAAGGGTCCAAAGTTCTTAGGTGCCTGGCTTGTCTCAGCTGAAAGAGCACGCAACTCTTCATCTCCCGGTTGTGAACCCGAGCTCTAAGTTGGGTGGAGACATTACTCAAACTTTAAAAACAAAACAAAACAAAACATAAAAGGGTCCTGGGCGCCCCGCAGGCTACCCTAGAAGGGGTGGAGCCAGGCCGGGGAGAGGCGGGGCTGGGCTGCGGGGCGGAAGTTCAAATCTGGTGGCGGCGGAAGCGTGGCCCTTGCGGGGCAAGATGGCGGCGCCCAGGCGGTCGTAGAGTAAGTAAGGGGCTGCGCTGGAGGAACGTATTTCAGGGTTCCCCGGGAGAGGACTCTGGTGCAGGGTATCCATCTCCTTTGTCCGAGCCTCCCTGAGTGTATTTGCTCTGCACTAGAGGGACTGCGGCCTCTTCGATGTGGCGATCCTGGCCGCGGCCCACCATCCGCGGGCTGCATAGGCTGAGACTCGGTGATTTCCTTGCTGATTCCAGTGATCCAGAAGTATCCGCGACCGCAGAGCCCTAGGGGCAGTTTTGGGTCTCGGCAGTGTATAAGTCTTTTTACATTTTTATTTTTTTAATTTTTGAGAGAGAAATAGAGACAGCGTGAGCACGGGAGGGTCAGAGACCGAGGGAGATGCAGAATCTGAAGGCAGGCTCCAGGCTCTGAGGTAGCTGTCAGCACAGAGCCCGACGTGGGGCTCGAACCCACAAACCGTGAGATCATGACCTGAGCCGAAATCAGACGCTTAACCAACTGAGCCACCCAGGCGCCCCTCGGCAGTGTATAAGTCTTGTACTTATTTGGTGAAGTTTATTCATAAGTGTTTGTTCTTTTTGATGCGATTGTCAGGACATTGTTTTCTTAATTTCATTTCCTGATTGTTCTTTTTGCTGGTGTATAAAAATACAGATGATATTTATGGGTTGGTTTTGTTTTTTTTTATAGCCCAAGGGTTTTTGTTGTTGTTTAATTTGAACATCTTTACTCCAGTTATGTTCTCTCCAGTTTGATACAGCATCATTACTCTTTGGTATGACATTTATCAGTCTGTCTCCTGATGGCATTTTTCTTAGCTTCCCTACAGTTGTTCATGAGAATTTTTATCATCCACAGATTGTAAACAACCTTAAGTTGGCAGTAAATGTTGTTGTTAGGCTGATGACATCAGGGAGGGCCAAATAGGTAGGGAATTGCCATAAGGTATGCATGGGAAGGAATGAGTTGATATGAACCCAAGAAAAAAGCGTCTTTTCTGATGCACAATAAAGGGAATCGGGATTCAGTTGCAGAGGGCCCATCAACTGTATTGCTTGTAGGTGTAAATGAGAGAGAATCACCACAACGAAGCAGTGCTGGAAAGAGTTTCTCTAGAGAGGCAGCTGGAGTGTCAAGATGCTGTCCAGACCAAAGCCAGGGGAGTCAGAGGTGGACCTGCTGCGTTTCCAGAGTCAGTTTCTTGCAGCGGGTGCAGCTCCAGCAGTACAACTGGTGAAGAAAGGAAGTAGGAGAGGTGGCGACACTAACCTGGACCATCCTCTGCTACAAGATCATCGGGATGTGGTGACGCTGGACAGTGAGTGGTTGTGGGTGTCAGGCTGAAAAGGAGAGAGTATATGACCCGAACGTCCTCTCCCTATTCCTGATGTGGCTGGATTTTTCCCCGTCGTTATTTCAGACACTGCATAACCTCTGTTGCCGCAGCCGCATTTTCCACACGCAGATACTAAGGTTCACAGAGGTTAAATACCTTGCCCGAGGTGACGCAGCTTGAGCCAGAGCCCCATAGCAGCTGTCTTTTGTTTCTTTGGCTTCCTCCTGCCCTCAGTCTCTTCCTGGGAAGGTGTGGGTATCCTCACATCTGGGTTTTTTTTTTCTTTCCCAGATCTCCCAGATTTGCCCCCAGCTTTGGTTCCTGCTCCCCCGAAGAGAGCCAGACCCAGCCCTGGCCGTCCCCCACCTGAACATGAGGACCCTGAAGAGAGGCTGAACAGGCACGATCAGCACATCACTGCTGTCTTGACTAAGATCATTGTGCGTCTCACCCTTGTTGAGTGGGACAAGGTGTCCTAGAACAGCAAGGATATTTGGGTGGGGGTGGTGAGCCTTAGGAGTAAAAGGTGATTCAGAAAGGTGGGACTTTATTCCCCCTGCATTCAATTTGGGGTCTCCTTTAGAAACACTGTCCCCTAAGAAGCAAAGTCGGTTCATTACTCCCTAGAGAGAGATTCTAGTCATACAGATTTGGGGCTGGGGGATACTGTCCAGCCTGGGGAAAGCTCAATATCTTTACTACTTTGTGCTTTGTTGCTGCAGGAACGAGATACAAGTTCAGTGGCTGTGAATCTGCCTGTGCCCAGTGGTGTTGCTTTCCCTCCTGTGTTCCATCGCTCACAGGAGAGACAGGTAGGCAGGGTGCTCAGATGGCACTTAGGGGACATTCAGCTGAGCCATATAGTGCTTCTTTCTTTTTTTTAACATTTATTTTTTTAAGATAGAGACAGAGAATGTGACCAAAGGAGGGGCATAGAGAAAGGGAGAAAGAGAATCCTAAGCAGACTCAGTGCTTTCAACACAGAGCCCAGCGTGGGGCTTGTGGAGCTCAAACTCACAAAATGTGAGATCATGACCTGAGCTGAAATCAAGTCAGACACTTAACCAGATGAACCACTCAGGCTCCCCATAGTACATCTTCCTCAGGCAGAGAATCTGAATAATGATAAGCAACTCTCTTAAAGCAGCACCATGCTAAGCACTTACACGTGTTATTTAATCCTCAAAACAGCCGTGTAAGGTAGGTATCATTATCCCCATTTCCAGGTGAGGAAACTGAGACCCTGAAAAGATAACTAACTTGTCCAACACCACACATCAAATAGAGAGAGGAGCCATAAATCCAACCCAAATTTGTCAGATTTCACAACCTGTCCTATAGAGCCCTGCTTTTTGTGAGAACTATGGTTGTGACTTTTGCAGATTAAGCAAGACGCTTTTATCTCTTTGTTCCAGGGACTTTAGTAAAGAGGTTGAGAAGAGAATGTCACCTGGATTTTCTTTTTGCCACACAGGGGAAGTCAGCAACATCTGGTAAGAGAAGCATCTTTGCCCAAGAAATTGCAGCAAAGAGAGTGTCTGAAGCTAGGGTCCCACCAGTTAGAGAAACTGTGTCTACCCTGGATCCACCAGAAGGTAAGCTGAGGTTGAGGAGGCTTGGGCTTGACCTTTTTGTAATACACAATCATAGCATCACCTTTGGGTATACGTCTTCTTCCCCTCAAATATGAAAGCATATTTATTTATTTTGGGGGGGAGAGGAAGAGAGAGAATCTTAAGTAGTTTCCACCTGTTACAGAGCCCAGCATGGGACTTGATCTCAGGACCGTGAGATTATGTTACGAGCTGAAATCAAGAGTCAGACACCTAACTGGGCCACCTAGGCAACCCATGAAGGCACATTTGAGCCATCTGAAGAGGAAGCTGTCCCTTATCTCTGCATACAGTATTGGGTATTGATGGCTTGGGTCCACATCTGAGTCTTAGGTGCAGGGAGAAAGCAGGCCATCATTCAGACCTAGGAGAAAGGAAGGAGACAGAGATGTCTGGCAGAGACTATAAAATAAAGATATAGGCCAAGATTCCTTTAATGATGTAAATTATTGGCAAAAGAGCTAGAGGCAAGCTTCTGGAGGCAGATGACTATCTGGACATCCAAGAGGATTTAGAAAGGGGGGAAATGAGTGGAGAAGTCACCACCTAACCCAACCTGTGTTTGTGTTGTGGGGGGGTGGGGAGAGCCTTTACTCTGTGCCTGGGAAATCTCTGGGGCCTTCATCTGTCTCCAGGCCTAATGGGATTAGGCCCCGGTGAGGCATTGAAACTAATCCTACACTTCTTCCAGGTGCTGCATCCTGTCAGGCCCTCACACCTCAGGAGCAGGACCCCCAGCCTCCACGGGGCAGCCACACCTTCCAGGGACCCCATCTGGTCACAGGAAAGGGGCTCAGGGGCCAGGATGCCACGCAGGAAGCCCAGACCATCCATGAAGAGAACATGGCAAAACTGCAAGCCATGGCTCCTGAGGAGATCCTGCAGGAACAGCAGCGTCTGCTAGCTCAGCTCGGTATGCCATTCCATCCTTTGCGGCTGAGGCCGGGCTAGAAAGGGACTACCACTTATTGATGAAGGCTTACTGCGAGTGCCAGGCTTTTTGCTGAGTACTTGAAGGCATTATTTCATTCTGTCCTCAAACAGTTTCTGTAAGAACTAATTTCATTTACTTATGGAAAAAAACTGAGGCTCAAACTTGAAGAAATTCTCCCCCAGGTCATATGGCTGCTAAGAAACATGGATGAGACGTAAGCCCAGGTCTATGAGATCTGACAGTCCCTGCTCTTAACCACTGCACTTTGTATCCTGTACTACTCTAACGTAACATATTCTAGTGTAACATAGCTATGCTCTATCTAGTACAGCTATGACATGTCCTATTATATGACACTCTTTTCTGCTATACCTGTCTCTTAGTTTCTGTTCACCAAAATAGTAGCACCAAGTCAGTCTTGTTCCAGAATATGTATCTAGCACCTTAATAGAGCATACATAGATTAGATTTCAGTAAATATTTGTGCATAAATAAATTAGCTAAAAGAGAGAGAAATTGTCCCCTTGAATGCCTTCTCTTTGGCGCTAGTCAACATTCATTCATTTATACCACAGCCACTTACTTTGGGCCTCTGACCTGGAGCCAAGCACTGGGATAGGTGGAAACCTGGGCCAGGGGACTGTGAAAGATGGAATGTGGTCAGGTCCTAGTGACAGATGTGGGTCATTGAAGCCCCAAGAGAGCCAGGGGGTTCAGGCCAGGGGTAGGAAGCAGCTCGTGCCGGCCTTGGCTCTCTTAGGCAGGCGGTATTCAGCAGGTGTCAGGTCTGTACGAGGCTGGGGAGGATCTGCCAACACCCACTATCCCTTCCATCCTCTCCCCTAGATCCCAACTTGGTTGCCTTCTTGAGGTCCCACAGCCACGCCCATGAGCAAGCAGGAGAGAAGGCCACAGAGGAGCAGAGGCCAGGAAGACCCTCTGTCGAGGTCACTGGAGAGAAAACCATTGTGCCAACTTCTGCATGTGAGCCCAGGCAGGAACATGAGCTGGAGCCAGAAGCTCCAGGTTTGGAGAAAGGGGGACATCTTTTGGGGAATAAAAGTAGAGGAAAGTATCACTTTAGGCTTGGCAGATGGGAAAACAGAGACTCTTCTCTGTCCTTGGACATCTAACATTAATCTTCCATTACTGTCTGGAAATAAGCCTTCATTTGCTAATGCATATATTCTTCCAGCATATGCTTTCTGTTTTCTTGCTTTGTTACTGCTCCTTCTCACCCTTCCCTGGTAAGCAGCAGCAGGGCTTGATGGCTGAATGGTCCCCTCCCCAAGCAGATCATCTCCAACCCCTTTGCAAGAGTTGTCCCAGCTCTGGCTCTAGCCATCCTATAGTTTTCTGCCTCTGCTGTCAGTGCTGTGGGCAAGATGGCAGGGCCAGGGTAATGGGAGAAGAGTCTGACGCAGGTCTTACGAACATGCCAGACCCAAAGCAGAGAGGCCAGTGGGAGCACTCATTTCCCAGGACCTGGATTATCTTATTAGTGATTAACAAAAGAAGAAATTGGATTATGGAAGCCAGGAACCTCCTGCCCCTCATTGAGCTCCAGGCCAGCTGAGCAGGTTGGGTGGGGTTGGCAGAGAAGGAGGGGCTGTCCTGGATGTGTTTCTGTATCTTCCCCTGCGGAAGCAGGATAGCTGTCCCTCGTTGCCCCGCTCCCCTGCTTCTTAATAAGGTTGGTACTAGACAGTTGAGGACTGTATCGTCGTCGATGTATGTGGCCCTTCCTTCTTCCTCTGCTCCCTCTCTTTCCTCTTCCTTACCTCCTCCACTTTCTCTTGCCCCTGCCAGCAAATCCTTGGGATGAGCAAGGGGCTAGAGTCCTGGGCTAGGTGTGTTCTGCCATATCTGAGAGATTTGCCTGGTTCCCAGCGGTTCTAGCCACTGGGCTGTCACTTAACTGTAGCTGAAGGCAGAGGCTGCCAGACCCTTGGGCAGAGGTGCATGTGGCAACTGCTGGGTGATGGCCAGGACCCCAGTGGACCACCGAGCTGAGCCCCTTAGGGTTTACTACTCTGCTTCCATCACGCCAGCTCTGGCACCACCTGTGACACCCCACAAAGAATGGCTGCACATGGACACTGTGGAGCTGGAGAAGCTCCAGTGGACCCAGGACTTGCCCCCACTCCGGCGGCAGCAGACACAGGAGGTGAGGAGGGCCAGCTGGCGCATAGGGGGTGGAGTGGGCTGGAAGTGGGGCTGGGGCTCTTGCACCCAGGACTCAGGCCGTTTTCTTCTCCGGAGCTGGAGAAACATTTCTCCTTTGTGCTCCTCCTCTCCCACCACCCTGCCTGACCCCTGGAGCCAAAGGAGTTCCATTTTCACCTCAGGGTAGAGTCAGGACTGGAGGCCTGGGAGATAGGTGAGGAGTGAATGTGGGGAAGTTGCTACTGTCCCCAGCCCATAGTCTTCTTTCTCTTCCCATTAGAGGATGCAGGCTCGATTTAGTCTTCAGGGAGAGCTTCTAGCCCCCGATGTGGACCTGCCCACCCATCTGGGTCTACACCACCATGGAGAAGAGGCGGAGGTAGGACATAGGGCCCAGGGAGGACTGGGCAGCTCTTGGCAAATGGAAAAGGATCTCTGGTCATTTGTCTTGGACCTTCTGTGTACTCTGTTCCAGTTCTCAGCCTTGGTGTCCACAGGTTATTAGGCTCAAACTGTTTCTCCTTGTTCCTTCACATTCTGTTCAGTTGCCCGAACTTGCCAGTTCTATGTTGCCTCCTCTGAGGCTTTCTAAAGAAGTCTTGCTCCCTCTTACCTGCTTCATCACCATGTCTTCCACTCTCTCAGCCATGCCATCCATCCCTCATGAGGCTGCCATACTGATTCCCTCTGGCCCAGCGCAGGCCGTGCTGTGTCTCAGAAAGTTTCCTGGCTCCCTTCTGCTCACAGAATAGTCTTGGCTCCCTAGCCTGAGAAGGCAGTCCTTCGACACTCTATCCCTGCTGCCCTTATAGCTCTGCCTCCCTCACTCCTGTGCCATTCTGAAGTCCTCTCGCCAGATACACCATGTGCTAAAGGACCCCCAGGGCCCAGTTCTTCAGGGCATCAAAGCTCTACCCACCCACTGAGACCACATCACTTTCCCAGGCCCCCCTTGTCTCTCTCTCCTCTTCTCTTGTTAGAAATGAAACACTGATTACTACATTCCTCCCTACCTGCCTTATGCCATGGTTACTCGTGTGCAAGTCTCATCTTCTTTACCAGTTTGAGAATCCATGGAGAGCAGAGGCAAAACATATCACTTACTTACCTTAATCTTCCCTTTGACAACTAAGTGAGTGCCTGGAATGTAGGGGTATACAATTCTGTGTATTGGTGGGGCGTGCTGCCCCATGTTCTGGCTTCTAATTTCTCATCCCTGCCCCAGAGAGCAGGGTACTCCTTGCAGGAGCTGTTCCACCTGACGCGCAGCCAGGTGTCCCAGCAGAGAGCACTAGCACTGAATGTGTTGGCCCAGGTCATCGGCAGGGTGAGTGGACTGCTGGCTGGTCCTACCTGTCCCCACACCTCACCCCCCACCTCTTGCCCTTTTCATTCTGACCCCTTAGCCCACACACTGACTCTCTGGGGCAGACTGGGAATGGGATAAACCCAGGGTCATAGGTGGGCAAGTGAAGGCTTAGGACAAAGACTCTGTAACTTCTACATCTTCAGCAAAGTTTTATCCTGTCCCCAAGGCCCAGGCTGGCGAATTTCGGGACCGGCTAGTGGGCAGTGTTTTGCACCTCCTCTTGGATGCTGGTTTCCTCTTCTTGCTGCGCTTTTCCCTGGATGACAGAGTAGACGCAGTCATTGCAGCTGCCATCCGGGCTCTTCGGGCTCTGCTGGTGGCTCCTGGAGATGAGGTACAACCAGGATAGGAATAGGGCTTTAAGTCCTCATGGCTCCTACTCCTGTAGCTGGATGTGCCCTCACTGCCAAGGCTTTGCCAGGCAGGGCAGAGAATGGGATGGCAGCACCACCGCCTTCTTCTAAGAGCCCCAAAGCCCAACAGCCTTGCCTTTCTGTTCTGGGTGGGTGGCTGCTGCTGCTGCTTTTTCTGGACCTGACTCCTTCCTCTTCTTCCCACACCCTTCTCTTTCCATTGTCAGGAGCTCCTCGATAGCTCCTTCTCCTGGTACCAGGGAGCTTTGGTGTTTCCTCTAATGCCCAGCCAGGACAACAGGGAGGATGACGAGGATGAAGATGAAGAGCCCCCAACAGAAAAAACAAAAAGAAAGAGCCCTGAGGAAGGAAACCGGCCTCCATCTGACCTGGCCCGACATGACTTCATCAAGGTAAAGCTGCTGGGGCAGCTGCACCTGTCCCATGACCTCGAAGGCAAGCACATCTTAGGCAAGAGCAGCCTGGAGCTTAGTTCGATTTGGCATTGGTTTTATCTCTCTGATCACCAGGGCCTTCTGGCTACCAACCTGCTACGACGGTTACGCTATGTGCTAGAGGTAACCTGCCCGCCCCCTTCTGTGGTCCTTGACATCCTGGCTGTGCTCATCCGTCTGGCCCGGCATTCCCTGGAGTCAGCCACAAGGGTAAGAACAAGGAGACAAGGAATGCACAGAGCCTAGCTGACCCTGGTGCTGACCCTCAGCCTCCCTACTTCCATTTTCTTCCTGACCCCCACAGGTCCTGGAGTGCCCTCGGCTAATAGAGACCGTGGTTCGAGAGTTCCTGCCCACCAGCTGGTCCCCCATGGAGGTGGGGCCTGTCCCCAGTCTGCACAAAGTGCCCTGTGCCACTGCCATGAAACTACTTCGTGTCCTGGCCTCGGCTGGTAGGAATATTGCTGCTCGGCTGGTGAGTAGGACAAAGGTTGAGGGATGCGGGGCTTAAGACAAGGCTGGCTTGGGAACTAACCATGGCCTCTGGACTGTGGGTAGCTCGCTCATGCCATCTTCCTGTTCTGATTTCTGATCCAGTTGCTTAGAAATGTAGTAGGAACCACCAGCCAGAGACCTAGTCTAGAGTCTAGTGTATCCTATAGGCCTACTGTGCTTTCATTATCTAAAAGGCCCAGACCAAAAGAGCCACTTACAGATAGGCAGCCATCACCCATAGCCAAGTAGCCCTAGAAAAGGTGCTCAGCAGGTGCTTGCTAAAAAGAAGGAGGGGGGGGCGGAGAGGGGGGGAGGGGGGGTGGGAGGGAGTAATAGATGATAGTTTCTTTCATCCTGGCCCAGAGTTAAGACCCTGTAGCAGGAGAGTGGCCTGGAACAGGGTTGAGTTGAGTCAATCTCCATAGTAAGAGAACCTGAGACTACTTGGGCTCCCTGCTGATTGTGATGCTGAGACTCTGCCCTCTCACCCTCAGCTGAGCAGCTTTGATCTCCGGAGTCGCCTGTGCCGCTTTATAGCAGAGGCTCCCCAGGAAATGGCCTTGCCCCCAGAGGAAGCTGTGATGCTGAGCACTGAGGCTTTCCGTCTGTGGGCTGTGGCTGCCTCCTATGGCCACGGTAGTGACCTTTACAGGTGAGGAGAGATGAGAGTAGGCTCCCTTGTAGACCTCTCCAGTTCTGCACTGTGGCCTAATCTGAGGACTCAGCCTTGCTCAAGGTTTGAAGCTCAGAGGGAGGCTGAGGATGAGGAAGAGGGGATTCTGGGAGGAATGAAGAAGGCTTGGGGGCCAGGACTAACCAGAGGACAGTAGAACAAAGCTGAGTTAACCACATTCTGTGCACAACAGCCTTGGTAGCTTGGTGAAATCAGATTTAAATCCCCTGTTGGGAAGAGGCCTGAAAGGTCTACCTCATTCCCTTCATCCTTCAACTTTTCCTCCCTCTGAAGCCTTCCAAGAGTGCCCAGCCCTGGAGCCTCTCTCTCCCAAGCCTCCTTAACCAGACTGCACGTCCCTGGGGCAGGGCCTTACTTTGTGTATTCTGTCTTCAAGTCCAGTGTCTTTGTACACTGAAAGGCAGTAATTGTTCTCCCCCAGGGAGCTATTCCCAGTGCTGATGCGGGCCCTGCAGGCTGTGCCAGAGGAGCTCAGCACCCAGCCCCCTCAGCCCCTGTCTGTGCAGCGAATAGCCTCCTTGCTTACTCTGCTCACCCAGCTGACTCTGGCAGCCAGTAGCACCGCCCCTGAGCCCAGCAGGTAGGTTATAGCTCTGAACTCCAGGACAGGTGGGAACACTCCTCCGGAGGGAAAGGGTGGGTAGACCTTATGGGGGAATCAAGGCAGCCAGACTTTGACTGTGACCCCTTTGGCACTCCTGTAGTGACTCTGCTGAGGCCAGTCTGTTGGCCAGCCCTTCCTTGATCACTTGGACACAGGTGTCCGGGCTCCTGCCTCTTGTGGAGCCCTGTCTAAGGCAGACCTTGAAGTTGCTGCCCAGATCTGAGAATTGGGATGCTCTAAGCCTGGTGCCCACTGCCTGCCTGCTCTTCCTGAATGCATACTACCAGGCCTGGAGCCAGCAGGTGAGTGTGCCTGCCTACCTTCCTCCATGCCCTGGATGCCTGCCTGCATCTAAACACACTACTCTGTGTCTCCCTCTCTGTGTCGACCCCTCCACTCCTACCTCCCCCTTCCACCTTTTCCCACTCTCCACCTTTCTTCTTCTTTCCCCCCCCACATCCACTGGAGCTGTCAAGGGGCTGTGTTGGTGGGGACCAGAGAACCCCAAGCAGCAGCTCTGTCTCCCTGGAGACTTCATGCTGTGAGGACAGTGGATGTTGGGGCAACCTCAGGGTCTTTTTTCTCTCCAGAAGGGTCAGAAGGCAGAAGCCTGCAAACACTGACTCTTGGGCTCTTAGAGTCATGGTATTGGCCTTGGTACACAGGGTCTAGGAAAATGTGTGTCCTGGACTGTCAGCTCAATGAGCCCCTTGGTCTTCTAGCCAAGCCTGTGCCCAGGGGATTGGCTTCAGGATATGGAGCGCCTTTCAGAGGGGCTACTGCTACCCTTGCTGCACCCACCCACTCTGGGCAGCCTGTGGGATTCACTTGGGTATGTATTTGTGTGTGTGTGTGTGTGTGTGTGTGTGTGTGAGAGAGAGAGATTAGGCAGTGCGGGCAGTACGAAGGTGGTTTGACTCCTTGTGGGACTCCTAAATCTAGCTCCCTGGCCCATCCCAAGTAGAACTTCTCAACCTGAAGGAAACCTGAATCCCTAGCAGGCAGTACTTGAGGGCTCTGAGGAATGTGGGTCTTGGTCCATATAGCCGGGTTCCTGCGGGCCTTGGTTGCAAAACACACAGCTCTTTTCCAGCCTGGCGTACATCAGGCCAGATCCCCCCTCAGCTCCTTCATTCTGCCTCCAGATGCTGCTCCCCTCTCTGCAACCCGCAGTTCTGTGTTCCGGCCCCTGAAGCTCTCCCCAGCCTTGTGTCAATGGGCTGCACAGGAGGATGCCCCTCTCTCAGTCTGGCTGGCTCAGCCTCACCCTTCCCATTCCTCACTGCCCTCCTCTCTCTCTTCAACACTTTGGCCCGGATCCACAAGGGGCTGTGTGGCCAGGTGAGACCTAGGCGCCTGGTTAGGGATTGGGGGCTGGGGTGGAGGGACAAAATGGGAGAAGTCAGAACAAAAGGGTGAAGGTATCACTTGAGGCAGAGAGGTCTCTCTTGCCAACACCCATTTCTCTGAGTTTGGCTGGGGAGGGGGCAGCCACCTGGGGAACCCCAGGAGAGATCAAAGTTTAGATCTGAACAAGTTTGCTTTTCTCCAGCTGGCTGCCATATTGGCTGCCCCAGGACTCCAGAACTACTTCCGCCAGTGTGTGGCTCCTATGGCCGCCCCACAACTCACTCCCTTCTCTGTGTGGGCCTTGCACCACGAATACCACCTACAGTACCTGGCACTCACCCTGGCCCAGAGAGCGGTGGGTATGCCCCAACCCCCTCCCCACCTCTGTCCACACTCACCCCCACCCTCATTATCCCCACCCAGCTTGTTTGGAACCGGTGCTGCTTCTGGCAGCCCCTGCAGTTTGTCCCATCCTTTAGACGTACCCGGGATCTGTACCCTTCAGCATATATCCTCTTTGCATGGACCCTCACTTCCTTTTGCTCTGATCCCTCTCACATCCTACCCACCACCCTACTCCCTGCTCTTCTGTTCATAGGCAACAGTCCAGCCAATTCTGGCTGTCAACGCCACCCTCCATCATTATATGGTGTTGGCCCTGCTCAGCCGACTGCTGCCTGGAAGTGAGCACCTTGCCCATGAACTACTGCTAAGCTGTGTATTCCGGCTGGAGTTCCTCCCGTAAGTCCAGGGTGGGTGACATCAACTCAGCCCTTTGAGGAGCTGCTGTGTCTATTGACAGAGCAGCCCTGAGTTTCCAGCCAGGATACCTGGATTTAATACCCTTCCTTGCATGAATTACACTTTACCTATCGTAGCTTCCATTTTCTCATTAGTAAAGCGAGGATGAAGATATGCACACTAGAGAATTAGAATGAGATTTCAGTGTGATTGTATAGCTAAAAACAGGTGCATAAACTAGCTATACTTGAGTAATAGCTAACAGTTACTGAGTACTGACTTTGTGTCTGGCATCGCCTTAAGTATTTGTATTTTAAGTGTTTCACTTGTACTGTGAGATAGGTATTGTTATTATCCCCATTTTCCTATGAGGAAACTGAGGCACAGAAGTTCCTTAAACCTGCCTCTAGGCAATTGACTTTACTGTCCATTCTCTTAACCTGCGTACACAACATAGAAAGCGATTAGGGGAATAGGAAGGAGCAGAATTGGACCTAGGGACCTCTGGGAAGCCCTGGAGAGCTGGCATGATGTTTGGAGTGCCACGGTTCAAGCCCTCATTTTTGGCTTTTGGGTTCTTTTGCAGGGAAAGAGCATCAGGTGGTCCAGAGGCAGCTGACTTCTCCGATCGGCTGTCCTTAGGGAGCAGCAGGGACTCTGGGTGTGGGCGAGGGGCTCTGCTGGCTCAGGCCTGCCAGGACCTCCCCAGCATCCGCAGCTGCTACCTGACCCACTGCTCACTGGCTCGAGCCAACCTTCTAGCCTCTCAGGCCTTATACCGAGGGGAGCTACAGCGAGTCCCAGCCCTGCTGCTCCCTGTGCCTAAGGAGCCACTGCTGCCCACTGACTGGCCTTTCCTGCCATTGATCCACCTCTACCACCAGGCCTCAGACATGCCCTCAGCGCTCCCTCCTGCTGACACCGTAGGCACAGCTATGCGGGCTCTGCAGTGGGTGCTCGTCTTGGAGAGCTGGCGCCCCCAGGCCCTCTGGGCTGTGCCTCCTGCTGCCCGCCTGGCACGGCTCATGTGTGTATTCCTGGTGGACAGTGAACTGTTCCGGGAGACCCCAATACAATGTCTGGTGGCAGCCCTCCTTGCCCGGCTCTGCCAGCCTAAAGTCCTGCCGGACCTCAAGCTGGATTGTCCGCTTCCTGGCCTGACGTCTTTCCCTGACCTCTACGCCAACTTCCTGGAGCATTTTGAGGCTGTCTCTTTTGGGGACCACCTCTTTGGAGCTCTGGTTCTCCTTCCCCTGCAGCGTCGGTTCAGTGTCACTTTGCGCCTCGCCCTCTTTGGGGAGCATGTGGGAGCTTTGCGAGCTCTGGGCCTGCCTCTGACCCAGGTACTTTCTCAGCCCAGCACAGCCTGTACTCTACTGGCCTTCCTAGACTGGACCTTGGGGGTGCTTCTGAGCACTGGGGAGCTTTGGTGGCCCTCAGGTTCCTTACCTCACTTCTTGGGGATTTTTGAGGAGATTTTAATAAGAGAATCCATGAAAGAGGTTTAACAGGGTATCTGGCATATCGTATGTATTGGATATTATTAATAAGCTACAACTCGTTCGTGAGATGCTACAATCTTAGATAAGAGACGTGCTAAAAATGAATGTAGTTCTAAGTTATTCAGATTTTAGGTATTCGGTCAGGATTCAGAAAAAGGAAAGATCATACTGGGCTTGCTATAAGCAGAAGGCTTTGGGGAAGAGTGGGGATTGTCCTGGGCACTGAAGGTTGGATAGAATTTGGATTGTTGAGGATGAAGGACAGAATGTACCTAGTGGAGGGGCGCCTGGGTGGCTCAGTAGGTTAAGCGCCTAACTCTTGATTTCAGGTCAGGTCATGGTCTCACAGTTGTGAGATCCACCCCTATGTTGATTGTGGACTATACTCGGGATTCTCTCTCTCTCCCTCTCTCTGCACCTCCCCAACTCACAAGCTCTCTCTTAAAATATAAAAGAATGTACCTAGTGGAACAGCATCAGCAAAAGCTGAGAGGTAGGAAGGAATATAACAGGGTAGGAAGAGGGAGGAGTCTAGAACAGATTTTAGTTTAGGAACTTGTTGGAAACAAGGCTGATAAAATTTTAGAGGGACTTAAAAATCAGGCTATAGGGTTAAACTTATAAGCCGTAGAGAGTTCTTTTTTTTTTAAGGTTTGGGTTTTTATTCTGGTAAACCTTTGTTTAATTTTTTCTAATGTTTATTCTTTAAAAGAAAATTTTTTTAATGTTTATTTATTTTTGATACAGAGAGAGACAGAGTATGAGCAGGAGAGGGGCAGAGAGAGAGGGAGACACAAAATCCAAAGCAGGCTCCCAGGCTCTGAGCTGTCAGCACAGAGTTTGACTTGGGGCTTGAGCCCACAAACCATGAGATCATGACCTGAGCTGAAGTCAGAGGCCTACTCAGCTAAGCCACCCACGTACCCCTAATGTTTATTTATTCTTTAGAAAGAGAGCACAAGCAGGGAGAGGAGCAGAGAGATAGGGAGACACAGAAAATGAAGCAGGCCCCAGACTCTGAGCTGTCAGCACAGAGCCCGACGTGGGGTTCAAACTAACAAACTATGAGATCATGACCTGAACCAGTCAGACCCTTAACCGACTGAAACACCCAGGTGCCCCTAAACTTTTTTTTTTAAGTTTATTTATTTATTTTGAAAGAGAGCGAGAGAGTAAGCAGTGAAAGGGCAGAGAGGGAGGGAAAGAGAGAGAATCCCAAGCAGGCTCTACACTGTCAGCACAGACCCTGATGTGGGGCTTGAACTCATGAACCATGAGATCATGACCTGAGCCAAAATCAAGATTTGGGCAATTAACCTATTGAACTACCCAGGTTCCCTATTCTGGTAAATTTTAAATATTTTAATAAATACATTTAACTTGTATATAAAATGTAAGTATTTTATATAAAAAAACAAAGAAAATATAAAATATTTTTAAGGATTAGTCTTTTTCTGTGCATATATATTTTTATAAAATTGGATAACTGCATAAAGTTTTCTTCACTTAACGTTACATAATAAGCATTTCCCAATCATTAAATATTCTAAGAAATCAAGATTTTTTATTATGTAATAATCCATTATGTAGGTACATCTGTTTATCAACCCCTTAGTGGGCATGAAATTGTTTCTAATTTTCTGCTGTTTGAAGTAACACTATGATAAATACCACTGGATGTCAGCCTTATCTCTTTTCTCTCATAATCATTTCTCTTTTTTTATGCTTATTTATTTTTGAGAGAGAGAGTGCAAGCAGGGTAGGGGCAGAGAGAGAGGGACACACAGAATCTGAAGCAGGTTCCAGGCTCTGAGCTGTCAGTACAGAGCCTGACGTGGGGCTCAGACTCAAGAACCACAAGTTCATGACCTGAGCCAAAGTCGGATCCTCAACCGACCGGGCCACCCAGGTGCCCTAATCATTTCTTTTTTGTTTGTTTGTTTTTATTTTTTTTAAGTAACCTCTACACCCAGCATTGGGCTCAAACTCACAATCCCAAGGTCAAGAGTTGTGTGTTCCACTGACTGCGCCAGCCAGGTGCCCCTCTCATAATCCTTTCTACATGGAATTAAGGGTGGTTTTTTAGAGTTACTGGTCCTAAGAAAAGGAACTTTTAAAAGGTTTCATAATATAATCGAGCAGTTGAATGTGACATTTTGAAAGCTTTAAGTAGATTAAAGTAGTGGTAGGCAGTAGAAATTCAGTATTGCTTCTTAGTTTCCCAGTTTCCCCTGCTTCTCAGCTCTTTGGTTTTTAACCTCGATCCTATGACAGACAGGAATAGATGTCTGTCCAGAACCTGATCTCTGCCCTCATGATTCAGTCCATGTGACCATCAGCCATCCTGTCGTCCAGTGATAGACATTCCACCCTCACCCTCAGCGTGTCTCATTCCCGTCACAGTTGCCTGTGTCCTTGGAGTACTATACAGAGCCTCCTGAAGACAACCTGGCCCTCCTTCAGCTCTACTTCCGGACCCTGGTTACTGGTGCACTCTGTCCACGCTGGTGCCCTGTGCTCTATGCTGTGGCTGTGGCTCATGTCAACAGTTTCATCTTCTCCCAGGACCCAAAGAGCTCAGTAAGTTATATCCTGGTGTCCAAAGGGAGGAAGGGAGACTGCAGTTGAGCTGCCTCTGGGTCATCTGGGGAGGAGATGAGGGCCAGACAAGACCAGTGATGGGTAGAGCCCTTGGCCCAGTGTCCCCTGTCTCTGTTCTGCCTCTAGGACGAGGTAAAGGCTGCCCGCAAGAGCATGCTGCAGAAGACTTGGATGCTTACGAATGAGGTAGGGTGGGGCACATCCTGGAGGGTGGGAAGACAGTAGGTCTTGGGGCACAGAGATCTCAACAGGATCTCACTACCTACTTCATAAAGTTTCTGCCCCTTTTGCAGGGCCTCCGGCAGCACCTTCTACACTATAAGCTCCCTAATCCTGCCCTCCCAGAAGGCTTTGAGCTGTATCTCCAGCTGCCCCCTCTGCGTCAGCAGTACCTCCAGAGACTGACCTCAGGGATGCTCCAAAATGGGGTATCAGTGACCTAGCACAGCTGCTACAGATGAAGAGACGGATACATTCTCCTGGAGTTCACCAACACGGGCCTGGCCAGACAGAAGGTTTTGTGGCTTAAGGATGGGCGGGAGACAAGGGAGCAGAAGGCTTGCCTTCCTGGGAGAAGGCTGTGTGAGCTTTTTTGGAGCAGTGAACCCTCCCATTATATCCTGATGTGTGAAGCTCAGGATCTGGTCCATATGGGACTGAAGGGTGACTTAACTACTTCCCCCTCTCTTGGAGACAAGACAAACTATGTACACCTCTCCTTCCCCTGCCCCAGACCAGATAAATAAATGCTGTAGATGTGTACTGAAATAAAAAATGTTTGTATCTCCTAGGAATCTGATTTGGACTGATTTCACACATGTTTAGGATTGGTATGGAGGGATGGGCTATCCCAGGGGAGAAGCTGGATTCCTGTGAGAGAAAAGAGAGATGAAAACAGAGTCTACATCTATCTGAGACAACAATAATGTAGGTCCCAGTTCTGCAGTAGAGCCAGGCCAGAGTAATGTTCTTGGGAAATGGTACTTCTGGAAGGACTCGTAGCAGTCCACTTGGAGTATAAGTATCCTTAATGAGGTCAGCATCTTGTCTCCTTATGGTCAGTTAACTGCTGAGATATGAAGAAACCGGAAATAAGACTGTGCACTGACTCTTAATCTATTTGGGCTGCTGTAATAATACCGTAGACTGAGTGGCTTATACACAACAGAAATTCATTTCTGTTCTTGGGGTTGGGAAGTTGACTAAGGTGTTGGCACAGTTGGTCTCTAGTGAGAGAGTCACTTCCTGGTTCGTAGACAGGCTTCACATGGTAAAAGGGAAATGAGCATGGAACCCTTATGACCTAATCACTTTCCAGAGACCTTGCCTCCAAATACCCTCACATTGGGGATTAAGGTTCAACCTACAAAGGAGGCAGGGATGAGAGCACAAATATTCAATCTATTAGTGTTGTCACACAACACCCCTTCCATTGTGGACTTTAGTGGTGGTAGGTAAGGGCTGGGAAAGAGTGGATCAAACCATGAATTGACTCATTGGTTCATCTCTTTGTAGAGTTTTTAGGTTCTTTTGTCTAAATTCTAACACGCTTTCTTACAGTGTCATTTTCTATGTGGAATTACCTATAAGTGTGTTTACAGGTCATCAGAGTGAGGGCAGTGTGCCCTGTCAGTAGGCAGAGAGAACCCATTTCCCATAAATGGAGCTGATGAACACAGAATTCTCCAGTAGGTTTATTAAGAACTACTTCATCTGCAAACAGCAGTAGTTCCCACACTGTGTCTCCAAGTGTGTTAAAACGATTGCTGGCCGTACACCAGTGTTTCTGATTCAGTAGATCTAGGGTGAAACCCAAGAATTTGCATCTCTAACAAGTTCCAGATGGTGCTGATGCAGCTATCTGAGCCCAAACACACTTTGAGAACCAATAGTTTACCGGAACCTTAACAAGGAAATTCTGTGACCTCCTAGTGGGCTACCAACAGTTTTAAATAGGGTTTGGGTACTAAAGTGTTTACAAAATCACTTAGTGTCTTTATCTACTACTATATACTCAGGGATGTAACCAGTAGCTAACTACTATCACTTTTTTTTTCAGTGCTTTATATTAAACACAGGTCTCAGTCTTTAAAATTAGTATTTTGGGGAGCACCTGGGTTGTTCAGTCAGTTAGGCGTTGGAATCTTGATTTCAGCTCAGGGCATGATCTCATGGTTCATGAGTTCAAGTTCCACATCCGGCTCTGTGCTGACAGTGCAGAACCTGCTTGGGATTCTCTCTCCCTCCCTCTCTCTGTTCCTCCCATCCTCTCTCACTCTCTCAAAAACAAATAAATAAAACTTTTTAAAAAATCAGTATTTTGGAAAAAGAATAAAGAAGACACAAAACCACTCGAAGGCTAAGTAACCTTCACAGTTAAAGGGTCCCTTGTGGTTTACAGAGCAATCCCCCTTCATATGATTTTAAAGGTGGTGGGGAAACCATCTCAGCACAGTGTGACCTGAGCAGCATCACTCACTGACTAGAAATGTTAGCCCTAGCACTTAGATCTTTGACATCAGGATTCAGGTTTTCACCCCATCACACTAAGAACTTGTACAAAGAGTTAACACAGGCAATCAATTGTATGAGGTGAGCTGAGAGGCCCATGTTTCTGAGGGTATCTGGAGATTCAGCCTTTTAGTCAAAAAGGCACTGAAAAGACACAAGTAATGACAAGTAATAATGCCTTACTTGGGGCAGTAAGTACACATCCCACCACCAATGAAGCAGTCACTCCACTGCTCCTGATGTGAGTTAGAAAGACCTAGAAGCTTGGGCAAGGTGTCTGGGGTGTGGCTTACCATTTTCTCAGGCTCCAGCCTCAAAAGGGTGGGGGGGGGGCACTTTCTCCCCTACCTTACACTCACCCCATTTTCTGAGGCAGCCAGCAGACAACCCAATGGATTGAGATGCAGAACTAAGACAGAGCCCTTAGGATGGGTGCTTGAAAGCCTCTTCCTGGCCCCGCCCTTCCCTCCTTCAGCATCCTGGGGTCTGAGGTGGGAGTGGCCAGGCAGGCTTTAGGACCACCAGTTTCTAGCAAGTTGCTGGATGCTCCTATAAGGGGGAGTCCGGCAAAGTGGCAAGGTCTGAGCCCACAACCCTCAGCGCAGCAGGCTAAACAAGCTACGGGCTGCTTGAGCTGGCTGCTGCTGGGGATTGGAGCCACAGCTGAGTGCCTTCTGTCAAGGAACCACCTGGCTAGAGGCATCTTCCTAGGCTTGGGAACAGCGGTGGAGGCAGACAGGTCCTGTCGCTCCCCTGGATACCTGGAACCCTCAAGGCCAGCACTTCCAGGTCAGTACTCCAAGGAGAGTGCCAAGAAGCATGGTGCGTTTCTCCATCTGAGGTCCCCCACTGCTCAGTTTGGGAAAGAGGGACAGGCCTCAGGGTCTCAGCACTGCCTAGGCATGAGACTACCTAGCTAGGTCAAGGAAGGGGTGGGGGACCTGCAGGACCAATCTGCTTGTGGCCCCCAAGTCATTCACAAGGACTCCGCAGGGGAGAAACTTGCAGAGGTATCAGCAGGCACGCCATGGGGCTTCAGTAACTGCAGTTGGTGGTGGCCTGCTTCCGGATGCCGGTGTGCCCCCGCTGGGTGGGGTTAGGATTGTGGCTGTGAGAGGCAAGTGTCGGCATTTATCTATCTACATCTCCTTTCCCCCATTTAACATCCTGCCCCCTCTCCCAACCCCACTATCTCGTTGCCACCTTTCAAGAGCCAGTCTCTGCTCCAGCTCATTGTCCCAGGCATCTTTTCTGCCATCCTTGCCTCTGTCGCTGCCAGCTCTAAGCCCCCAAGACTCAAACATCACGACCCCACCTAGTGGCTTGGAGCCAGCTTCTCCCCTAATTCCCCAGGTAAGCTCCAAGCTCCTTCCTCCCTTCTCTGCTCACCTTACCAGTCTAGGGCAGGTGCTTATATGAGCTTTTCCTCCTTCCCTGCTCCCCACCATGGAAGTGCCTTGGCTGTTCTCCTGCGCGACAGTGTCGTGGAGGACGCACACAAACAGTGCGACAAATGGTACACAGGCAGCGGCCTGGTGTCGACAGTGGGGGTCAGGAAGACTCTGAAAGGCGTAAAGTTGTGGAGGTAACCACCTATGGGTATCTGTAAGTGCAGAGCAGGGGGGAGTGGGTGGTGACCTGTGAGTCTGAGGTTCTAAAGTCAGGGGACCAAAGGCTTCATGCACACCACACTGTCTTAGGGTATTCTACAACCATGTGCTCCCAGGACTTTGTCCCTACTTTCAGCAGAATCGGGGAAGAGTGGCAATAGTCGCCACAGAGTTAGCCAGTACCTCGGAGCCTGTTCCCACCAAATGAACAGCCCCTAACCACTGGAGGCGCCAAGGGGTGGCTTGAGCCTCCCCTCCTCTCCATTACGCCTGCTAAAATAAGTGTAAAATCTAATTTTCTGGTGTGCAAACCTAGTCTCCCCAACCCTTCAAAATAGACTATGGCCTAAGTCCCTGAGATAAGAAATTCTGGAGCCGCTTCTGTCTCCAACCTCTGCCCCAGGCGGGTAGCCCGACGACCCAAGATGTAGGGCTGGGGACTGAGCGCCCGCTCTCCGCAGGCCCTCAGCTTACGGAGCCTTGAGGGGGCCAAGAACCACCTGTGGCGGGCGCACAGCGTCTTCGTCTCCGCCCTCTTCTCCCTCTGTCGCGGGGAGCCGCCTTACATCCCAGTGGGTCAGCGGGGAGAGGATGCCTGTCCCCGAGGGAGCGCAGCCAGTGGGAAGGGCGGCTCAAACTCCGCAGGGCTAGGGCCGGGCGGAGGGCCAGGCACTCCTCGGTGCTGAGACAGCGGCACCGCGAGAGGCGCCTCGCGGCCCAGCTGAATCCCGCGCCCGATGCCCTCAGAGGAGCCGGCAGAGCCAGCGCGTCTGCGTCAGAGAGTCTCGGGCCGCTGAGGAGCACGCGGCGACGGAGGGGACCGAAGGGGTCCTGGGGTCGCGGCGCAGGGCGGGAGGCGGCGGGAGCGCCACCTACTTCTTTCGGGTACGGGTTTGCCTCCACGCGGTCAGCTTCCGCCCTCAGCGCTCCACGTTGGGGTCCCAAATCTCTTCCTGAGGACGCGCGCACACACGCTCTGCGTCCCGGCCTTGGGGTCCCCAGTCCCCGGGCCCGGACGGCAGCCCGTTCCCTTACTCAGGTGCCTGGTGCTCCGGGTCTCCCTAGACAGCTGGAGGACGCGCCCTTCAACGCGTCCCCAGCCCCATAGCTGTGCTCCGGGGAGCTGGAGCCGCTGCTGGTGGCGGCCGGAGATGGCGGGCGGGCCTACCTGAGGTTCCAGGACGGAGGCGGCTTTGGGCCGCCCGAGGGAAACTGAAGAAGCCCTCGGCGGCGCCGGAAGCAGCGGGAGAGGCGGAGCCGCAGGGGAGGGCGCTGGGCCATGGCGGAGAGGCGGGCGTGCTCCGCATCCTCGCTGCAACCATCCTGCTCTCGCCCCGCAAGTGAAGGGGGCGGAGGACGGCCAGGGCTGTGCAGTGGCCTGGGCTACGCTTGGCTGGGCCGCAGCCGAAGGCTTCGGGGGCGGCGGCTGCTACCGGGGCAAGTGCACTCTTGCGGAGTTAGCTCCCAGGGTCAAGTGAAGTGAGACCTTAGTTATTAAGCCCTCTGAAGGACAGGTAGGAAAGGGCTTGAACCCCGCCCTGGGCCAGAGCAGATAAAAGCTCTTAGAAAAAAAGAGTTAAATTCAATTGCAAATAATACAAGCAGACAGGACTCCCTAGATTTTCATTTAAATCCGGGACTATTTTCATCACAACCGGTCTCCTTGTCCTACAGCAGCCCCAAGAGCTTAGAGCTGGCTGAGTTAGCAAGCTGAACAGGGAGGCAGAAAGGCAGGGATAATTTAAATCAGCAGTTCTCAAAGTGTGGTTCCTGAACTAGTAGCATTAGCACCAGCTAGGAAGTTACAAATGCGAATTCTCAGCCCCTCTCCAACCTACTGAATCAGATACTCTAAAGGAGACTCCTAGCCAACTGTGTTTTAATCAATCCTCTGGGTGATTTTAATATACCCCAGAGTTTGGAAATCACTGGTGTAAAGAGACAGAGCCATTGGGTCTGTCTGAGCCATACTGTTCATGAATACTTTATACACATCTCCATTATCACAAAAATGGAACATGTGGTTTGATCCTCTTCCATTTCATATCTGAGGACATGAAATCAGAGGGTTTCAGGCAGACCAGGGGGTTGTCCCAGCTCAGACTGTCCCTGAGCAAAGCCTTCAGGTTCCAGCTGATTACTCCCATCTCACCTCCCAGGCTCTTGGCTCCCACTTCTGAGCTGGCAGCACCTGTATTATAATGCTAGTGTAGAGAGGGCCACAGGGGATTGGCACTGGGAGACAACAGCTTCCCCTCAGTTGGCAAGCCAACCTCCCATCTGTATGTCCCTTCCTCCCCTCCTCCCCCATATTGTGGCCAAACCCTCTACCACTTTCAATTTCCAGGACTCAGAGACTGACATCCTCTGGGTTGATGAAGAAAATGGGGTATCCTTCATACACCCCAGCAGTGAACCCTACTTGCAGCCTCTGGCAGATATTGGCCCCCACCCCCACCCCCAGCTTTCAGCGGGGTCTAGCCTTCTTCCTCAATTTCTGAGCCCACTCCCATCTGAGCCACCAACTCTGCTGTGCTGATTCTTGGACAGCACAAGAGTTCTCAAGAACTGGGTGGTCAGTTGTGATGCCAGTATAGGTCATTCTGGGGTGCTTGTCAAATATCTCCTATTATGAATTCTTTTTTTTTTAATGTTTATTTATTTTGAGAAAGAGTATGAGCAGGGGAGGAGTAGAGAGAGAGAGAATCCCAAGCAGGCTCCTATCATCAGCACAGAGCCCAAGATGGGGCTTGATCACGACCTGAGCCATTGAGGCACCACTCTACTATGAATTATTTAGCTCAATCCTCCAAGCTCCAGAATCCCAGAAGAGGGAGTATACTGGTTTGCCAGAATCCTCCAAGCCCTTCTGCTACCCCTTCTATGCCTGATATTGCTCATTGTTCAAAGTCCAGGGCTAGAATTAACCACAGAGCTGGAAAAAGTATGTCTGTCCCCCACCTTCACCCTACAATATCAGTATTTTTTTTAAGGATTTTTTTTTTATGAGAGAGAGAGAGAAAGCGTGAGTAGGGGAGAGTCAGAGAGAGAGAGGGAGACACAGAATCTGAAGACAGGCTCCAGGTTCTGAGCTAGCTGTCAGCACAGAGCCCGATGGGGGGCTCGAACCCACAAACCGTGAGATCATGACCTGAGCCAAAGTCAAACGCTCAACCGACTGAGCCACCCAGGTGCCCCCAATATCAGTTCTTTTACTCATAGTCGTAGAGAGCCACAGAGAGGCAGAGATCCGACTCCCCCTCAACTGCAGTCATTGACATTGCCAATGGCAGGCAGAGCTCTGGTTATCCAAATGCATGTGCCCAGAGGACATGGAGCTAGCTGCAGATAACATGCATTGGTAAGTCCTTCCTTTGTCCAAGGTCTGGAATTCTGGGGCCATAGGCTGGGAGGAGCAGTAGGCTGCTTGGAAAGCTGACTGGTATGTTCCAGGCACCATTGTAGGTGCTGGGCAGGAAGCTGGATATGCATGCATCAGTGCATGCTCTGCCTTCAAGGAGTATGTAGTCTAGTATGTGGTCTACTAGTGGTCTAGTATGGGAGGGGTGATATCTACCTACCCACCTACATATCTTCCTATTTAACTATCTAGATCTGGATCTAGATCTTTATTAAAGTGACAATCGTCATGGGAGGTTTAAAATGTTTTAGGAGTTCTCAGGAAGGAAGTGTTGCTTTTGTCTAGGATAAATAGGGAAAGCATCATGGAGAAGTTAACAGTTTGGCTGAGTCTTGAGGCCGGGGTAAAATTTGGGTCGGGGGATAGAGAGGAGCTTCCCACTGGAGGCATCTCTCTTTCTCCCTAGACCTGCCCCCTCCACCAGGCCTTTGGTTCTGTTGGTGACTGTGCTTGTGACCTCTACATTGAGCCTTCTTATGGTGTGTGGGGTTCTGATTCTGGGTAAGCAACATCCAGAAGGTATGGCTGACTCAAGGCTGCCCACCTCTTCACTGAGCTGTGTGAGCCCCCAGAGACAGACGAGGCTGATTTCAAGACCCCTGCTTCTGGGGAGCCTGGGTGGCTTAGTCGGTTAAGTGTCCAACTTCGGCTCAGGTCATGATCTTACTGTTTTGTGAGTTTGAGCCCTACATTGGGCTCTCTGCTGTCAGCATGGAACCCCACTTCAGATCCTCTGTATCCCCTCTCTTTATGCCCCTCCTCCACTAGCATTCATGTGCACACACTCTCTCTCAAAACAAAACAAAAAACCCTGCTTCCAGCAGAGCAGTGGTGGATTCCTCTAGTGTTCTAAGAGTAGAAGAAGCTGTGGAGGCCCAGGAAAAACATTTGCCTTAATGGGCATCTGGAGAGATGTCCTGGGCACAGGGGTAGCAAAGCAGGGTGGCTGGATAGGCAGGCAGAGTATTTGCCATCTTCCTCAGTGAACCATAAGTAGTGGCAGGGCCTGTGGCAGATGAAGCTGCAAGGCCCTGAGCTCCAGCTGAGCGAGTTTCGAACCTCTACCATCAGAACAGCCTTCAACCCCTACTACTGCCAGGTGGGGTTTGGCTCAGCCCAGGCCTGGCCTCTGGCCCCAAGGGCTTACAGAGGTTTCCTCAGCCAACGTCACTCTGCTCAGGTGAGTGTTCCCTCTCCTGAGAACCTATGCACTCTGAAGGTCTCCCTCCTCCATCCCATTCCCTGCTGTGGTCAATTATGGTTCCCAGAGAGAATCTGGCCCCAAACCCCTGTGTAGAGGAGACAAAGGCCAGAGAAGTTCCAAAAGGCACAGTAACTTGTCTAGGTCAGTTGTCATCCCCAGTCCTGGGATGGTAGGGACACTATGATTCCTTTGGAGCAAGAGTTGCTTCTACCCAGGGTGTCGGCAAGGACATAAGAAAACCTCATCACAGACTCCCACCCCCACTCTGAGCCCAAACCTGCTCTCTCTTCTGCCTTAGTTTTGTGCCAGTCAGTATCACCTCTGCAGGGCTTGTACCTGGGGAGATGCCATGATGCAGAAAAACCTCAGAGTCCTCAGAAAGGGCCACCTGGGTATATAGGGGGTGGCAAGGGAGGTAAAGAAGGCACTAGACCCTCTAGGGGGTCCCAGCCACCCACTATGTTCCAACCTGGGCCATGGTGCCTTTGGAGGAGTTTATGAGGGACTGGTAACTGGCCTTCCCGGGGATCCCAGGCCCCTGCAGGTGGCTATCAAGGTGAGAGGGGTGGAACTTCCGGCTGGAGGGAGGAACAGTTGCTAGAACTAGGGTCAGCCCACCCTCCTGAAATGTCTGGGGGAGCTCAGGAGCCCTTTTCCTCCCCACACCCTGCCAGAACTTGCTCTTGTCAGGAGGAGCTGGATTTCCACATGGAGGCCCTCAAAATCAAGTGCACCTGGGCCCAAGGGCAGGGGTGAAAAGTGAGCACAGAACTGCCTGCTGGGACAGCTTCTCTTTGCCCTGGGACTGAGAGGTAGCAGTTCTAGGGATATAGAGCCTCTGTCCACTTTTGTGGAACCTAGATCCTAGTTTCCTTTCCTGCTGGTGACTTGGGTCTGGCACCTCCCACACAGCAAGTTCAGCCATCAGAACATTGTACACTGTGTGGGGCTCAGCTTCTGGACTGCCTCTAGCCTAATTCTGCCGGATTTGAGGTCTGGAGGGGACATGAACACTTTCCTAAGGAACAACTGGCCACATTTGGTAAGACCCAGCTTTCCTGGCCCATCTAAAGACCCCATCCATGTGTCCCAAAACAAGCATGGACTAACACACCCTCTGCCCTACCCAGGGCCAGCCATCACCTCTGGCCATGAGGGACCTGCTCCAGCTGGCTCAGGACATAGCCCAGGGCTGCCACTACCTGGAGGAAAATCACTTCATCCACAGGTTGGAAGTGATCCTGGCTCAGAGCGGGTAGGGGAACAGCCCAATCTCTAATCTCTAATCCCCAAGGAATAGCTTTTCCACATAACTTTTAAGGAAATAGTCCAGGGTCAGAGGTTCTGAGATCTGGCAGTGATTTTTTTTTTTTTTTTTTTTTTTTGCCTGCAGGGACATCACTGCCAGGAACTGCCTCCTGAGCTGCACTGGGTTCAGCCCAGTGGTCAATACTGGGGACTTCAGGATGGCGAGAATATCTGCAGGTGTGAGGTCTGGAGACGTGGAGAAGGCTGCTGCTCCAAGGGATGTACCAGCACTCAGGTGGCATTTGAGCCACTTATCACTTCCCTCCTCCCTCCTGTAGAGCCAGTTATTACTACAGAGGGGGCTGGACTCAGCTGCCAGTCAAGTGAATGCCCACAGAAGGCTTCCTGGAAGGCATCTTCACATCCAAGACAGATACCTGGTGATAACAAGCCCGCCCCCTTCTTTGGCCTTGGGCCACCTCATGTGACGGAAAGGGGAGGCTTTCAGTGGGCTTCATTGAGTTTCCCCCACTCATGATGCAGGTCTTTTGGTGTCCTGCTCTGGGAAATCTTCTCATTAGGTTACGTGCCCAACCCTGGGTGCACCAACCAGGATGTGCTGTACTTTCTCATTGGAGGGGGATGGATGGGCCCTCCTAGAGGCTGTGCAGGGCCTGTGTGAGTATATAGTGTTGTCCAGGGAGGGAGGTTCTTCACAGCCGTGGGTGGTTACGACATCCTGCCTTTCTGCAGGTACTGTATCATGACCCAGTGTTGGCAGCACCAGCCTGAATTCTGCCCCCATTGTGCCAGCATCTTGGAGCATCTTCAGTACTGCATTCAGGTGTGCCCCCTCACCTGCCTTGACCATCTTGATCTTGAGGGCCGGAAGGGAAGCCATAAAACAATGCTGCTCCTCTGCCCTTCCATTATAGGGCCCTGATGTGCTGAATTCATTCCTGCCAATGGAGCCACAGCTCACTCTAGAGGAGGAAAAGGATTCTGGGCTGGGGAGCAGGTCTTTGGAGGGGCTGAGATCCCCACAGGCCCAGGAACTGAGTCTGGATTGCTTAAGAGATGGGAAGGGAACTTCCTTGGCCCCTGGCTACCCTCTAGCTCCAGGGACCTCCAACCTCAGAACATTTGGAATCCCGCCCTATGCCTCTTGGGCCCCAAGGGGCCCTGAAGATGAGGACTTAGGCATTGATGGTAGTAATGGTTCCTCCCTACACTCTTCCTTGGGCTTCTAGGCAGCTTGTTCTTCCATTAGCCTCTGTCCCCTGCAGTCTGTACTGAATGTCTGGGCCTGTCTCAGAGCTGGCCAGGCACCAGTGGACTCCCCATCCTGGAAACCAGCCTAGGCTTCTTGGAGAAGAGCTTGGACACTCCTAGCCTTAGATCTTTGGGACCAGAGGTTGAAACTGCCTCCCTCAGGAAGCCTTCTCTGGATTATCCTTTACCCCATGAATGTCTTTCATCTGGTCAGCCCTCAACCCTACCGACACCTCTAATAAAGAGCTCTTCTCATATCCTCCAGTGATCTAGCTGGACATGAAGGATGCTAGGGAAGTGAGAAAGGGACCAGAGGAGGGAGGGGATGAGGCCTGAGTCACCAAAACTGGTGTCTTTGAGTTTTATTGGCAAAGGCTGTCCATTGTAGTGTGGGAGGTTAGACCAATAGATCTAGTGCCTGCAAAATAAAATTCATTATCTGGCCTCTCTAGAGAGATAAGCAGCTCCCTCAAAAGAGCTGGGCTCAGGAAGGAGCCCATTGTCCCAGCCACCCTCCCTACCCCCCTCCCTGGGTTAGTTAGTGCCAACGGTTCTGGGAACTCTGGGGCTTGTATGGGGGACAGCCCCCAGCGCGTGCAGTGTGTCCCATTGAGGTTGGCACTTGGCCTTCAGAACCGTGTGAACCTCCCCGCATCACGGGGTTTCAGTCTCTGGCTGGCATGCATGGTGTGGACACAGCCGCAGGTCCATCTGTCAGAGCCAGGGCCCAGCCTCATCTCTCAGCTAGGCTGGCCAGGATGCTAATGAGATTGTCCAGCCCCAGCAAATAGCCGTCCTCGCGGTTGCCCTCCTCCCAGGGCCGCCGGTGGTCCAGGGTTTGGCCGTCGGGGAGGGGCGTGGTCTTGCCGAAGTCAATGAGCCACACACCGGCGCGGTGGCAGTGATCGTGCACGAAGAGCAGCGAACTGCCGATCACCTGTCGAGCCCCACACGGTCAGGCCACGACCCTTTCCTGGAGAAGCCCCCCCATCCTAATCCTGCTGTAGCCCTCACAGACCACAGTCCCCACACCGGAGTCTACCCTCCTCTTACCTCGTGCCTCCTAAAGAACTCAGAGACCTCCAGGGTGTCCCGGATCTGCTGCAGGCGGTTCAGATACCTCCTCTGGAGAGGGGAGGGTAGGAGAGGAGGGCAAATTAAACACTAATTAAGCCTCTGCTGATATTAGTGGCCACGAGGCATCCTTAACTTGGCAAATACCATGGTGAAGAAGACACGGCCCCCAGGTGGGATAAATGCTAGGATGGTGTGGGGAGGGGGGGGCGGGGGAACGTGTCACAGAGGAGGGAGCTAAACCGGATAACCTAGGGGCACCCCTCATTTTCGGATTTCCCCAACACCCCAGGGTTCTAGGATGCGGTGCTCACCAGCACTTCTGCATCCCCTTGCACAAATTCCTTGAAGACGTGAATCACCTGCTCCCGGCTTCGCGTCGTCTTGAAGTCCGTGCTGCAGGAGCCATCGGCTTTCTGATGGAGGTGGGACAGGAAGTGTCAGGGTCCTGTGTCTCTCCTCAGCTCGAGGGGAGAGGATGAGACTAGAGCAGTGATACCTCCCAGGACGCTGGGTGCTAGGACGGCGGGAAGGCCGTCGGAGAGCACCTCATGGTGGGGGTCAACAAAGAGGGCAGAAACCGCGCGGCAGGGTTAGGGCTGAGGGAGGGGCAGGGCGCTGCAAAGCGAAGCGGGCCTGGCGCACCTTGATGCCTTCGATGCGGAAGCCCAGCGTGGTGCTGGAGCTGATGCCCTCTCGCCACTGCATGTAGCGTGGCTTGGTGACCGCGCGCTGCGCGTGCTCCTCCTCAGTAGGCGCCGCCGGGTCTACTGCCAGCATCTTCTTGTACATGTCCTTCCGCAGCTTGGGCCGCTCGCGGGCTTTGGTCAGCTCCTCTTCCAGGTAAGTCCTGCGGGGGCGCAGGCAGCGGCGGGGCATAAGAGAGCGCACACCTGAACCCAGTCCAGCGCGGCTCTGGGCACCCGGTAGAGCGCTCATCCCCTCCCTGTGTGCGCGCCCAGCCAGGCATGGCATGTGTACCTGACGCCCATCTTGCAGTCAAGTACGCAAGGCCCATCGAAGCCGTCGAGGAGGTCCTGCAACTGCAAGTAGCTCTCACCATCGCGCTCCACCACGCCGTGGAAGGCGGGCACGCAGCCGCGCAGCGCGTCCGCCATGAGCCGAGCCAGGCAGTAGCGCTCCGGCTCTGAGCTGCGCTTCAGGATCAGCCCGCTGGTGCCAGCCGCCTTGAAACTCCCTGCAGACTAGCACCAGTTAGCACTGCCTGGTCCCTGCCTACCCCAGGCACCCACGCACCCCACCGGCGCCTACCCTGTGCTCACCCGTATGCCCAGCCAGCTGCACCCAGGCATAGCGCCTCTTGAAAGGGCTCATGACGGGCAGATTCACCATGGTCCGGATCTTCTGCCAGTGGCTTTTCTGAAAGCGACACGGTCCGGCATGCACGTTGGCGCCTCAGAAGTGCATGCGCCCTCCCTCCTTTGGATTAGGGTCTCCTTCTGCCCCAACCCACCGCAAGTAGCTAGGGCTCCACGATTGATTCATTCATTCACTCACTCACTCACTCACTCACTCACTCACTCACTCACTCAAGGAAAGTTTATTGTGAGCCTATGTGTAGGACACTGAGTTGGGCACAGGGTGATGACAGATACCCAGCTTATCGATCGTGCTCAAAAGAACCTTGAATTGAGTGCCAAAAGGGCTCAGGTTTGGCCCCACGTCTGCTGCCCTGAGCTGTGTGGGCAGGTTACTAAAGTGCTCTGTCGAGGACTTAGAACATTCCTGAGCTTGAGCATTCCCTGACGGTCACCCCTGTTAAAAAATACAGAGCTCAGGTCTGCCCCCAGGGAAATTCTAAGTAGGTCTGGGTGGAGCCAAATTTGCATTTCTAACATTGCCTGGGGAGATTCTGGGGACTGAGAAACAGGCCTCTGAGTGTCAGTTTCTTCATCTGTATAATGGGGAAATAATCACTCTCCCTGGGTTGTTATGAGTAGTAAATAAGGCCTGAGTGTGACAGGCTTCCTCCTCCCCCGAACCCCTTTCCTTGACATGAAGCAGAAATGGACAAATCTGGATTCTTGCTTCATTCACTTTGGACTATTGGTTACTCTCATTTAGGGAGACAAACATGGAAACAAACCTTTGCAAAGGCCCAGGGCAGAGAGGCTAGCCTGGAGGGGCCTGGGAAAAGAATGGCTTGGGGCTCCGCAGACCCTCTTGCTACTCCTGGATGCCTTATCACTCCTCACCAGTTGGCAAGGCTCAGGGCATCCTTGATCTTGATCTAGACCCAGAAGCTCCAGCCTTGAAAATGGGATGCAGAGCTGAGAGCCTGTCATCTTAGATGAAAACAGGAAGGAAATGTAGATTTTGGTGTACTTCTTGCCTCATGACCATTGCTTCTGGCCTCCATGCAATTCAGAGAGGATTTCATATTCTGGACCTTTCCTTTTCCCACCCCAAACTCATCAGCCTTGTGTCCACCCTCTAAAGTACACGGGTTTGCTCATCCAAACTATGTGTATGCTGCCTCCTCCCAGGGGAGCTTGCCTCAGAGGAGTTACATATGTGTGCCAGGAGTTATAGGGTTGGGACACAGAAATCCAGCCTCCCTGATCAGAGAGAGTTCCAAGAGGGAGGGGGAGAACTCTGCCAAAACAGGGGAAGATTACTGACTATAAAGCCTTTTCCTGTGGGGAGGAGATGGGGGTTAGTGACAGGGCACTGGAATCAGGTGGCTCGATCACTTTTTAGCTGAGTGAACCCAAGTAAGGATTTCATCTGTGTGAGCCTGTTTCCTCTGGGAGGATAGAGCTGCTGCCATAACATGAGCCACCATTTACTGACCGCCTACTGCCTGCCAGGCACTTCTCATCTTTCATCAGAAAGCACTGCTCCTACTTTCCTACTCAAGTCCCTACATGGCACACTAAGGTGTGATCACGTGTCCAACCCCCAGGGATCTGGGGGTGTAGCCAGAAGCAGCCCACTAGAAACATGACATCTCTTTCAAAACTCCCTTTTTTACTCTTTAAATACATGCAAGGTTTGCATTCTGCTGCATAATAAATCCAAGTTTTATTATAAAACTCTCCCACCTCCAAATCCTCAAGTAAAATTCCAGGAAGATGTATGTGCCATGTGTATGCAGTGGCACCATGCTATACCCTCTTCTCCCACTCAGGATTTTCAAATCATTCACATTCACAGCAAGAGCATGGGGTGGCAGCATTATTGCCATTTTACAGAAGGAAATCAAGGCTCAGAGGAGTTAACATCCCCTCACTCCCTACCTCCAGCCTCCTGACCTCTGGCTGAAGTTCTCTACCAGCCCAACCTCCTACCCCAGGTTCCAATTACCCCAGCAGCTTCCAAAATCCATGCTACCACCCCAATTCCCTTTGGGGGTCCAATGGGACCCTGCATGAGAAAAAGCTTTGTATAAGATGAAGCAATCTGCAGCCACAAGGCGGGGTGTCTGCTCTCTGGGGAAACACTGAGACCTACCTGAGCTCTGTTGGCTGGACATCTCTGTCTTCATCCAAAGAAGTGGGTTTAAGGGTATGGTTTCAGGAAGCTTTAGGGGCCTACTGGCAGAAGCTTGGGGACAGTCAGACTTGGAGGGTATATCTAGTTCTGTAGCCACCCCAGTGGAAAAGGGAGCCAGCCCTGGTCTAGATGAGCTGAGAGAACCTCACCATCCTTTCTTCTGGGATCATGTGGGAGCAGTGAGTGGGGCTGGAAGGTGGGAGGTGGGCCCAGTAGAAGAAGATTTAGTGCCTGCAGTCCTGGGCTACTGTCACTTGATTGATCCGTGATAACACAGCATTGATTTGCTCCCAAGCTGAGGTAAAATAGGGTCATCACCTATTCTCCTCCAATTTTGTAAGGATCATAACAGCCAAGAGTAGCAGCAGCTAAGGCTGGTTCCAGCCATGCAGGTTACAAGCGGGTTTCATCTGAGTCTTCCCAGCCACCTCCTGAGGTTGGTAGGACAGGATTTGGCTCCCCTGCCAGTGAGGGATACATCAAACAAGGAAGGAGTTTATGCAAGTATCAATGAACTCACCACCATCCATCTTAGGGAGCTGCCTCCTACAGGGAACATAATGCAGATAAAAATGCATGTATCCAAAAAGGCTCCTGAAGAGTCATTCTTTAGTGGGTGGGCGGGAATTTTGGCACATGAACAACAGCAGGGAAGATATTTTTGAGCAGGTAAGGCTTTTATTGTATGGATATCAAAAAGCAGATTTGTTATTTCTAGCTGGAAACAGGACCAAAGCTCCACCCTTGGGCCCAGCCTACCCTCCATAGAAGTCTGGGAAACCAACCCATAACCATAGGCTACCTGGGCATCTTGGGCCAAAAAACCCAGGGGAGCTGACTATGTGAAAGTCTTTGAGGAAGTCACAGGGGCACCTTCTGATCCTTACCCCTGGGGCTGGACAGGGACCATCTCTCTCTGGGGGCAGGGTTTGGCTGGACACTAGCCTCAGAACCTCCTTTTTCCAACCTCTATTTGGAAGCCCCAAGAACTCCTGCTTCTTATAGCATAACAAATATTCAGTGTATTTTCCACCAGAATGGACCCTTGTCTTTGGTACTTAACCCCATTCTTGCTGACTCAGGCTCTGGCTCCCTACCTCCTGCTATTCAGTCTCTGGCTGAAGCACTCTGCCAGCCCAACCCCCTCCTCATGTTCCCAATGATCTATCAAACCAGCACTCCCTGTGGTCGTGGTGCTGGTGGTGGTGGTGAGAGCAATCAGTTTAAATTTATAAAATGATTTGCACTAAGGTATAAGTGACCCACGACTTCATCCTCCCAGGGGCATTTGTTTTTAAAAAGGAAGTCTGTTAACCTAAATTCTGCTCTATAATTAGTGAAAAGTGAAGCGTGGGAGTTCTGGGGCCAGGACAGGATGGCATCGAGGTCTCCTTACCCATCCTAGAGCACTGAAAGAAGAGAACCAAATGAACAGGAACCAGATACTCTCACTTTTGCTACAGCAACACCTCAAAATTGTTTTAAGAGGCAGGCAAGGCCTAAGAGTACAGTCATGCCGGCTGCTCTTCAGGATAGGCCCCCAACTCCTTTCCTGATCTGTCTTGGTTTCCCTGCCCGTGACTTTTCCCTCTGCCAGAAGAAAGGCGCCAGGAGGGAGGCAGGCTGCCCAGTCCCAGGTTAGTACCTTGCGGGGAGCCCAGCTCTAGGCTCTGGGCAGGCTGTGTAGTGCTCCTAGCAGCTGGGCAAAGACGTATGCGCCAGGCAGAGGCAAGGTGGAGACTTCCAGGGCCGCCTCTTGCTTCCAGCTATTCTGTTACGGACCAAGGCCCTAGTGTAAGGGGCTGCCAAGCTGGGAGCTCCGAGCTCTGCTGCAGGACCCTTCTCCCAGGCACATCTTTCACCGTCAGCCAGCCAATGGCCTCAGCTTCCTGACCGGGGAAGCCCTAAAGGCAGCCTGGGCGGGCTCTCTGTGTCCTCCCCAACCGGCCGCGAGGCAAAGTCCGGGCCTGGCCCTCCACGCGGATGCAGTCAGCCTCTGTCAACACCTACTGGCTTATCTGCCGCCGCCGTGGCTGTTTGCCTTCGGGGAGGCCCCGGCGGGCTGGGGGTTGGGAAGGCCTGGGAGACGCAGCCTTGGAGCTGGAAGGGCCCTCAGCGGCCATCTGCTCCGGCTCCTGGGCCATGCTAGAAGAAGGCAAAGCTCGGGGAGCGAGAGGCCGGCGGAAGACGCCTGGGGCACAGCTGCGGCTGGTCTTCGGAGTCGTGCCCCAAGCTGGGCTGCCTATGTTGTAGGCAGGCTTGGGCCCTGGGCCCTCCTCCTACTGTGGGCGGAAGGGGGAACTGGGGGGGCTGCCCTCGTGGCGTCCTTTCTCCTGCACCCGCCTCTGCGCTGTCAGAGATCTGACCCGCGGAGCGGTGCACCCAGAACTACTGCTCTGGATTTCGGAGGAGGTGGGAAAGAAGGATCTTCTCGCTGCCCCCACATTCCACCGCCATGGAAATCCCTCGATGGCACCCGCATCCCTCTATGAGCCAGGGCTGTACTAGGAATGATCACGGATCAGGGGTATCCTTGTTAGCGGCGGAGGAGAGAAGGACTCTCCGCACCCTACACCTGACTGCGGCGGAGTGTGTGCATGTGTGCGCGCGTGTGTTCCTGCTCTATGAGACTTTTTCCTTTTGTACCTTACAAACCACGCTGCCTCCTGAAGACTAGAAGTCTCAGCGGGTAACTGAGTCACAGATCCATTGCAAGGAGTTACAGCGTCTCCTCCGCCGCGTCCAATCCGAAGGAGCCGCGAAGCCCGGGTTCAGCAGTCAGAGGCCGCGCCTCAGGGCTTTCTCCCCACTGCGCCCAGGCCACCCTAGCGCGTGTCCGCTGCACTCACCGCCCTTCTGGGTAGGCTCAGAGCCACCAGAGCCTGAGGGACGCCCTTCGCCTCTCCCTCCCCTCCAGGGACACTTGCATAACGTGTATCTAGAGCAACTCCTTCGCGTTGACCGCGGATAGTTATTTAAAGTATTTGGCCTTTGTTAAAACGAGGGGGTCAAGATGGCTATCCAGGGCGCCGCACACCCCGAAGGGGCAGGCATGGGAATGACGTCGCTGCACCTTGGCCCGGGTTATCCGAGGGTCAAACCTGGCGCCGTAGCAGGACAGGTTACCACAGGCGGAGATTAGCAGGCGGATCCTGCTTTTCAGCCTCAGTTTACCTTCTCCCGGCTTTACTTTGGGGCAATAAACCTGGGGAGGGCTGCGTTCCACTCCCTGCCGGAGCCCCCAGCCCCGAGCACCTCCTTTCTCTGCGTCCACGCCTTGTGCGGGCGCCGGGAGCAGACAGCGGCGGTTCCCTAGCAGAGCCTAGAGCGCCTCTCCACTCCCACTCAGGAGAGGGAAACCGTGGCAACGGCGGGGGTGGGGCCGCCGCGCGGGAGAGGGGGTGGGGAGAGAGGGAGAGTTCTTCGCCCCTCTCTCGCAGAGAGTTCGCGGGGCAAGGCCAAGCCTCTCCGGTCCCTCCAGCTCGACTTCGCAGCCAGTAAATCACGATCTCCACCCCCGCCCCACCCGGTGCTCGCGGCCGGTCGCAGACTCCTCCTCCCTCTCCTTCTTAGACGCCTCAGGGCCGGGGCAACGACCCGCAGGTGGAAGCCGGGTGAAAGCTGCCAAGACGGGAGGTCGGACCTAGAGAACCCCTGCCCCTGCTAAGCGGGACCCCAGGCGCAGGGAGCGGAGCGCAGGAGTCGGCGCTCGGCCAGCTCAGAGCTGGGTCCGCCGCACACAGCCCCCGCGCCCCGCGCTGGCCCCGCCCCCGCGGCCCATACCTGACCCATGTCCTCGCTGGCTTCCAGCTGCACGTTGCCGCGGCTCCGGCTTTCGCTGTCGCTCAGCAGATCGTCCTCCGAGTCTTCGGGCAGCGACGAAGAGCCAGTAGAGGAGAGCGACGAGGTGGAGAGGCGGCGCGGCTGCTGCAGGTGCGAGGAGCCCACGGCCGGGAGCCAGCCACCCTCCGGCTCCGGCGGCCCCGGGCTGGCCGGGGGTACGTCCGGTTCCTCGGCTGTCACAGTCAGCTGCGGGATCACCGGGGTAGGGGGAGCCCGCGGAAGCCCGTTCGGGACCTGTCCCCCACGCCTCTTGGCCCCGCGGGCCCGGGGATCCCCTGCGGCGGCGGCGGCAGCTACCGCCGCGCAGCGTGCCTCGAAGAGCAGGCGCAGCTCCCCGACACTCCGGCGCGGGGCCCGCTCCAGCCCTGGGCTGCAGGGCCCCGCGCCCCCCGGCCGCGCCATGCTCGTCGGGCCCCCGGGCAGGGTCATTTCCCCGCACGCGAGCCGCAGCTGAGACCACCAGCCCGCGGCGCGGCGAGGACTGGAGAAGCTCAGCGCCCCCGGCGCGAGACTGCCCCGAGGCGGAGCCTGCGCGGCTACCCGCCTGGGCCCCGCCTCGGCCGCGCCCCCCGCCCACTCCTTTCACTTTCAGAGAAAGCGCGGGTCTCCAAGGGCTCTCGCCCGGCGGGGAAGGCTCCCTGTTGCTCCTCCAGGCGGCCGGAAAGCCCAGACCTCGTGGACACAAAGCCAGGGCCTGGCCCTCGCAGCCTCTCTGTGCCCGCCCTCGAAGAGAACGGAGAGGTCGCTCCTCCCCTGGGCCCTACTGCCTTGGAGCTGGTCCTTCTCTCGCTCTCCCACCCAGTCCCTCCGGCTCCTTTCCGCGATCCATCCTGGGCCAAGGCTTCCTGGTCTCCGGGCTTTTCTTCAGCATGGAATGCAAGGCTATCAGCTTCCTGAGGAAGCCTCACCCCAGGGCGTGCGCCCAAGTGGGGACTCTGTCCTGGGCAAGACTGAGGCTTCTTCCCCCAAGCTCCCCACTTCTCAGCGGGCAGAGAACAAGGTCAGGGGGGCGGGGCCTGAATCTCGCGGCGAGTCCTGGCGGAGACCTGGGCAGCATCCCTTGGCTACTGGCTGGCGGGGGCTGTGCCCTTCTTCCTTCTTTTCCTGTGGAGTTCGGAGCGTGGAGTCCGCTGTGTGATCCTAAGCAAGTCATTTCACCTCCTTGAACTGTTGATTGTCCTCCGCAGGGTTGTCGTCCACCTCACAGGATTTCTATGAGAATAAAATAAAAAGAAAGATGTAAAATCTATAAAATGTTAGAATGGTTTTAGTGTGGGTGGTCAGAAGAGCCAGTCTCAGGTTCGTCACACTCTAGATGTGATCTTAGGCAGTCTCTTCCCTTTGTAAATTTAGAAAACCTCATCTGACCCAGAGTTGTGGCTGTGATAGGGGAAGAGCCCCGATGCTGGCTCATCAGTGGCATCGTGGTGCGGTCTTTGGCCAGTTCACAAGTTAGTAGTCAGCTGAACTGCAGGGCTGCTTCGAGTAGAGTTTGTATTTTACAGCATTTCTTGTCTTGCCCCCAAATGCCACTGGGGAGGACCGCTCCTCAGGTGCCCTGTGTCTCAGGATTGTTGAGGGCCTTGTGGGGAAGTATGCCCCAGAAGGATTGCCTCTGATGCTGATGAAGGCCAAAAGGAGAAGCTCTCCTTCCCCTTATCTCCCTTTAGGAAGATTCAGGGATGGCCCACGAGGAGACAAAAGGAGGGTTCAGAGAGAGAATGGAAAGCTTTAGCAGAGCAGAAAGGAGAAGATCCTGGGGGAATTGATGAAGAAAGTAAAAGTGTGGAAGGATGAGTGGAGGGGAAGGAGGGAAAGCAGGAGTGGGAGAAAGAAGGAAATACAGGAGTTTGAATATTCGGAGAACCTGGGAAATCGCATGGTTACCTTCCCTGGGCACAGAGGTCTGGAGGAGCCTGGGTGTGTGTGAGGAGTATACTCTAGAGCTTGACGGCTCAAAAGCACCCATGTCTCCTGCATTCACTTTCCTCTTTCGGGGCTACCCTGGTCTTTGGTGGGACTGGTACCGCCCTCAGAGCAGGGGCAGGTTGGGGGTAAACCTAGGGTAGGGAGAGTCAGAAAGGACCCACCAGAACCGGAAGGTGGGAGGGAGATGAGAGGAGGGAACATGCACTGTGCACTTGTCAATGTTTGTGTACCCTATATACATATATATGTATATGTGTGTGTATATATACATATATATGTATATGTGTGTATATATACTCATATATACATATATGTATGTGTATATATGTATATGTATACATATGTATATGTATACATATGTGTATATGTATATGTATACATATGTATACGTATACATATGTGTATATGTATATGTATACATATGTATACGTATACATATGTGTATATGTATACGTATACATATGTGTATATGTATACATGTGTGTATGTGTATACGTATACATATGTGTATATGTATACGTATACATATGTATATATGTATATATGACAGTGTTGGAGACAAGCAAGTCAGGAGCTTGCTGCCAAGAGAAAACTCAGGGGTAATTCGCTTTTTTCTTCTATCAGGCACTTGTCCTACGACCAGAAACCAAAGAAGAAAGCTCTTTGCCATATTTTCCAAGTATCTCTCAGTGGAAAGGTAAGGGCAAATCTGGGAATGGGTATTGAAATGAGAGCTAATTTCATAGACTTTTTAGGAAATGTTTATTTATTTATTTTGAGAGAGAGAGAGAGAGAGAGAGGAAGGGGCATAGAGAGAGGAACAGAGAGAATCCCAAGCAGGCTCCCTGCTGTCAGCATGGAACCCAATGCAGGGCTTGATCTCACAAACTGTGAGATTATGACCTGAGCCCAAACTGAGAGTCGGCTGCTTAACTGACTGAGCCATCCAGGAGCCTCAATTTCTAAGACTTTTAGAGTGGGAAGGGTGGACCGTTAGATGCATCCTATTCTCAAATACAGGAGAAGAAACAAAGGAGTTAAATGGCTCAACCCAGAAGGTTAAGGTCTTTGCACAAGGCCACACAGCTAGTTGGTGGAGAAGCCAGAGAGTCTTGGCTAGATCCCCTGACTTCTATTCCTGTGCCGTGCATACTTTCTTTTATTAGCATCTTATAGTTCAGTCACTAGTTCCTTAACCAATGAAGGCAGAGTCTTCTTCCAGCTACTAGAGGCAGAAAGCATAAGGGCACATACTGGGGCAAGGCCGGGGGTCCCAATATAGCAGTGGGACAAGGTCAGGGGCCTTTCATGTCCTCTCAGTTGAGCCAGGAATGATCTTTCAAATCCTAGAATCCTGTTGTTTGTGCCTCAGTTTCCACAGTTCCTGAAGCTGTGAGTAGATGGCTATGCATAGAGCGCTGCGGAGAAAATCAGAGTACTATATAGATGGAGGAAAGGCCTCTTGTGTGCTGCAATATTGAGAAATGGGGGCATAGAGGAATGTTGCAAGGGTTTGATGGACATGAGATGGCTGATCTGGGATAGGCCATATGCAGCCCTCTGCCTTATTCACAAGGCCAGTTATGTGTCTGAGGAGAAAACTGATCTATCTTCTGTGGCATCTCAGTTCAGGGATCCTCCTGTACCCTTGAGGCCTGCTCCCCGGAGTGTCTGAGTCTTCACCCCTCTCCATGGCCTTCAGGATTTATCAGGCCTGGGAGCTACAGCCCTCCTAGGCAGTAACCAACAGTGGGCACAAAGTCTGGGAGAGGGGGAGGCCTGGAAAACGGGGTGTGTGAGGTGAGGGGTTTCTGGGGCTTGGTTTCATTCCCCCAACCTGCCTCATTTAGCTCTGCCCCCCTCTCCCACCCCCAGGGGCAGGAGTAAAGTCACTGATTGCCATTCCCTCCCAGGCACAGTGCCAATTGCTCCTTCCCAAGAGCCACAGGCAGGACCTTTCACCTGAGGGAGAAAGGACGGAGCACTGCCTTTGCTTTGAGGGACCTTGAAAGCTTCCCCAGAGAGAGCAGGGCCTCTATGGTATGTGTCTGTGTGTGTGTCTGTGTCTGTGTGTTGGTGGGGGGCAGGGTGGTGGCACATCTTCCTCTGGACCAAGTGGTACAGGTTCTTATTCTGGTCAACAACTCCTGGACATGCTCTGTGGGACTTGGTGTCCTCCAAGGGACTTCCTGACCCCAAGATTCCAATATCTTGTGACAGTACCTGTGATTCATTCATTCGTTCACAGAGAAAACAAACTTACATTGAATAGTTTCCTCAAACCAGGCACTGTACTAGGTGAAAAGGATACAAGAATGAGTAGCTCCTATAATGAATGACCTCCCTTCCTTACTTGGAATGCTGGTGTCTTATTTTACATTGTCTTCTAGAGAAAGAAAACCAGAAAGGACCCAACCAGAAAACAGGCCCATGATGCTACATGGCTCTTTTTCCAAGGGACTGTCAGCGAGACCTTGCCCTTTCAAGGACTCCATGCATCCCAGCCATTCCCCATTCTGCTCTGAGGCCCTTCTCTGCCCAGAACATACTAGAGAGGGCGCTGGAGGACTGGCCAAAGACAGGGCCCAATGGCAACTTGAGGGTGGGGTTAGAATTGAAGGTCTTCTTCCTCCTGGGAAGAGGAGTGAATGGCTGTTTTCAGTAACAACACCAGACCCTTTTCCTTGCCCCCGAGTTTCTCTTCCCTCCCCATGCAATCTCTGACCCCATTTTGGAAAGACCTGGTGGGAATATTCTGGGATTTCGAGCTAGGCTAGTTTAGCAGGACTAGGGATCCAGCAGCCTTTGCTGACCCTTCACCATCTGAATCATTCTAGTTTAAAACAAACAAAATGTGTCACCACGCCTGTGTATGCGCAATAAGAAGATTTTCTCTCCTGACACACTTCAGAAACAAGGTTTCCCATCCATCCCAGGAGCCTGTGTTTCTGTGGTTGCCCCTCCTCCTTCTCTTTATAACTCAGAACCCACAGGATCTCTCCTGCGGCCTAGTGGAGGCAGAGGGGACCGAGAGCATATGAGGTCAGGGATGCGGCTGCCAGTTGAAGGGACTGCTCTGAGAATGCCGTGAGTGCCGCTCATTCAGCATCTGTCTCCAAGGTGCCCACTAGGGCACCTTCCTGAATCTTGTACCCGAGGCTGTGGGGGGCCTCCCCTAATTCCATTGGTGATCTCTCTGCCCTGCCTGCCTTCCACTCCGGGTGCCAGGCGACCTACTCCACAGGGCATCCGGTGGCCAGACGAAACGAGCCACCGGGAAGTTGTGCGCAGGCCCCGGGACCCGGGTGTTGAAAGCTGAGGCCCCGCTCGCAAATCCAGGATGTCGCTGGGACGCGCATCCCGTTGGCGGACACGCCTGGAGGTGCGCGCGCACGTGCGGGCAGCCGGCCTGAGTGGGCGAGCAGAAACCGAGGCTGTTGGCTCGTCGGGGCTCCGTGGTACACAGGCCCGTGGTGAACGGGCCACTTCCACCTGCCGCAGCCGCGTTTCTCGCCGCCTTTGGTCGACCCCAAAGGACTGACAGCCTAGGTCTCAGGCCAGCGGGAGCTGCGGTCTTGGGGCAGGATGGGAGGGAGAGGTGGGATCGAATGCCCCACAACGCGTCGGCTCCGCTGGACATAACGCTTGCCCTTCTTCCTCCAACACATGTATTGGGCGTTAACTAAGTGCCAGGTGGCGCTGGGTGCTGCGGATATACCGCAGACCCAAGTAGCTAACAGGCTCAGGGCGAAGACTCATAAATTGTAACATTACGTAGTGAGTGCTGCGCTAGGGAGAGCCAACAGAAGGTGCTCCCAAAGCAGAATGGGAGGAGAGATCAAGGAAGGCTTCTAGGAGGAGATGACCTTTCGGCTGTGCGCTGGAGAGTGAGGAGGGGTTCTCCAGGGAAAATCAGTGGAGAAAGACCAGTATTCCAGGTGAGAGGTGAATGTGTCTGTGGCTGAGCAAGCTGCGGTCTCCGCATGCACTTTTTTTTCTTCTTAAATAATTTATTATCAAGTAGGGTAACATATAGTGTATACAGTGTGCTCTTGGCTTCAAGAATAGAGTCCTGTGATTCATCACTACATGCAACACCCAGTGCATATCCCAACAAGTGTCCTCCTCAATGCCCATCACTTATTTTCCCCAGCCCCCACCCCCTATGCCCATCCACTCTCAGTTTATTCTCTGTATTTAAGAGTGTGTCTTGGGGCACCTGGGTGGGTCAGTCGGTTAAGCATCCGACTTCGGCTTAGGTCATGATCTCGGTTCGTGGGTTCAATCCCCACATTGGGCTCTGTGCTGACATTTTTTTTTTTGCCTGGAGCCTGCTTCAGGTTCTGTGTCTCCCTCTCTCTCTGACCCTCCCTTGCTCACACTGTCTCTCTTTCGCAGAAATAAATAAAACATTTAAAAACATTTTTAAAAAAGAGTGTGTCTTATGGTTTGCCTCCCTCTCTGTTTGTAAATTATTTTTCCTTTCCTTCCCCTATGGTCTTCTGTTAAGTTTCTCAAATTCCACATATGAGTGGAAAAATATGTCTTTCTCTGACTGACTTATTTCACTTAGCAAAATATACTCCAGTTCCATCCACATTGTTGCAAATGGCAAGATCTCATTCTTCTTCATTTAGTAGTATTCCATTGTATGTGTGTATGCATGTATATATACATATCACATCTCCTTTATCCATTCATCAGTTGATGGACATTTGGCTTCTTTCCATATGTGGCTATTATTGATAGCACTGCTATCAACATTTGGGTACATGTGTTCCTATGAATCAGCACTCCTGTTATCCTTTGGATGAATTTCTTTTTTAAAAATGTCTTTTAACATTTATTTTTGAGAGAGAGAGAGAATCGAGCAGGGGAGGGGTAGAGAGAGACACAGGTTCTGAAGCAGGCTCCAGGCTCTGAGCTGTCAGCACAGAGCCTGATGTGGGGCTCGAACCCACGGACTGTGAGATCATGACCTGAGCCAAAGTCAGATGCTTAACTGACTGAGCCACCCAGGCGCCCCCACTTCTTAAAAAAATTTTAACGTTTATTTTTTTTTTGAGACAGAGCTTGAGCAGGGGAGGGGCAGAGAGAGAGAGGGAGACACAGAATCTGAAGCAGGCTCCAGCCTCTTAGCTGTCAGCACAGAGCCTGATGTAGGGTTCAAACCCACAGACCATGAGATCATGACCTGAGCTAAAGTCAGATGCCCAACCAAGCCACCCAGGTGCCCCTCCTTTGGATAGATTTCTAGTAGTGCTATTGCTGGGTCGTAGGGTAATTCTATTTTTAACTTTTTGAGGAAACTCCACTGTTTTCCAGAGAGGTTGCACCAGTTTGCATTCCCACCAGAGAGCAAGAGGGTTCCCCTTTCTCCACATCCTTGCCAACATCTGTTGCTTCCTGAGTTAATTTTAGCCACTCTGACCAGTGTGAGGTATCTCAATGTGATTTTGATTTGTATTTCCCTGATGATGCAATGAGTGATGTTGAGCATCTTTTCATGTGTCTGTTATGCATGCACTCTTCAAAGCAGGGTCACTGACAGCTGAAAAAGGAAAAAAAAAACCCTCTGGTATTTTAAAGAAGATTATGAGGTAGGCCTTGTGGGAAGGATCAGAACATTTTGTTAGTCATCTTTACACATATTTTCCAGTTTGGTACTGCTTGTATGTTTAATTACTCCTGGTGGTGGAGGGTAGGTCAAGCCTCATTGAGACTGCTGGGGGGGGGGGGTGGTGGTGAGGTGGGGGTCTTCTGAGCCACTTTCCGACTGGTCATTCTGGAGAGAACAGCAGCAGCAAGGGCAGGCCAAAAAGCAGCCCTGCTTCCCTGGACTTGCCCCAAGCCAGCCCCAGTGCCCATACATTGGATCCTCCCTGAAGGTGGAATTTCTTGACCCTGGAGGTGGTTGCTGCCAGGAGTTGCTGAGCTAAGTGCTCCAGCTCCTAGCAGCCCCGCTGCCCCCCACTGTGCCTGATATCCCACAGCTTCCATTTTGTCCCTTGACTCATTGCCCACTCCATCTCGACCCCCTGCCCCTCTGCCCCTGAAGTCTCTCCTCCCAAGACCAGTGGCCTCTGCTCTAACAACAGCATTATTGAACCCCTTCTGAAAGGTACACTTAATCTTTACGACCCCACTCTGACAGATCTTACGTTGTAAAGACGCCAATTTGTGGCTCAGAGGAGTTAACTAGCTCAGCCCTAAGTATTTAAGACGCAGAGCTGGGATATGAACCCTGTACGAAGTCTGCGGTGCCCTGTGGCTTTTAGCTCTCCTTTGAGTCCAGATCACCATCTGGAATCCCTAGATGTGCCTATGCTGCGGCAGCTAAACCGCTACGCAGGGCCAAGAAAGCCCACCTCCAGGTCTGTTCAGCCAGAATTGGGGCTGGCCTGGGGAACCTTGCAGAGAAGGCAGGCTACCCCTTGGCCCTCTTTCAGTGCTGCTGTCCTTCCAGCCCCCCAACACTTTCCTCAGAAAGGATACTCAGAGGCCCTCAGTGAAGTCAGGCAAAAACTCCACACTAGGGATTGATGGTTTCCTAGTTCCCAAGAGGTGCTGGACACTGCCACCCAGGATTACCCAAGGAAAGCCGCCCACACCAAGGCCAGAAGATGAAGTTGACTGACCCTGTACAACTCTCCCCTCTGCATCCCTCTGCCTATGGTAGTCAGCTTCCTTTCCACCCTCAGGTATGCCTGCCCCAAGGCACTGGATCCCAGGAGATGCAGATAGGGCTGTTCTCTGCCCAGAATCCCTGCTTTCTAGGTCCTATTCAGCCCACAGCTCCCAGCAGTCAGATAATGGGAGTATTGAGGAGTTGGAAAAAAACACACCTCATTGGGCACAGTTTGCTGGGTGAGCCCTAGGGACCCACCTCTCCCAACACCAGAGGCAGGCTTGGACTGGGCTCCTACCATTGACTGTCACCTCACACCTTCCCATCTCTAAAGGGAAATAGATGATCCAGGATTTTGCTTCCTAAAGCATGGTCAGAAAGTTCTGAGACACATCCTCAGTGAGTGGGGGTGTGGAAGCCTTCCAGATCTCTGTAGCTTGGGGGATTGAGGAAACGATACCCATATTTCCTCCATGGCCACCAGTCCCTGGGTTCCCCCTGCACACTCATGACAGGCAGGAGACAGCATAACAAAGGCCAAATGAAGGCTTAGAAGCACCAGCTTCTCACTAGGGTTAGGCAGTGTTATCAGGGCCCTACCTAGTTCTGTTAAAGTTTGCTAGTTTCTTCCAAGATAGGAAGTAAACCAGGCCAACTGGAGGGCTCTTTAGCTCTAGACAACTACCATACCAAAGAAGCTTCTGGGTAACCAGGTTGCCAAAGGGTTGAAAGTAGCCACGTTCACTTTTGGCGGGGGGGGGGGGGGGGGGGGGGGGGGGGGGGGAAGAGTGTTAGGCTAAGAGAAGGGGAAGGAGGGAAACCAAGCAAAAGAGAGGCTTTCTTGGACGTTCAAAACATGACTTTTGAGAGTTGCCACTCAGGATGCAATCCTTGGTTTAATTCCGATCCCCTTGTTAAAACAAGGTGGAAAGTTTATTTACAAATATATATGTACAGTTTGAGTGACAGCTCAGGACTTCACAGAAACAAAGAAAGAAATTCTTTTCAAAGGGAAGCTGCAGGCAGTAGACTTTCCCTGCACCTGTTAGAAGCAAGGCAGACAAACAGACCTATACATCATGAGCTAGGCATATGGACATTGGCCTTTTTGCTTCTTGGAAGGAAGTGAAAAATGTATAAAACAGCCTTAGGTGCCGCACCCTTCAACACTGAAACCACATGGAGTGGGGGAGGTGTGGAGCAGGGAGCCATGGCAGCAACTCCCCAGTGTAAGAAATATCTCTCGTGAACAGCCAAGAAGTCCAGCTTGGCAGCGCCAGGGCCAGGGTGGGAGGGTGGGGTGCGTGCGTAATAAAGCCAATGTCTTCTGCTTGGTCAAGATCTCAGTTTGGAGGCCCTACCTCAGTGAAGATTGGAGACAAGTTCTCAGGCCTGATTCCAATCACCAAGGAGACGACTCAGGTGATAAGTTGGTTGGCTTTTCTCTTCTCTGTGTTTGGGCGTCTCAGAATGAAAGTTTCGGCAGCTGTGTGTGGGGAGGTAGTGGCAAAGTGGCTACAGTGTGATGCAGTTTTAATAAAAATTTTATTACACAGCCATAATGTAATCGACACTTCTCCAAATCCAAATGATACTAAATACAGATCTACATGGTGGATCAGAATGACTCCAGCAAATTATATGGATTCTATAATTTCATGTCTTTTAAAACCAGAAAGAAAAAAACAATCCAGGTTTGTCATGATAGGAGAGGTCCCAGCAGCTTCCAGGGCTCTGCCGGAGTCTGGGCAATGTTTAGCAGTCTGTGATTCCACATTTACACAACAGTCTATAAAGGGTTTCGGTCAATGGACTATTTCAAGTATATATGATTTTAATGAGTCCACTGCCCACCTTTGCCCAACCGAACTGCGTCACAGCTACCACAGAGCTATGTTACAGTCACAGTTTACCAATTTTACAGTCACAATACTTTTAAAAAACCATCCATTGCTGTTTTTTTTAAAATAAAAAAGTGTAAACTAAGTTAAAGCAACGCTGAGGCTCTACTAAACCCAGAAGAGTCACCAAGTTCATTTTATATGTTTAAATACAACTTAAGTCCATGTTTCCCATCATCCCACTTCCTTACAGAAAAGTAGGGTGAAGAAGTACAAAACAGAGCTTCTAAATTCCTCTCCCTCTTGTGGGACTCAGCAGCTCTCAGTTGTTTCTTTAGCTTAGTTCTCGGTATATATAGTCAGCTGTACTTTGTTCTGAAAAGATTTGTTAAATGCCACTTTTATTTACACTTGGAGCTTTACACCTGAGAATGATTATCAAGCAGTCAGCTTATCTCTTTTCAAACATTTCATAAAGACATACACACTTCTTTGCTGGCCTCACCCTAGCTGCACAACAATATATATGCTTACCATATATATATGTATACACACACACAAAACTGCACATGCTTGTAACATTTGCAACCTAAATCTTTTTGTGTTCGTTCTCTCCACATTCACGTTGAATACTTTCTCTTAAAAAGAAAACATTATTCTTTCTGAAACAGCAAAACAGAATCACTAGGAAGAGACAAGAACATGGGGTGGGAAAAAGACACACTCTATGTTCAGCCGAGAAGCTGTGGGCTGTACCCATGGGTTGAGTAAGACACCCGAACTGCCTTCCCTGGTACCTGGCCGTGGGCTTCCCTCCTACCTGCCAGGACACAGCCTGCAGGGCCGGGGCCAAACTGGGGTGTTTTCTCTGAGGGGGGGAAGGGAGAGAGGATGGGAGGAGGGGATGTTACACAGCTACAGCAGTCAGGCCTGTTTAGTAAGAAGAATCACATTTAATGAGTTTCTTTCTTGCAGTTTCAGATGCTCATGTACAGCTGAAAAAAATCTGAAACAGCTATAGACCCATGACAGACCGATACAAAGAGTACTGCATTTTAAAAAAATGATAAAAAAATCCACGCACTTAAGACACACACAAACACACACGTACACACACACACACACACACACTCTCTCTCTCTCTCTCAAAGAGCCCCCCCCTCCCCCAAATGTACACTTTTTGGAAACTAAATTGGATTTGAAAACCTCTCTTCTGCAGAGATGGGAAGAAGAGAAAGATGAGGAGAGAGGGAGGAGGGCCGCAGGTGCCCAGTCCCCACTCCCTCCACAAGTGTCCGGTGCCAAATGTTCAATGGTTGGGTCCAAGGCAGCCCGCAGAGGAGGCCACCAAGTGCTGCTGCTGGCGCCACCAGGAGCGACAGCAAGAATCCCAGCTCCACGTTAATACTGAATGTGTGCAGAGTGGCCAATGAACTGTGCTGGTTTAAAAAAAAAAAAAAAAAAAAGGCAAACACAAATCTAAAGACATGGATAAAGCCCAAGAGAGCCCAGGCCCACACTGGGTGAGAGGCCTGGGGGGTTGGTGGGAGATGGTGCAGACAAGGGAGGTCTATACAGCAAATGGTTTATATTACAGATGATTGGCAGTTTAGAGTCTCTTCCCAGTTCTACTGCTGCTCCAGCCCAAAGAGGGCAAATGAAAGGAAAAGAGGAAAGGTGGGGCACTGTGATGGGGCATGCAGGGTCAGAAGCAGCAGGCTGGGTGTGCTCAAATAAGCCCTCGCCGTTTTTTGTAGTCTTCCAAGTTTAGAGATCTCCTTGGAGCCCCATCTTTGGCTGGTGGAGCCTTGGAGGTGATGGCCAAAGCCTTGGACTCTGTGGGAAAGAAGATCAAATTGGCATCTGAAGTGCCTACTAAGTCCTGCTAGTCTCCTGCTTCACCCCTTCCAGTTGGCTTGGCTGTCCCTGCTCCCTCTCAAAACATGCCCGTGGCCCCGCTTACTCTGGCCTCTGTAAATAAGGATGAGCAGACACCTGCACTTCTTCCCTAAAATCAGGCCTCCCTGCTGGCTGAGAGAGCCATGGTGCCATCTGGTCCTCAGCCGTCACCACTCCGCCACCTGCACCTACCTGAGCTGGGAACTTGTAAATCAATCTTCACATCGAAGTCATGTACTTTAAACAAATCTTCTGAGAGGTCACTGGCTGACTTAGAATTCAAATCTTTATCCTTTCCCTGACCCTACAATGTGAAGAGAAAGACTAATTATAAAAGCATAAATGCAAGAGGACTTCAAGAAACAGCAGTTACTAATAGTAAGGAAAAAAAAAACTCTTGCTCAAGTTCATCAGATTTCCTACTAAGGCCCATTTCTGATTCTCTCACTCAGAGGGAGGACAGGGGAGGCCATTAAGTGGGTTTCTTTTCTGAAGCCTGAAAGAGGAGAAAGAAGGCTCATGTCTGTGGTGTGAGGTAGAAAGGGTGGGCTTAAGACAATAAGCTACTTTCTGACCCAAGATTTTAGGAATTCCTGGGATAGTTTGGGCTCCACAGGAAAAGACCTAACTTAGGGGAAAAAATAGCTTCTAAAACGGGCAGTTTCTTTAATGTTTATTTATTTTGAGAGAGTGAGTGAGTGTGGGAAAGACAGAGAGAGGGAAAGGAAGAATGCCAAGCAGGCTCCACACTATGAGCTTGGAGCCCAACGCAGGGCTCAAACTCATGAACCACGAGACGATATCTGAGCTGAAACCAAGAGTTGGACGCTTAACCAGCTGAGCCATCCAGGTGCCCCTCACATTTTAGTTTTGAAAGAGCTTTCATTTTTTCAACCGTCTGATCCTTATGTGTCATCAGTTCCTCCAAGTATCCTGCAGGGCAGCAGGATAGAGAGTATGACCCTATTTTACATAGGAGAAAATGTGGCTCAGGGCTAGGTGTCAGTTGCCTAAAACTGTAAACAAGGCCTTAGTTAAGCAGTGGTGTTGCATTTAGCACTTTGGTTGTCTGACTAAAATTCAGTAGCTGTTTATTACATTTGTAAATAATAAGGATGGAGAAAGGACTGCAAGTGAAATGCTAAGTTCCTCCCGGTGGGAGAGAGGAGGCCCCAATTAGGCCAAGCGTCTGGGCCACAGGGCAATGCTGCACTTGCCTTGCTCATTTCTTTTGGAGCATCTGGTAACACTCCAGAACCGTATTTTGCATTCAGCTGGGCCAATATGGCAGCTTGAACAGCCGGGTCTCTGGACTGAGAAAGAAGATCAAGTTATTTTAGAGATATAACACTCACAACAGTCCTACACTGACCACCGACCACCGACCACCACTAATATCACAAGTACCACAGCAGATCCATAAGTAGCTCAGTGGGGTTTTCCTCAAGGCAGCAAAGAGGCAATTAAAAGCTTTGAAGCCCAGCCCAGGCTGGCCTTCTCCTAGATGGCTCAGCCCACACATTCCTCATGTATGCCATACTGGTAAAGCCACCCTGCCACAGGAGGGGTTAGTTTGGACGTTTCTACAAATCCATGCCAAGTTTTCACTACCTGTATGCCCTAGAGCAAGATAAAACAAAAAACAAAAAAACAGAACAAAAAAAAGGGGGTAGCCAGACCCAAGAGTTTGAGGCAAGCAAATCCCACTAAGACAACATTATTTTTAACTTCCTTATTAATCTCCTAATGGAATTCATTTTATGTCCTAGAATCTAGGTCCTGACTAAAAATGTCCTCCTTAGGCACTCACATTAGAAACAATGGTAGGTTTGCACTGCCGCCTGGTAAAGGGATCCATCTGTTGGTTTTTCATGTTGTGACTTTCAGCCTGAAAACAGAGGGTATGCATTACAGAACTGCGTCTCCTTCCCCCCCTTCACTTATCCTAGCTTACATATACATAACAGTCTTTGCAAGGGCTTAAAAGGGTCACAGGTGGTTTCTCATCCTCTTCTCTTCAAGAACATCAAAGCACATATAGGAACAACAACAAAAGAACAAAACTGGAAATCAAGAAAGACGAACACCTGCGGAGCAGAATCTACAGGATGGGGAGGGATAAGAAGGGCAGAAGACTGTTGCCTTTCCCTATAAATCAATACCTCATACGGGACTATGTGTGCACGCAACGCGGCTGGATGTGAAGAGTACAGGTTACTTTAATAATGAAAAAAAATTAACTGGAGCAAGATGTATAGAAGATGTATTTCCTATCATTTTATTAATTAAAATGGTCTTCACTGATCCAAATAAAATTGTCTTACTCACCACAAGGGCCTTCTCAGATTCTACAATGTTCCACTCCCGGTTCCGCTGGTTGATGTAACTGTGAGTGAGTAAATGGGTGAGTCAGTGGGTTGTGGAAGGAGGGAGCGGACCACTGAGCCCTGAGCCCTGACCCCGGAGCCAGTGGAGCACAGCATGTGCAAGGCCACGGGCTCGCCTGATAACTGTGGCAAGGTCTATGGGTCCAGGACAGGAGGCCAACCAAAAGAGATCTGTAACACACCTGATGGCAGATATGTTCTTGGTCCGCTGGCGGTCCAGGGCCTCTGCCCGTTCCTCCAGCTCATTCAGCTGGTCTTGGATTTGTTTGGCCTTGTCCTGATCCCCCAGGTCCTCAGCCATGGCCTGCCCAAGAGAGAAGTGTGAGTTTCTGGCTGTGACTGGCTTTGTAACGAGTGTCCCCTTACTTCCAGCACAGGCAAGACATCACATGCAGTGAACAAATGACAGGAGACAGGAAAGAACACTGAAAACAAATTTTACAAATACAAGGTTTAATTATTATTATAGTAGTAACACCTTGCCACATAGCTATCTGGCTCTGGGTCCCCAGATGTCTAACATTAACCTTGGAACCCAGACCTCATTGGGCTGACTCACCCTACCAAGGCTCATCCCATCCTTTTTTTTTTTTTAATATTTATTTCTGAGAAAGAGAGAGAGAGAGAGGGAGGGAGAGGGAGGGAGGGAGGGTGAGAGGGGGAGATAGAGAGAGAGAGAGAGGCAGCGTGAGCAGGGGAGGGTCAGAGAGAGAGGGAGACACAGAATCCGAAGACAGGCTCCAGGCTCTGAGCTAGCTGTCAGCAGAGAGCCCGATGTGGGGCTCGAACCCACGAACCGTGAGATCATGACCTGAGCTGAAGTTGGATGCTTAACTTACTGAGCCACCCAGGTGCCCCGGCTCACCCCATCCTGATGTGAAGAATGGAAAGCCACCCACCTCAGCTGGGTGTGGCAGTATCATTTGTTCAGACCCAATGCTGACATTACCCTGGGTTCTCTCCTATTACACACGAAACTAAAGGGACTTTCTAGAAAGTAAGGGGAACAGAACAGACATGATCAATTTCAATTTATAGAAAGGAAAATGGCCAAGGGATGCTGCCTCAGTGCCTGGAAAGCCCAGCATTTTCTCCCAATCCTGCCAGGACTAACTTAGCAGAGGATGAACAAGTCTGGTATCTACACCTTACAGGATGAGGAAAGAGGTTCAAATGCAACTCCTCACCTTTTCCTTTAGCAGCTGAGTCTTCTTCATTGCATAGTTGGGTGGAGCTTTCCTGAACCTTTCTTTCTCTTTTACAATCTGTACCAGAGAGGAGATACCAGCAGTGAGGTATTCCTAAACTAGGTTTGTAGACAGGCTAAGTGAGCCCATTTTGGAGGCAAGCAGCTAGTTAAGAGGGGGCTGCTCTTCCTACAGCAGTGTCATGCCCCAGAGAGAGAAAGCGAGTTCATTCCAAGGGATACTATGCTGCTTCCAGGGTCACGGAGATTCTTCTGGGACAGTCTGAAGGAACATGCACCAATAAGCAGCAGCAGCCCAAGGACCTGGTACTGTAAGGCTAGCCACTGTCCAAGAGAACAGAGATCGAAGAATTTTACCAAAATGTTTTGGGGAAAGGAAACTCATGAAGGACCAAGCCTAGCAGAATACAGATCCCTGAACTCTATTTTAAAAAAAAATTTTTTAATGTTTTATTTATTTCTGAGAGAGAGACACAGCGTGAGCAGGGGAGGGTCAGAGAGAGAGGGAGATACAGAATCTGAAGCAGGCTCCAGGCTCTGAGCTAGCTGTCAGCACAGAGCCCAACGTGGGGCTCGAACCCATGAACTGTGAGATCATGACCCAAGCCAAAGTCAGACGCTTAACTGACTGAGCCACCCAGGCGCCCCGATCCCTCAACTCTAAATACACATCTTTACTCTAGGACTTCAAATGAGAGTGTACAGAGAAAACCTTAATGAATTATAAATAAAGCAGTAATATCAACATTCTCTCATCCTTATGCAATAGTAGCACAGCTAAAAATATTAAGATATAGGGAAAGAAAAGAAAGTCATGATGTTCTCTAACACTGGTTCTTACTGAACCTCCAATCTCTGGGGTACCAGGTTTCTTACCTCTTCAATGTCCTGATCATTGAATTTATAATTAAGAGCTTCTTTAATAGATAATTCCTTCTTATTGATTTCATCTAGAGTGGGCAACTGCATGCCAGCAGAGAACATCTAGACCAAAACACGATAAAAGGTTATTAATTAAGGGATTTTAGAGACTTCCTCAGGGTTTTCATGAACAACTGCTAGGTGCTATCTATCCACTTACCGCCTCTTTCCACTTCATGAATTCACTTTCAGTGAACTCTTGGTTTGAGACAAACTCTAGGCGGAACACTCGCTGGTCATTGCCATGCCTACATAAAAAAGAGAAAGCATCTCCAAGAATGGGTTTGTTAACTGCTGTACCAGCAAAACAACCCTACCAGACTGTGACCCACCTATCTCTGTGGTTCTCAATCTTGGCTGCCATTTAGAATCATCTAAGAAGACCTAGAAATTCTAATCATCTAATCATCTACGGAAGATCGAAAAATTCTAATGCCAAAGTATCCTTCTAGCTCCACTGAATCAGAATCTCTGGGAATAGGAACCAGGCAATGAAATTAAACGAACAATACCTCCCAAGCTGTTTAATAGGCAGCCAGGATAAAGAATCACAGCTAGCACTGGGACAAAAAAGAGGACTTGGCTAATGCTTCAAAAGTTCATTTATAATAAAATGTCACAATCAATCCGCATCCAGAATATGAAATACTATGGAGACATCTGAATGACAAGGAAACTCCATGCCTTAGGGAAATAAACTGCCTTAAAAAAAGAAACCTTTTTGGGGCAGAGAGAGGGGGAGACACAAAATCTGAAGCGGGCTCCAGGTTCTGAGCTGTCAGCACAGATCCTGATGCAGGCCTTAAATTTAAAAGCCATGAGACCATGACCTGAGTTAGTTGGATGCTTAACAGACTGAGCCACCCAGGTGCCCCAAGAAACCCCCTTTTGACCAACAAACACCTGTGCTGGCAAAGTTAAGTGAGTCAGTGTCATTATCCTAGGGACAGTCACTCTCTGAATGTCATAGTCACTGCCTACTACCCCAAATGACTCTTTTAGGTTTTTTTTTTTTTTTAAATGTTTATTTATTTTTGAAGAGAAGCAGACAGAGCATGAGTGGAGGAGGGACAAAGACAGAGAGGGAGACACAGAATCCGAAGCAGGCTCCAGGCTCTGAGCTGTCCACACAGAGCCCAACACAGGGCTTGAACTCACAAACTGTAAGATCATGACCTCAGCTGAAGTCCAACACTTAACTGACTGAGCCGCTCAGACACCCTACAATTGGCTCTTTTAAAGAAGACCAGGAAAGACGACGGAGACAGAAGGGAATGGAGACCAGGGAGACAAAATTAGGCCATGCTACAGCTGGGTCTATTCTCTGTTACTTGCAGTGATCCTGGCAAACTACTTGTATTCCTTCTCATAAAGGGTCTCTAGACTTTTCAGGCTCCAAGAGGGCAGAGATTTTCATGGTTTTACTTTGTTCCTGCCTCTATCCTGATGCCCAGAACAGTGGCGGGTAGCAAGCATTCGGTAAGTATCATGTTACAAAAGAGGAAACCAAGTCCTGAAAGGTGGTTTGACTGGTCAAAGATGAGGTTACTTAGTCACAGGGCCTGGACCAGAAGCAAGTCTCCTGACCATGGTCACCAAGGAAATGCCTGCAGAGCTCTGGGATGAGGGGAGCTCACAACCTGCCATTTTCCTTCTCTACTTCCCACCATGTCTTGTCCCAGATCTCCCATGTGAGAGGGAGATGCCCTACCTTTCCCTACGGGCAAAGGCAGAATGTAAGTTTCCCCTCTAAGCCCCGTGGGGGGCAACAGAAATTCCCTGTAACAAGAAACATCACACTGGGAGAGAACAACAGCTCTAACAGGCAGTGCCTGTGCAGAGGTCGCCCCCGCCACACCTCCCCTACCGTAGCTGTAGCCCTTTGTTTGTTCTGGTGCCACCAAGCTGGTAGACCTTGGCGGTTTCCACAACACCCGTGATCTCGGCCACCTAAGTGAAAGGACAGAGGCACCAGTTAAAAACAGACTCTTTCAAAGCTCTCCACACCACTCTCTCTGGCTGTACTGACCTAACTACGAAGAGTGACCCTGCACTGAGAGAAGCCCACAGTAGCCAGGCGTTCTGGGCATCTTCCTCAGGTTCAGAACTCAGCCAAGCACTAGGCACCCCACGCACGGAGCAAGTGCGCCAGGAAAGGAGACGGTTAGCCTGGCGGCGCCCATTAGGAGCTTCCCCTCAGACTTAGTCCTTCCTTACTAAGGGGATATACTTGGGATTTCAGAGATCAGTGTTATCAATCAAACATGAAAACCATGGAGGTCAGTTTCTGTTTGTTAAGCTTTTTGGGACATGGCATGGCTGCTGGTCCTCAGAGAAGGAGGTAAACACATAATAAAACCATATAAGCCAGGATAAAACAAACAAAAACAAAAAGAAAAAACATCAAACAGCTATGTTCCAGCCATCCAGATCACAGAAGCAGTGCCAGAACTCACAAAACCACCTCTATTACGTCAGAGGGTGGTTTTTCGTAGTTTTGTTTTTAAACCTCAATATAATCCTATCTCAGAAGTCACTTGGTAGGTAACATGGAAATTTTTCATTTATTTATTTTTCAAATGAACAAAGCTTCCAGATTATGTAATAACCGATGAATATTCCCTAAATGTTTCCCTTCTTGCTTTTATATGGAAGGGAAATAAATAAAATTATTCTGAATCCAAACCCCCCATCCTTGGGCTCCAAAGACCCTTCCTGGCAGTAGTTTGTGCAGGATCTCTGGTCACCTCAGATTGTCGTTATTCTATGGGCATCTCAATTAGAGTCTATTTTCCCATCAAATGGTAGCAGAAAAGTGACAGATCTGTGTCCCTCAGCAGCTCCTACTTCCGGTCGAGAATCTTTATATTTAAAACATGAACAACTGTCTAAGGAAAGAAACACTAACCCGGTAAACTGGTTTGCTGTTGTGGTTTCCAATGCCAATTCGTACAAAACATCCTGTGACCGTTTTAGCAAAGAAGGGCATGTGACACCAACGTTCCAGCTTATGCCGTGATAATCGAACCCGATTCAATTCCTCGGGTAAGGACACGGGTTGTGATTTGGGAGGGATCTCTTCTTTCCTGTGAGGAATAAAGGACACTGAGAAAAGTGTTCCTCATACAAACAGATCAAGACACATAGACACTACCAGCTTCTTAAAACTTGACCAAAGGTACACGTGATTAACCATAGAAGAAATAAATGAAGCAACAGCAAAGAGTGGCAACAGAATCCTGCTCCTAATGGGTACTGTGAGCTGTCTTCAATGACGTGGTCATTCCAGATAACCTATCAGAGTAAGAAAACAAATGAAGCTCCAAGACAATCTGAGGGTGACATGAAGTCAGTTCCTACCTGCCAGACCCAGACAAAATGTCCAGGGGTGCAGGCTAAGAGCCAAAAGCAGAAGGAGCATATTTTTGGGGAACTTAGCCCTGCAATTGAAGGTACTAAACCAAATCAAAGTTCACCATCCAAAAAAGGAGATTTTGGAAACTACACCTAAACTTCTCCCCAAAGAACCCACCTATCCTGACTACTAGACCAAAATATACACAGCTTACTCCTCTTCTTCATCAGATGACGATGTCCTGGAGGAGCGGTCTGACTTTTCACTGGACTTGTCATCCTCTTCCTCTTCCTCGTCATCAGAGTACACCTCACTGGTTTTTAATGGCTGTTTTTTAGCGAGGAGCTCGGCTAAAAACAAAGGGGGAATGTTTACCCATGTTCTCTCAGTAAGAAACTGAACCATCTTTCATCCCTGAAAAAGAACTGGGACAATGGAGCCCCGTCGTCTGTGGACTGCACTGTGATTACTTGCGTTACAGAGGCAAGTTACATCATCCAGGCACCAAATGTCAAGCAAGCCGCAGTAGACAAAGGGGCTGGATGTTTGTTGCTAAGTGGGCAGAAAGCATTACCGACTCTACGGACAGGAGTCTGTTATTACACTCAAGACACTTGAAAATGGGCAAGAAAGACGGAGCAACATTTTATGAGGTCTTCATAGGGTCTTGGAGCAAAACTTTATTTTCAATATTAAGTACTATTTTCTAACAACCCAAAAGTCTGCACAGGGGAATGGCTGACTCGCCGCTAGTACATCCACCCAAACAGACCACTATGCAGCTATAAAAATGGAACAAGCCATCACACTAAATCCTGAGTCAGAAAAAAATTTTTGGAGGGGCAGACAGTAGATACTTTAGGTTTGTGCTTCATGTGATCACTATATCAACTACTCAACTTTGCTGCTATAGATAAAAAGTAGCTATAGACGGGGCACCTGGGTGGTTCAGCCAGTTGGTTGAGCACCAACTTTAGCTCAGGTCATGATCTCATGGTTTGAATTAGAGCCCTGCAATGGGCTCATTGTTATCAGCCCAGAGCCCACTTTAAGTCTTCTTTCTGTCAGTCTCTCTCTGCCCCTCCCCTTCATTTGCACACTCTTTCTCAAAATGAACATTAAAAAAAAAAAAAAAAAAGCGCAGCTACAGACAATGATGAAACAAATGTGCATTATTGCTTTCCAATAAAATTCTATTTATAAAAACAGGTAGTCTAGGGGTGCCTGGCTGTATCAGTTGGAGGAGCATGGGACTCTTGTTCTTGGGGTCATGAGTTTGAGCCCCATGTTGGGTGCAGAGATTACTGAAATAAAACTTGAACAATGCAAAACCGGATGCCTGGGTGGCTCAGTCGGTTGAGCATCCGACTTCAGGTCATGATCTCACAGTTTGTGAGTTAGAACCCCTCACTGGGCTCAGGGCCTGCTGAGGAACCTCTGTCCTCCCATCTCTCTCTGCCCCTCCCCCACTTGCACTCACTCTCTCAAAAAATGAATAAAACATTAAAAAAGTTACCTGAAACAGAAGGAAAATAATTTTCAAAAACAAAACAAAACAGGTAGTCTACCAAAGACTGTGTGACATAAAAACTAAGGAATAATCTCTAGGATCTAAGGTTAAGTGAAAAAAGCAAGGTAGAGTAAAGTATCTATGGTGAGCTACCTTGGAAGGTGAATCTGTGTTCTTTCATTTAAAAAAAAAAGGAAAGATGTAAAAAAAACTTTTTTTAAATGGTTGCCTGTTACAAAAAGGAGGCCAAGGGTAAAATAGAAAGATATAGATGCTAAACTTCTTTGAATATACCTTGTTTAGTAGCTTTGGCGCTTTGTCTTTGGAACCTTGTATTTTTTTTTAGAGAGATACATGCACGTGAGCGGGAAGTGGGGCAGAGGGAGAGAGAGAGAATCTTAAGCAGGCTCCACACTCAATGTGGAGTCTGAAGCGGGAATCAATCCCATGATCCTGGGGATCATGACCTGAGCTGAAATCAAGAGTCAGACACTCAAGCAACTGAACCATCCAGGCACCTCCCACTTTTTTTTTTTTTTAAAGTAAGCTCTACACCAAACATGGGGCATAAACTCACAACCCTGAGATCAAGAGCCAGCCACATACTCTACTGACTGAGTCAGCTAGATGCCCCTGGAACCTTTTATTTCATGTAATCATGGAACAAAATAATAATAAAAAGTTACCTCCACATATCACAAGCAAAATGAAATAAATAAAGTATTCAACTGATAGCAGAATCACACAAATACAAACTATAACAAGTGACTTTAAAATATAGTCATTCAAAAGACAGACACACAGGTCAATGACATAGCCCAGAAAGAAACCCTTGTATATATGGATATATGGTCAAATGATTTACAACAAGGGTGTCAAAACGACTGAATGGAGTCATTGATACTTTTAAAAAAAGTGGTACAGGGAAAATGGACATACTATGTGCAAAAAAAAAAAAAAAAAGAAAATGAAGTTAGGCCCTTACTTTACACCATGTGTGAATCAAAGATGTAAATTTAAGAACTGTAACTATAAAACTCTTAGAAGAAAACATAGAAGAAAGCTTCATGACTTTGGATTTGGCAAAGATATCTTAGATATGACACCAAAAGCACAAGCAACAAAAGAAAAACATTAAAATAAATTATACTTCATCAAAATTAAAAACTTTATATGCTTAAGGATACCATCAAGAGTGAAAAGAAACATATAGAATGGAAGAAAATAGTTGCTAATCTTGTATCTGATAAGGTATTAATATTCAAAATATCTGAAAAACTTACAAGTCACAACCAAAAACTAAGAACTTGATAAAAAATGGGGAAAAGGGGTGCTTGGGCGGCTCAGTGGGCTAAGCATCTAACTCTTGTTTTTGGCTTAGGTCATAATCTCACAGGTTGTGAGATTGAGCCCTGGGCACGGTGATTACTTGCGATTCTCTCTGCCCCACCCCCACGTACATGCCCTAAACAAAACAAAACAAAAAATGGATAAAGGACTTGAACACTTTATCAAAAAAAGATACCCTTATGGCCAGTAAGTGCATGAAAAGATGCTCAACAGCACTAATCATTACAAAAATGCAAATCAAAACCAGAATGAAACACTTTATTTTTAATTTTTATTAAAAAATATTTTTAAAAATTTTTTGTTTTATTTTTGAGAGACAGAGAGACTGAGTACCAGTGGAGAAGAAGGGGGGAGAGAGAAAGACAGACAGACAGACAGACACACACAGAATCTGAAGCAAGCTCCACACCTGACACGGAGCTTGAACTCATGAGATGTGAGATCATGACCTGAGCTGAAGTCAGATGCTCAACCCACTGAGCCACCCAGGCAACACCTCCCCCCAAGACTTTTTTTTTTAATGCTTTATTTTTGAGAAAGAGAGAGAGAGGGAGAGAAGGAGAGAGCACACCAGCTGGGGAGGGGCAGAGAGAGGAAGACACAGAATTCGAAGCAGGCTCCTGGCTACGAGCTATTAGCATGGAGCCTGACGTGGGGCTTGAACTCATGAACAGCGAGATTATGACCTGAGCTAAAATCAGACACTTAACCAACTGAGCCATATGGGACAATTTGAGAATAAATAAGAACTGCAATGGACTGAAATACACAAAAGTATGTTCAAATCCGTAAGTGCACAAGGATATTTAAAATAGGCAAACAAACCTTACTGGTCACCTCTGGAAGTTGCTAAGGTACTATCTCAGTCTGTTGAAAACTAGTAAATAAAGGGGGAAAAAAATCAAGCATTTATTCTGCCTTTTCTATACAAAATGTACCTGATGATAACTAAATACCTGATGAGGAGTTTCACTTTACAGAGGTAAATGAAGAAAGAATGAAGAATGATAGATTAGCATATCACCATTTTGCAACTCATAATGAATTAAATGATCTAGGTAATAATTATCAATGGCTGCGGGGATAGAATGTATGACTATTTCCAATTCTTCACCCTTCTCTGTACCCATGCCCTGTACCATATGTCTCGGTAGTCCTCCCAGCTATTAATGATGGACTTGGTCATGTGACTTGCTTTGGCCAATGAAATATGCACAGACCTGACACTATGCCTACCAATTCCAAGTCTAAGGTCTTAAAAGGCATCTCATGTTTCTGCTTGCCCCTAATACATTTCTGCTATCACCAGGAGAAGAATGTGCCCTAGGTGTCATTATCATGAGAAGAATGTGCCCAAGGTCAGAGGAAAAACAGAGATAGGCATAATAGACCTGGCCCCAACCTGCAGCCTGGAGACAATCTAGGCAAAACTGTATATGTGTATCAGGCAACCCTCTGCTCAACTGCAGACGCAGGGCAGGAACAAGTGAGTATTTACAAGTTTGGAACAGTCCTTCAATTCACATTATTGTGATAAAAGCTAAGTGATAGGGCTGGTAATATCACAAAATGAGAGCCAATCAGATATTGTGTGTCTCCTGATGGAAGTATACAGCACCACCTAAAACTTAGCCTTCCCCCAAAAAATAGTAACGGAAACAGAACAAATCTGAATTTGTCCAATTTTCTAGCTCTAACTAGAAATTACAGGAAATTTAAGAGATTATAGAGCAACGCATTCAATACCACCAATGGGATGTACCTGGCATCTGAGAAACTATAGAACAAATGACCTAATTTCTTCAAAATAAGCTGCAAGGGGGAAAAAAGAGATGTACGGGAAAATCTATACAGATTAAGTGACTTCAGGGACATATTAACAAATCACAATGCGTGGATTTTGTTTCAGCTTCTGATTCAAACAACCAAATTCATATTAATGATATAACAACTAGAGAAATTAGAACACTGACTAGATAAATGATAATATTAAAAGGGTCACTGTTACTATTTTTTACATGTGATAATGATATTATAGCTATGCTTGAAAGAAGAGTCTTTATCTTTTAAAGTCACATATAGAAATATTTACGGGTGAAATACAATGATGCTGTGATTTACATCAAAATCACCCAGTAAAAGAGGGGAATATAGATTTAACAAGATTGGTGATGAGTTGACTGTTGAGGCTGGATGATGGGTTTATGGAGGTTCATTATACTATTCTCTGTATGTGGTCAGAATTTTCCATAATAAAAAGCTAAAAAGGGGGGTCCTAACAGGGGAAACGTAAAAGTGGGCACCAAAAAGTCAAATCGTACGAGAGACACAAAGTAGCCATTACAACATTTTCCCCACTGACCTGTTCTGTTCTTTCGTTTTTCTCGCTCTGCTTTTAGCTCCTCCATGGCTTGAGATTTCTTATCTAGTTTCTCATCCCGTTTGGAACGCCGTTCCTTGTTGTGGGATGTTACCTGGGAAGGGAAAAATATGTAGGATGGCTCTTTTTATTAACAGCCAATGACAACATTCTCTATAACTAATGATTAATCATTCAGTTTTCTAACGTGAATCTATATTGTCTCTAGAAAAGTAAACTTGCTTAAGGAGAGAGAGCATCCCCTAGTGGAAAAAGAGGATGGAGCAGTAAAGTCAGCCCCCTTCTTACTTGCCTGACAATCAGAAAACCCAAGAATTACAGGAATAAACACTTTCTGGAAGGACACGCTAGATCACAGCTAATATTTGTTGACACCGTCAACAGAGCTTTTTGTGATGAATGGAGACATGACTAACTTTCACAGCTACAATTATTATGAAGTTCAGGATGACATACACCTGAGTAAACATCATAACCAATCTGGCTACCTGGGACAGGACGTTTATCAACTTTCCCTTAAGGGATGCCCACACAGCGGTGAGTTCCTTTTTCAAATGCAGACCTGAGTAAACAATTCCTGAGAAACTGAAGAGCAGAGCTAATGGTGAGATATGTCCAGAGATTAGTGAACCTATAAGATGAAGACTACATGTCTTGCACTAACTGAACAAGGCTGATTTATATAAAACCATTAAAAACAACACCACACACCTTTTACAAAAACATACACCTGCATGCATGCACGAGCGCACACATACACACTCAAAAACAGAGGTTTATTTTTTGGGTAACAAGGACCACTGAATTTCCTACCTGAGATTCTTGAATCTGTGTCAGCTTTTTCTTTTCCTGTTCCTCTTCTTGCTTTTTCTTTTTTTCTTTCTTTTCTTTCTTTTTGGCTGTTTTTAGTTTTTTCCTGATTTCAAATCTGATTAAAAGATATTTGTTTGGTTTTTAGGTGGCAATGAAATATTTACAAAAACTGATTTCTGTTAGATAGGAAAAAGAACTTCATAGGGGGAAGGAGTTAAACATTTTGGTTTCCTGCAAGAAAATTCCAATATTCCTTATAAGTACACCAAACACAGTTGAAAGCATTACTTTGGAATAGGCTTAAAATGAGAAAAAATATTCAGGATACTGTTGTATCCTGTTGGTATCCTGTTCTTCACCTTCACATAACAGTTGATTTCTGGATAAGTGTCATGATGTCCTATTAGAAACAGAATAAAGCCATAGAAAGCCATTGTCAAATTTTAAAGGTGTTCAGGCTGTATCTTAAAAACATCATTTTTGGGGCGCCTGGGTGGCTCAGTCAGTTAAGCGTCTGGCTTCAGCTCAGGTCATGATCTCACAGTTCGTGGGTTCGAGACCCACTTCAGGCTCTGTGCTGACAGCTAGCTCAGAGCCTGGAGCCTGTCTTTGGATTATATGTTTCCCTCTCTCTCTGACCCTCCTCTGCTCTCTCTCTCTCTCAGAAATAAATAAAACAGTAAAAAAAAATTAAAAACAAAACAAAACACCATTCTTGGGGCACATGGGTGGCTCAGTCAGTTGAGCATCTAATTTTGGCTTAGGTCATCATCTCACGGTTCGTGGGTTCAAGCTCCACGTCAGGCTCTGTGTGGACAGCCTCAGAGCCTGGAGCCTGTCTTCAGATTCTGTGTCTCCCTCTTTCTCTGACCCCCCCCCCCACTCATGCTGTTTCTCTCTCTCAAAAATAAACAAAACATTAAAAAAAAAAAAGAAAACGCACACCATTCTTGGGGTGCCTAGCTCGTTCAGTCAGCAGAGCATGAGACTCTTGATCTCTGGGTTGTAAATTTGAGCCCCATGTTGGGTATAGAGATTACTTAAAAATAAAATATTTAAACAAAAACAAAAGCAAGGGGCGCTTGGGTGGCTCAGTCAGTTGAGTGTCTGGCCCCTTACTTTAGCTCAGGTCTGGTTCTCACAGTTCGTGAGTTCAAGCCACACATCGTGCTCTGTGCTGACAGTGCAGAGGCTGCTTCGGATTCTGTCTCTCTCAAAAATAAATAACCTAAAAAATAACCTTAAAAGGGGGAGGGGCAAAAAACCCCCACCACTCTCCATTTTCATTAGGAAAAATGTCTCACCACCACCACCTCCACACCAGCAAACATAATGAAATAAAAATACTATTGTCCTCAACAAATGGCAATTTAGACTCCTTTCCTATAACGAAAATCAGGCTTTTATAAAACAAAACTATATTTTTGTGCATAAATTTAAGGAATATTATGGAAGGAATAAAGGAATATAAGAAATATTAAACCCTTTTCATAACTCTTTAAAATAACCCCATCGGGGCGCCTGGTGGCTCAGCCAGTTGAGCGTCTGGCTTCAGCTCAAGTCATGATCTCACGGTTTGTGGGTTCGAGCCCTGCGTCGGGCTCTGTGCTGGCAGCTCAGAGCCTGGAACCTGCTTTGGATTCTGTGTCCCCACTCTCTGACCCTCCCCTGCTCATGCTGTCTCTCTCTCTCAAAAATAAACAAAACATTAAAAAAAAAATTAAAATAACCCCATCAATTTTTTAACTTAATTAACACAGTACACAAATTTCTTTTGTTATGTCCTTTACATGCATAATTAAGGTTGTCAATACACATTTATAATGTAATATAAGGGATCACTGTTAATGAATTCACTGCTTAAGATTCTCTTTCTCTCTCCTTCTGCCCTTCCCCCACTCACACACCCTCACGGATGTGTGCGCACATTCTCTAAATAAACACTTTTTTTTTTTAAATATGAATGCATATCTTTTTTTAAATGTTTTGTTTATTTCTAGGAGAGAGAGAGAGACAGCATGAGCAGGGGAGGGTCAGAGAGAGAGGGAGTCACAGACTGAAACAGGCTCCAGGCTCTGAGCTGGCAGTCAGCACAGAGCCCGACGCGGGGCTCGAACCCACGAACTGTGAGATCATGACCTAAGCGAAAGTCAGACACTTAAGCGACTAAGCCACCCAGGCGCCCCTCTCTAAATAAATACTAAAAAAAAAAAAGAGAGAGATGATGGGGTGGCCACCTTATTCAATTGGTAGAGAACATGACGCTTGATCTCAGGGTTGTGAGTTCAAGCTCCATGAGAAGGAAGAGGAGGGGAAGGAGGAGGGGGAGGAGGGGAGGAGTGAGGAGGAGGAAGAGGAGAAGGAGAAGGACAAAAAAGGAAGAAAGATTTCAAATCAGTAACTTAATCTGTCCCTTTAACAGAGTGGAAAAATAAGAGCAAACTAAATGTAAACCAAGCAGAAAAAAAGAATTAATAAAGATTAAGGAAGGGATTAATGAAACATGGAATTGGAATAGAACAGAGATAATCAATGAAACCAGAAGTTGGCTCTTTGAAAAGATCAGCAAAACTGATAAAACTTTGTCTAAACTGGCCAAGAAAAAATGACGGAAGATTCAAATTACTAAAATCAGGTATGAAAGAAGAGACAACACTATCATCTTTACAGAAATAAAAGAAAAATCATAAGGGAACTACGAACAACTGTATGGCAACAACAAAGTAGGTAATTTGGATAGAACGGGAAAAATCTCTAGAAAGCCAAAACTCATCAAAACTGATTCAAGAAAAAATAGAAAAATCTAGACAGACCTGTAATAAGAGATTGAAATAGTAATTTAAAAAATTCCCAGAAAGAAAAGCTTATGCCCACATGGTTTCCCTGGAGAATTCTCCCAAATATTTAAAAAAGAATTAACATCAATTCTTCACAAACTCTTAAAAAAAAAAAAAAAAAAAGATGAGGAAACACTTCTCAAATTATTCTGAGGCCAGTATTCCCTGATACCAAAACCAGACAATGACAATTGTAAGAAAAGTATAGGTTAGTATCTCTTATGAATACTGACATAAAACTCAACGAAATAGCAAACTGAATCCAGAAACATATAAAAACTATGACTAAGTAGGATTTATCCAAGATATGCAAGGTTGGTTCAACATAAGAAAATCAATCATTGTAATATATCTATTATTAATAGAATAAAGTACAAAAATCTCATGACTATCTCAACAGACCCAGAAAAAGTATTTGACAAAATCCAACAACCTGTCTTGTTAAAAACTCTCAACAAACTAGGAAAAGGAGGGAACTTCTTCAAATAGACAAAAGTCAGCTATGAAAAACACATGGCTAATGTAACAACGATGAAACACTGCATGTTTCCCTCCATAGATCAGGAACAAGACAAGAATGCTCTCACCCTTTCTACCCAATACACTAGAGGGGAAGAAAAAGAAATAAAAGGAATCCATATTGGAAAGGAAGAAATAAAATTTATCTTTTTAAATAAATTTTAATGCTTTATTATTTATTTTTGAGAGAGAGAGAGAGCGTGCACAGGTGAGGAGCAGAGAGACACACACAGAATCCAAAGCAGGTTCCAGGCTTGTAGCCGTCAGCACAGAGCCTGACGCAGGGCTGGAACTCACAACTATGAGATCATGACCTGAAGCGAAGTTGGATCCTTAACCGACTGAGCCAGAGGCCCCCAAATTTTCTTTTTTATAGATTACATGATCTTGTGTATAGAAAATCTTAAGGAATCTATCAAAAACTAATAAATGAGCTCAGCAAGGTTGGAAGGGTAGGAATCAATATACAACAATTAACTATTTCTATATGTTACAATGAGTACTCTGAAAATGAAACAATTCAATTTATAACAGCATCCAAAAGAACAAAATATTTAGGAATAAATTTAACAAGTGCTAGCCTTCTACACCAAAAACTGTAAAACAATGTTTAAAGAAATTAATATCTAAATAAGCAGAAAGATACCAGGTTCATGGATTGAAAGACTTAATATTGTTAGGATGGCAACATTCCCACATTTGATATACATACAGATTCGACACAATTTCTATAAAAACCCAACTGCTTTTTTTGCTCTTGGAGAAATGGACAGGCTGATACTACAATTCATCTGGAAATGTAAAGGGCTCCGCCCTATATAGCCAAAAACAATTTTGAAAAAGAAAAACAAAGTTGGAGGACGCACACTTTCCAAGTTAAAAACTGATTACAAAACTATGGCTACAGTCAACAAAACCATAGAAGACAGACATATGGATAAACAAAAAAAAAATGAGAGGTAACAAATAAACCTATATATCTAAGGACGACGGATTTTTGATGTGTGTGTCAAGACTGTGGAAAGACCAGTCTCTTCAAGTGGTATTGAGACTAACTGGATGCCTACATGCCAAAGAATAAAGATGGATCCCTCCCTCACAACACACAGAAAGATGATGTCAAAATCGATCAATGACCTAAAACTCTTGGGGTGCGTGGGTAGCTTAGTTGGTTGAGCGTCTGATTTTGGCTCAGGTCGTGATCTCATAGTTCATGAGTTCAAACCTCACAATCAGGCTCTCTGTTGTCAGCACAGAACCTTTTATGCTACCTGCATACGCCTTCAACAAAAATATTTTTAAAAGAAGCAGAGGATGGTATTTCACTACTGGTGCTGTTGGCTATAAAATGGGATGCTAATGGTGTTTATGTAAAAACATCATTATTAAGATTAAATGAGATCCACAGAAAGACTTCTAGTAAGAAGTGAAAAGGAGAAAGTTTATGAGTTACATACAGTACTGCACTGTCATATAGCTAAGCAAATGAACCACAAAAAAAAAAAAAACTCGGGGCGCCTGGGTGGCTTAGTCGGTTAAGCGTCCGACTTTCGCTTAGGTCATGATCTCGCGGTTCGTGGGTTCGAGCCCCGCGTCGGGCTCTGTGCTGATTGCCAGCTCAGAGCCTGGAGCCTGTTTCAGTCTGTGACTCCCTCTCTCTCTGACCCTCCCCTGCTCACGCTGTCTCTTTCTCTCTCTCTCTCTCTCTCTCCTAGAAATAAATAAAAACATTAAAAAAAATCTCAATTTTCTGTGATGGCTCTGAACTTCTGTCTTAATTGTCATCCCTGAAAACATTTCTCTAGTCACTAAAAAAAAAGTTACTGACTCAGTCAACTGCCTCATTCATATAAGATGAAAAATATAAAACCCAAGCTTGAGATAAGCCACGGCTCACTCTCAAGTTATTCCGTGATGTTAATATAGGACCTTGTAGGTCTTATAGAAGACCCACTGCTCTCCACGGTATAGAAATACAAACTTTAAGTCATCCCTAACCATCTGGGAAACTCCAGCACAGTTTCTTTTGTCCTGTTTGTTCCAAAACAAGTAATCTTAGAAGCATTTATACTCAAAACAAATGTCTATTACTTGCTACTGATTGAAAGCCAAACATTCTTGCTTAGGATAACTTACTATACTTAATATGGTCTCCACAGGAAACAAACACAGGCTCCCAGATGAAATGGAACTAACTGCTATCAGAACAAATTCTATTTTTCTTTCATGACATGAGGTAGGCAGAAAAGGCCCCTAGTTCCGAGGACGATTTTATTTCTAGAGACAAAAAGCACGTCTATTTATTTATTTAAAAAAATTTTTTTTAACTAATCTCTATACCCAACATGAGGCTTGAACTCACAATCCCAAGATCAAGAGTTGCACGCTCCACTGACTGAGCCAACCAGGCGTCCCAAAGCATGTTTATTTTTACCAAGGGATTCTGTTATGAGATAAGAAAGAACTTTTACCATTTAAATATGGCAAAAGTAATTCAGAAAACAATGAAGCATCTTTTGACTATCAAAAAGCAATCTGTTTTTTTTTAAAAAAAAATACATAAACCATGTTGGAAAGATATCAGATATGTAACTCAGAAATTATGAGAAGTTCTAAATCTTGAATCCTAGGAAAATGGGCTGCAAATGTGAATTATAGAAAATTTTTTTTTATCATTAAGGACTCACAAGCTTACCTTTTTTTCAACACCTCCCTCTTCTCTATGCGGTTGAATAGTTCTTGCTCTCGCTCCTTCTCTGTCATCTGCTCCAGACGGGCCCTGTCTTCCTCATCACCCATGAGGTCTTCTCCATAGCCATCATGGAACTCTTCATCTTCTGAAGAAGAGTCTGAATCCGAACTGGAGGAGGAGCTGTTGCTGTCAGAATCTGACACTTCACCTACAACAAAGCCGAAACTCAAGATTAGGTTATGTTACAGAAGACTGAGGACACACAGGGGACTCCCCCCACCATGTAGATAATTGCTATCGTCTCCCTTTTAATAAAGTAAGCTCTTTGCTCAACGTGGGGCTTGAACTCATGACCCCAATATCAAGAGTTGTATACTCTACTGAATGAGCTAGCCAGGCACCCTGGAAAGTCATTACCCTCTGACTTTCCTAGGTTAAGGGGCACACGGCCATCTCAGTTTCGTTAGTAACAGTCACTGCTTTGCCTTTGGCAAATGCAAACACAGGTTAGGGAAATTTAAGCTGGAATAAGGAATTAGCATGATTTTTTTTAGTTCAATCTTTGTTTTTTTTTAAAAAATTGCAGACCTACAGAAAAAAAGCTACAAGAATACTCAGACTCACAGGGACCTGGGTGGCTCAGTCAGTTAAGAGTCCTACTTCAGCTCAGGTGATGATCTCCTGGTTTGTAGGTTTGAGCCTCGCACCAGACTCTTGGCTGTCACACTGAGCCTATTTGGATCCTCTGTCCTGCTCTCTCCCTGCCCCTCCCCCACTCATGCTCACACTCTTTCTCTCAAAAAATAAACAAAAAAATAATATAAGAAAAAAAAGAAGAGTTTGACTCACATACGTCTTTTACTTAGGTTCACCCATTGTTAACATTGCCAATTTACCTTCTCTGTGTCTACAAATATAAAATAACGTATACAGTTTTATTATTTATTTTGTTGAACTGAGAGTAAGTTGCGGAGATTATGATCCTTCACTTCTAAATACTTCTTGTAAAAAAAGGACAGTCTTAGGTAACCAAGTATACAATTACCAACTTCAGGAATTTTAACATTGACATAATACTATTATCTAACTTACAGTCCATATTCAAATTTCACCAATTTTTCTCATATAGTCTTTTACAGCTACTTTTCAGCCAAAGGAGGACCCAATCTAGGATCACACATCATATGTAGTTGTCTGTCTCTATTGTACGCTTTCATCTGTAACAGCCTCTCTGTGTCTTTTACGTCACTGAATTTTTTAGGTAAGCTCTACAGCCCTATGTGGAACTTGAACTCATGATCCCAAGATTAAGAGTCATGTGCTCTACCAATTGAGCCAGACAGGTGCCTCATATGCCACTGAATTTTTGAAGAGTATAAGACTGAACTATCTAAGAAAATTTTGTGAGGTGATGATGAAAATACTGTCTATCTGAACAGGAGCCACGTGTGGCTACTGAGCAACTGAAATACGGCCAGTACAACTAACTCAATTTCAAATTTTAATTTTTAATTAATTCAGATTTAAATAGATCCTGTTGTCAAATGTCCCACAACTTGGGGTGACTGGTTTCAGTAAGAAACTATTGAGGTTATGAATTTTTGGCAATAATCCATAAGTGATTTTTAAAGTATATGTTAAAAATATTTCATCAGGAAGCAGCCGGCATGTGTTTGTTCTATTAGTAGTGGTATTAATTTGGATTATTTGGTTAGATAGTGTCCTCCACATTTTTCCCTTTGTAAAGGCACCCTTTTCTCCTTTGTAGTTAAGAAGATACTTTGAGACTGTGTAAACAGCTTGTTCTCCAACAAACTTTCACCCACTGGTTTAATACTCATAATTCTTTTTTTTTTTTTTCTTACAAATAGTTTATTGTCAAGTTGGTAATACTCATAATTCTTAAGTAAAACAATTGTTACCATGATGGCTGAAAAACAGTGATTTTCTATCATTTCTTCTACACCTATTAGTTGGCATTAAAAAAAATTCAATGTTTTAATGAGTCATTACAGTGACTGGTTAAGTTCCCATTGAAACTGGATCTTGACAGGATAAAGGTTGATGGAAAAAAACAGTATACATTACACATAAGTATTAAGTTAAATTAGCAATTTAGTAAGAACTCTGCTTGACTCAATTTGAGTGAACTTTCATAGGCATGTGATTAAAACCAGGTTTGACCAATTCTATACAAGCCAGATTTTACATAAATGTTATTTCTTAAAAGAAATGCAAAGTTTATCATTCTAGTCTTGAAACAAATTCACTTTCATCCCAATGTTAGCAAAAATTCTGGAACTGATTTCAACACTTCATCTTAGCCAAAAGGCCGAGAAGCGATTGGAATTGATTTCAAAATAAGAATTTTTTTTTTTTTTAAACTGAGTTTTTTATCTGGTTCAGGGATTTTCTTCTCTGGCCAGACTATGCATGTGTAAAGGAAAGGAAATGGAAGGGAAATGCACTCAAGGTAAAGTGGGTTGAGACTCTAAAGCAGGAACTCCTCATAGGTTTCCTGTATGGGCTTCAGAGGTCTCATGAACTCCTTGGAATTTTATCTATTTTCCTTGCTTTATTCAGATTTTCAAAGGATCCAGGACCACTGGAAAGGTTATGGACCACTGCAATCAAGACAGAGGTCCTGCTGTAATGCAGGCCCCTTAGCCTCCCATTTCTGACTCTGTAGCTTCAAGCTGGCAAGAGCGGGAGTTCAGCCCCAGCTCTGTGCCGCTTGGCTCACCTTCCTCAGGGGCTGAGCTCTCAGCAGAACTGTCTTTATCCGAACTGCCTGAAGAAGCAGTTTTGTTGGCTTGTTTCTTCATGGTTCCTTTCTTCTCTATTTTTCTGGCCTTTCCTTTCTTCTTATTTTTATTGCTCCCAAATGTCCACTATAAGGAGAAAAGAAAAAGGAAAACTGAACTAGGAACTTTTTCAGGAAAAGCTAGACAAGTCAAGAGTCAAGTCTCTGATATTCATCAAAATGAGTCTCTACTGCTTCTGACCCAAAACAAATATACTTTATACGAAGATAATAGATTTTTGAAACCCTCATTTTAAAACTTCATAACTCCCAATTTGTAATATCTTAGGGATAGTAGATAATGGATACAATCAATATAGAATTTAAATATTTTTTTTTTTATCACACCAGAAAAACAAAGATATGCAACTTTTGGCAAATCAACTTGAGTGAGTAACTCAGTTGGTACAAAACAGAGCTTCTAGGGGCGCCTGGGTGGCTTGGTCGGTTAAGCGTCCGACTTTCGCTTAGGTCATGATCTCGCGGTTCGTGGGTTCGAGCCCCGCGTCGGGCTCTGTGCTGACTGCCAGCTCGGAGCCTGGAGCCTGTTTCAGTCTGTGACTCCCTCTCTCTCTGATCCTCCCCTGCTCACGCTGTCTCTCTCTCTCTCTCTCCTAGAAATAAATAAAACATTTAAAAAATAAATAAATAAAAAAAACAGAGCTTCTAATGTTTTCTGTGGAAGAGAGGGAAGTAATTGCTAGGGACTGATATGTCTGGGTTTTAGTACACAAGATGGTTTAATTCTGGAGTGGGTCCCAGGAAGGCAGGGAATAAAGCTTGTTAGCAGGTGAAAACTATACAAAGCACAGGAACAAAGGATAAGGACTGATCCCTGGCATGGATGGGAGCACTGGTACCAACGGCAAGGAGACAGAGAATAGATTGTCAAATATATATATGTGTGTGTTTATCTTCCTTTTTCAATCTGAATATATAACACTACAACATGATGTTTAAACTGGATCATCAACAGGAGATCTTATGTCTAAATAGAAGGATTTTGAAATCTGTGTTATCAAATAATAGGCAGATAATACACAGTTAATCATCTCGAGGCCAATAAAATTGTATTCATCAAGCATTTAATTATAAAGATAAAAGACTATGTGATTATTTTAAAAATTCATAAATACTGTTTGGCTATATTAAACCATACCCCTTTATTTTATATACTACAAAAAATAATCCTTGCCTTTCCAGCATCACATTGAATAGACCTGGTATTAATATAATAATTCTCCATCTACTATTTAACAAAGTCTTTGCTGCTTCTATCGTATAATCATAAATTAATCTCTTACCTCACAACAGTTAAGATCAGAAGTAAATTTATTTCAGAGGTATACTTTTTGGGGGAGAAGGGATAGTTCTGATAGGGTTTCCATCTTAGAAATATTCCTATGGGTCGGGGCGCCTGGGTGGCTTAGTCAGTTAAGCGTCCGACTTTCACTTAGGTCATGATCTCGCGGTTCGTGGGTTCGAGCCCCGCGTCGGGCTCTGTGCTGACTGCCGGCTCAGAGCCTGGAGCCTGTTCCAGTCTGTGACTCCCTCTCTCTCTGACCCTCCCCTGCTCACGCTCTCTTTCTCTCTCCTAGAAATAAATAAAAATATTAAAAAAAAAAAAAAAAAGAAATATTCCTATGGGTGCCTGGGTGGCTCAGTTGGTTGAGCATCAGATTCCTGATTTCAGCTCAGGATATGATCTCACGATCTGTGAGATAGAGCCCAGTGTTGGGCTTTGAGCTGAAAGCACATGTGCTCTCTCTCAAAAATAAACAAACATTAAAAAAAAAAAAAAAGAAATATTCCTTATGAGCTATTTTTTTAAAAAATATTTATTTTGGGGAGAGCTTAAGTGGGAGAGGGGCAGAGAGAGAGGGAGAGAAGATCTGATGCGGGCTCTGCACTGACAGGCTGACAGCAGTGAGCCCAATGTGAGCCTCGAACTCACAAACTGCGAGATCATGACCTGAGCCAAAGTCAGATGCTCAACTGACTAAGCCACCCTGGTGTCCCCCTTATGAGCTATTCTTAAGAACCCACACTCTGCCAGAGTAAAATATTGTGAAAGGGATTTTAATCTTTTGACTTTTCATTTTAGTTTACTCTTAGCTATTTTAATTACTACTTATATTTGTACTTAAGAGCAAGGAAGAAGGGAAAAGTGAAAAAAAAAAAAAACCCAGCCACATGTTCTAGAATGATACATTAAAAGAATGGCCAGCAACTTTCCTTTAGAAGCGAATTTGCCTCTCAAGCTTTAACATTTCAACACCTACATCATTATTTACAAAGAAATTCTAATGGCTCTCCTCTAAAGCCTACTTTTCAACCATTTCAAATTTTAATCACTCAAGGAAGATAATTTTTAGGTCAGTTTGAAAGAATCCAAAAGAGGCCGAAGGGTTCAATTTTTTAGTTAACTGAGTTAAAATGTATCAACTTCCTATGCTGACAATACACATATTTCTACAGTCAGTAATGTATAAAACACCTTTTGCACTGGCTTTGGTTACAAGAAATAGCACAACAACAAACATAATAGGTAGTCAATATTTACTGGTTGGTTATGAAACCTTTCCAGTGTGTCTTGGCCCTTTGTACTTCTACCAATGGGAATATGAAGAGGCTGAGAGGGTAAAGGTTGGCTACCAACATCACACATGTGTTAAGGGTAGCTCGGTCTTGAGGCGCCTGGGTGGCTCAATCAGTTATGCGTCCAACTCTTGATTTCAACTCAGGTCATGATAATCGTGGTTTGTGAGATCGAGCCCCTTATTGGGCTCTGCACTGACACTGTGGAGGCTGCTTGGGATTCTCTCTCCCCACTCACTCTCTCTCCCTGGCTTGAGCACATGTGTGTGCTCTCTCAAAAAGAAAACAGTAAATATTAAAAAAAAAAAAACCAGAAGAAAAAATGTTTCGGCTTAAAAAGGGCTTTCCTGGCTAAACCTGAGCAAGCGAAGGGAACCTCGTTTTTTTCCTTCCAACAATTTCAAAAGAAATGTGACAATAAAGCGACCTTATCTCCCATTACGCTGACACAATAGGGTCTGTCATGCCACTGGCAAACAACCAAGTTCATTTGTATGTGATAGGGTTTTAGGGGAATTATAATAACGTAGGTGACTTAACTTTATTATTTATTTATTTATTTGATGACTTTACTTTAAAAAGGTACAAATTCTAGGGCTCCTGGGTGGCTCAGTTGGTTAAGATCTGACTCTTGATTTCAGCTCAGGTCATGATCTCATATTTTTTGAGTTTGAGCCCCATGTAAGGATCTGTGCTGACAGCTGAGAGCCTGGAGCCTGCTTCAGATTCTTTGTCTCCCTCTCTGCCCCTCCCCTGCTCATGCTCGGTCTCTCTCTCTCTCTCAAAAATTTTTTAATCTAATTTTATTTTTGAGAGAGAGAAACAGCACGAGTAGGGGAGGGGCAGAGAAAGAGAGAAAGAGAAAGAGACAGAGATAATCCCAAGCAGCTCTGTGCCACCAGGCCAGCACAAAGCCTGATGTAGGGTTAGAACCCACAAAACTGCAAGACCGTGACCTGAGCTGAAACCAACAGTTTGACGCTTAACTGACTGAGCCACCCAGGCACCGAAAAATCTAATTTTAAAAACAATATACATTCATTATATGAAGCTTTGAAAACATAAGAAAGCATTTTTAAAGTTAAAAAAAAAAAATCACTTGTATTTCATCACCTAAAGGTAAACAATCACTTAAAATCTGAGGGCCAGTCTCATTATTACTCATGTATTATTATTATTTAAATACAGAGAAAGACATTTAAATGAGTTCCAATAATCTTCCAAAGATTTTTTTGCTGGTGAATAGATCACATTTATTTTTATTATTTTATTTTATTTTGATTCCAGTAGAGTTAACATACAATGTTAGTTTCAGATCATATTTGTCATATTTTACATTTACTCCCATAAACCACAGGTTCCTGAATGTTTTTGGTCTAAGCACCTATTTAAAATATTTACCCAGCATCTCTTCTCCCAAGATCACGGTCTCTGATAAACCATAAGGGACAGTGTCAAAGCTTATGGCAGGCGACATCAATAGAGAAATATCGGAATCCAGTTATATAGCCCAGAAGTTGCTCCCCTGTCCCTGCAAAAGCCTTATTCCGTTGACTCTAAGAAGGAACATGAATCCTTCACCTACGGAGTGTGGTAGGTAGTAAATGAAGTCAAAAGAGTCAAGGACAGGATTAAAAGGGATACTCTTAGGCTTTCCCCATCCAGAAGAGTATAGGAAATGACTGGGCATTTTAAAATTTGTTTTGGGAACTGTGACTCTACTGAAAGGCAGGCTCTGCTGTGACCTTGAAAATGCCCTAAAATGCTGCTCAGAAACAATCTGGGAAAGGGCAAGGATACGTTACCAGTCAGGACTGTCATATATATGACTCCCTGTTCTCTCAGGCGTTCTACATGGAGGTGGGCTGACACACACCACCAGGAAAGCATCATGTATGCAGGCAGTCAAGAAAACCTAAAACAGAGACTGGAAAGTAGGTGTGTTCTTAACTACTAAAACAGTTTAGCACTTGGACTCTCACTGATGTAGTAAACACTATAATGGCAGCATTATCTAATGATATAAGGGAGGTTAGTACTACAACCTTGTGCCAACCTGAGTATGTGAGGGTGGTATAAGTAGGTCCTACTCTATGAAGGGGATATAAGCTGACCTCACTGGCACCCAGCTGACAGCCAGAAACATGGGGTGCCAAGTGGTTGCTTTGGACTTGGATAGATGGAGACGCTGAGGACTTTGAACATGCTGAGGCAGAAAAACAAACTTCAAGATTTCAGAGAGGTTGCATGCCTGTGTGGCTGGGTTGGTTAAGCATCTGACTCTTGATTTTGGCTTGGGTCATGATCTCGTGGTTTGTGAGTTCGAGCCACACATCAGGCTCTGAACTGTCAGTGCTTGGGATTTTCTCTCTCTCTCTCTCTCTCTCTCTCTCCCTCTCTGCCCTTCCCCTGCTCTTGCTGTCTCAAAATAAATAAATAAACTTAAAATATAAATATAAATAAATAAATAAATAAATCAGAGAGATTATCTCTAATGGGCAAGGAAGATATTATAGGTCTCAGAATCCAGAGTAGAAACCACTGCAGGCCAGTTACTCTGAAATGAATTTACAAGTGAAATGAAACACACTGACGTGAGTAGTATTCAAGAACAACTAGGCTAGCGATAAAAAAACATTGGGATTGGGAGTAAATGGAATGCAGCCCAACCCCTTAACCTGAGACTACTTATCTCTAAAGTAGAAATAATAATACTGCCTTGACCACCTATCAGGGTCGTCTGAGGCCCAAAGGAGACAGAATAAGAGAAGTACACAGCTCACAGCAGAATCCATGAAGTTCTATATTAAGGCAGGATACTATTTTATCATGGGAAAAGGAAATCAGAACTTCTGTTAGGCTGTTTCCATATCTGAAATAAGGGAGTCCAGATGAGCTCTGTGATTCTATGCATTTTTAAAGGTGTAGGATTCTCCATGAACTGTGTTATACTAAGTCAAAGCAACTGTCTAAAGGATTCTGTAGTCTTATTCTAGACCTTGACAGTGGTCAGCAAAGAGGTATATGGGGAGGACATGGTTCCTGATTTATTTATCTATCTAAAGGCTATAGATAAGGGTCAGTGGAATTGAAGAGTAACTGCAATGTAATAGAATATTAAAGAGTATGAAGGATATAAAGAATATGAAAACTAGCTCAGCTTTCTTTCTTTTTTCCTTCTACTGTGTAATTAATCAGACAAAGTATAAAAGACACTACTGTATTCTGTAATCAGGCATCACATGCATTTAACTGAAAAATAGAGAATCCCTACACTCAGTCACAAAAACTTACAGTCTGGTTATGGAGACAAAAACAAAAGTGAAACAGAAGTCATTAAAAAAAAATGTAAAAGATAATAATCAGTACCTCCATTCCACTGTTTGGTGGAAGTGTCAGAATGTAAACAAGTTTGAGCAAGTGGTCCATGAAAATAACGTCATTTATCCAAATTCTAATGATGAGATTTTATGGTGTGTGGTAAAAGAGGTGCTACTGTCTGGTTATCTACATAGCCAAGAACCAAGAAGTGTGTTTGAGAGAAGAGGGAGGAAGGCTGTAAGCAATCCAAATAGCTGTAGCTAAATTCAAATAAAGCAGGGTTTTCCAACCTAAACTCTAGAGGGTCACCAGGTCTCCTGATCCCAGAGCAGGTCAGATGCAGCAAGCTGGGAGTAGAGAGACTACCAAAAGAGGAGAACATGGCTACTTTTTACCTACATTAGCAGAGAAAGAAAAGGTATAAAATGCACTACTACACAGCTCAGTTATTTTGGAATTCCTTATTTTACAATACAACAACTGCCATTCATAATCATTAACTAAATCAGCAAGAAAAACTATATACAATAATACCTACCAAAAAATTTTTCAAGTATAGTGATTTTATCTTTTAAATTTTTAGAGATTTAGTTTCAGTACTGGGGTAATTGATATATGTAGAACATCTTGTTCCAGAGATAAGATGTATACAAAAACAATATACACACTTGGAAATATTACCTTAGCAGTGAAGGCCTTTCTCGAGAGCAGGTGCTAATTAGGTATAACCTGTATGGTAAAGCAATCACAAAATGCTCTTGGGTATCCAGGTTGACTTCCTAGAGAAGTTGTTAATGAATTAATTTTTTTAAAAAATTTTTAATGTTTTATTTATTTTTGAGAGAGAGATAGAGACAGCATGAGCAGGGGAAGGTCAGAGAGAGGGACACACAGAATTCGAAGACAGGCTCCAGGCTCTGAGCTAGCTTTCAGCACAGAGCCCGACACGGGGTTTGAACTCATGAACTATGAGATCATAACCTGAGACGAAGTCGGATGCTTAACCGACTGAGCCACCCAGGCACCCCTAAATGAATTTAAAAGTAAATATTCACTGTATAGACTCTGTATAAACTCTAGAGGGTCACCAGGTCTCCTGACCCCAGAGCAGGTCAGATGCAGCAAGCTGGGAGTAGAGAGACTACCAAAAGAGGAGAAAGATGGCTACTCACCCCATGGAGAACATCATGGGGTGCCTGGGTGGCTCAGCTGGGTAAGCATCTGATTCTTGGTTTCCACTTAGGTCATGATCTTGTGGTTTCGTGAGTTTGAGCCCTGTGTCAGGCTTTGCGCTGGCAGTGTGAAGCCTGCTTGGGGTTCTCTCTCTGCCCCTCACCCACTCATGCTGTCTCTGTCTCTCTCAAAATAAACAAATAAAACTTAAAAAATAAAAAAAGTAAATGAACATCAAAATGTTCTAGTATGAAAATACTGGAGAGGCACCTGGGTGGCTCAGGTCAGGTAAGTGTCCGACTCTTGATTTTAGGGTCAGTTTGGATCTTGTGGATCCTGGGATCAAACCCTGTGTCAGGCTCTGTGCTAAGAGCATTCTCTCTTGCTCTATGCCCCTATCCTGTGCACATGCTCTCTCTCTCTCTCCCTCTCTCAAAATATATAAACTTAAAAAAAAAACAAACATACAGGAGTGGCACCTGGGTGGCTCAGTAGGTTGAGTGTCTGACTCTCGATTTTGGCTCTGGTCACGATTTCATGATTTGTGGGATCAAGCCCCACATTAGGCTCTGTGCTGACAGCTCAGACCCTGCTTGGGATTCTCTCTCTCCCTCTCACTCTGACCCTCTCCCATGCATGTGTGTGCTCATGTGCGTGCGCGCTCTCTCAAATTAAACAAACATTAAAAAAAAAATTCAAACTAGCTAAGAGTTAACAGAGTGGGAAAAGGAGCACAACTAGATCCAAATGAAAGAATCTGAAATATCAGATAAGAAAAACAGAGAAGGAAGAAGCTTCAGAAAGAAATAAAGTAGAGAAAATGGAATGGGGGAAAAGCAAGAAGACAGCAAAGTCTTCGAAAAGGCAAGTGGGGGCATAACCACCAGCAGGAGGACTGACAGAAGTTCTGGGGAAGAACAAACAGGTGTGACAAGTACTGAACTAGGGCTGAGCCAAATGCTTCTAATTCTCAAAAGTGTTGAAAACAAGACTATACATGAAACTTTTAAAAATAATTCTTGCTTAGGCAGAGGGTATTAGAAGATAATTCAGCTGTCTTCTTACTTGTCTAATATAGTGTTATTCAATTCTGAACAATAAAAAAGGTTTTTCTTGGTTTTCGATGTGATTTTTACAAGGAAGAAAACTGAGACTTTCTTCTTATCTAGCTGCAGCTGTTTCTGGCAGATCCACCATGCTTTTTTAAGATTTTTATTTTTAAGTAATCACTACACCCAATATGGGGCTTTAACTCACAACCTCAAGATGAAGAGTCACACGCTCCACCAACTGAGCCAGCCAAGTGCCCCAAGATCCACCATGTTTTTAACGTTTTTTTTTTTGTTTTTTATTTATTTTTGACACATAGAAAAAGCGTGAGCAGGGGAGGGGCAGAAAGAGACAGAAACACAGAATCTGAAGCAGGCTCCAGGCTCTGAGCTATCAGCACAGAGCCTGACGCGGGGGTTGAACCCACGAACTGTGAGATCATGACCTGAGCTGAAGTTGGCCGCTTAACTGACTGAGCCACCCACGTGCCCCAAGATACACCATGCTTTTTAAAAAAGGATTCTGAACTCCTTGATTTAGGACTCTGTTCCTCCTAACAAATGGACTTTTTGTTTGGGCCATTTTTTTTTTTTAACCTCATCTTGTCAATGAGTGATTGCTAGCTCTCTCCTCCTCCTAACCTTGTTATTTCTCCTCTCTGCCACTCCTGTTTGCAGTGGTGCTTTCCCTATCAAATGCTTTCAGGGACGGGAAATGACAGTCACAAAACACCACACTATAGCATTGTGACCTACCTACCACTGAGGTGTGCTTTCCAATTTCCCAGGCTTGGTCAATATAAACCTTACAGAAAGAGTCCTGCTTCTTATTTTTACATGTGCCCCTCAAGATCTCATTGAGAATAAACTCTTCACCAAAAGTAATACACAAGTATATTCTCTTTCATTAAATTTAGGTTTTCCTCCTTGTAAAGATACTACACACGAAACATCTACTAATCCCTCCCTACTTGAACCTTATACTTAATGTCCAATGTGCCCACTTTTTTCTGCATAGGAAATGTCCATAACTTCTCTTTATACTGGCCCCCACCCGCACCTTCCCCTGCCCCAGGTCAATTAGCTAGATACTTTCTGGCTCTAAAGTCAGGGCATGTCTCTCCTTATAACAAACTACCCATTAACCTTCTAAATTAGTTGTTCTTGACCAGTTTTCTGTCCTAGCAAATCTGAGGGGACCAACATACTTCTATCTGTAGTAATGGCTTACTAATGACAACAAATAATAAAAGAGATGGGAAGGAAGAAAGGGTGGGAGATGTATTTAAAAAAAACTCCAGAGTAGCCTCTAGTACAGAAGTCAGAGCATAGGCTCACCACCTAAAAAATGCCACTTTAACGATCAAATTTCAAAAAGGCTAGGTTGTAGGTCATAAGAATAAAAGTGCCATAGCAGAAATCAAAAGACATAGTAAATTACTTTAGTATGTAAAGTAATACAGAGATGTATCAATATTTACTGTGAGAGGGAAAAATAAGCAAGAGCTTCCACCTCAAACTTTATATTCTAAGGATCTCTCCAAAGTCCCCTACCAACCTTAGAATATCTTTAAGGCAGGCATAAATATGAGTTCACAGTAGTATCACTGAGTTCTCCAGTAGTTGTCATGACTTAAAAAAATATATATATTTTAATCTTTTTGGACAGTTTGCTTAACTGTCTAAAATAATGAAATACTCACCCTAACTTTGAGATGTTCTTTGCTAAGCTATTAGCCTGGGTTAAAGACTGATAGGATAATGCAAACCAAAGAGGCACCTTTCAGAATGACCATGTTATAGAGGGTGCTATTCCCAGTGAGGGTGAGGGGAAAATGAGACTGGAGTAGAGTTGCAGGAAGCAGGTGGGCCTGGGACCCGGAGGCAGCAGCAAGAACTAAGAACCTTGTGGGGGGAAGTCACTCAAAGTCTCCTTCCCTACTGAGCAGGGCATAGCTTATATGTTGGCTTTTTCTCTATTAAGTGCATAAGTTGTTGGGTAGCCTTCTAAGATGAGGACATTCAGACTTGGTTAAGGAGCTGTGAATGACAAAGGGAACCATAAGCTGTGAAAGTTTTTATAGATGCTGAATTGATTCTAATAAAAATTCTGGACTCGTATAATGCAGTGGGGTTTACAGAGACTCTGCCCTCCTGATCGAAGCAGCTAAAAAGGATAAAGGGCTTCCCTACAATAACTGCATACCTGGGACTCTGATCTAATGACAGGAATATGGAGAACCAAATATTTCACAGGATAATTATTGCTTGTATCTTAAGGAAACGCAAAGACCGAAAACATATTACACGGTATTCCAGACACAACACGGATTCAAATTTCATAGGATACTGCTGGGGGTGGAGGTGGTGGGGGGAGACAGACTCACAGAAGCTGACTTTTGCAACATGAAAAATAAAACTAGTTGATATAGGAATAGTGGGAAAGAGTATTATTTCAAGATTTTCCTGTATCATCTAAGTATTATTTTAAGAAAAATGAAAAAGCAAAAACTTACTTCAAAGAGCCACTGCTTTTCTAACAGATTAAGTTATTTTATCAATTTGAGAGGAATTATAGTTCCACCATTAAAAATAAAAGAAAAACTCACACACTCACTACCACTTGCTGTGGAAAGCAGTTTTAGGTCTATTAAAGATTAAGAGAACTTCACTACAGTCGATCAGAATGCAATCATTCCTAATTTACATATGCAGGGCATTGGTAAATACTGTTGTAACTGTTAATTAAATTTCATTATAATAAAAACATGTTTTACTTTAGTGGAACTTTAAAACGAAGTAAATATACCATTAAAAATATTTTCCTAGGGGGGCACCTGAATGTCTCAGTTGGTTAAGTGTCCAACTTTGGCTCAGGTCATGATCTCACAGTTCCTGAGTTTGAGCCACTCATTAGGCTCAGAGCCTGAAGCCTGCTTGAGATTCTGTGTCTCCCTCTCTCTGCCTCTACCCTGCTCACACTCTGTCTCTCTTTCTCCCTCTCTCAAAAATAAACAAACATTGGGAAAAAAATTTTTCCTAGGGGTACCTGGGTGGCTCAGTCCATTAAGCATCTGACTCTTGATTTCAGCTTAGGTCATGATCACGGCTGGGGAGATTGAGCCCCGAGTCTTGTTCTACACTGACAGTGTGGAGCTTGCTTGGGATTCTCTCTGTCCCTCCCCTTTGCTCTCTCTAGTTCTCTCTCTCAAAATAAACAAACTTTAAAAAAATATATATTTTAGACTCCAGAGTCTGAGATTCAACATAAAGGTAATAGCTGGCCTCTCTCCAGGAAATTACTAAAATAAAAAAGTACTTACTTACTTTATTATGTTAGAGAAAGAGAGAGAGAAAGAGAAAGAAAGAGAGAGAGTGTGAGCGCACACATGCAAGTAGGGGAGAGGGGCAGAGGGAGAGAGAGACAATCTTAAGCAAGCTCCATGCTCAGCATGGAGTCAGATGCAGGACTTAATCCCACGACTCTGGGATCATGACCTGCGCCGCACTCGGGAGTTGGACACTCAACCAAATGACCCATCCAGGTACGCCAAAAAACAGTATTTTAAATCAAATGAGGAACACGTGGGACGGCTTCAAAGACCTTTCCTTGGTCTCTCCCATTAAAGTTCCACATCTTTTAGAGCCTTTTTTTGTGGTGGGCAGTTTGGGAAAGTCCTTGGTTTAAACAACGAACAGCTGGATTTTCATCCTTTAAAGTTACAACCAGCACTGCAAGGGCATCAATTCAATCCCTCCAAAGAAAACTTATCTTGCTAAAGTATTTCCCACTAACATAGGCATTCTTTTTTTTTTTTTTTTTTAATATTTAGTTTTTTTAAAGTAGACTCCACACCTCACAACCCTAGGATTCAGAGTTGCATGCTTTGCCAACTGAGCAAGCCAGGTGCTCCTAACATACGGCATTTTTTTTTTTTTAATATTTTTTTAAATTTATTTTTGAGAGAGAGAGAGATAGAGACAGTGTGAGCAGGGGAGGGTCAGGGAGAGAGGGAGACACAGAATCTGAAACAGGCTCCAGGCTCTGAGCTAGCTGTCAGCACAGAGCCTGACATGGGGCCCAAACCCACGAACCGTGAGATCATGACCTGAGCCAAAGTCGGACGCTTAACCGACTGAGCCACCCAGGTACCCCAACATATGGCATTCTTGACAGAGTATCTTTTCCAGGGTGGCTCAGCTGGTTAAGCCTCTGACTCTTGATTTTGGCTCAGGTCATTATCCCATGGTTAGTGAGACTGAGGCTTACATTGGGCTCTGCACTGACAGCATGGAGCCTGCTTGGGATTCTCTCCCTCTCTCTCCGCCCCTCCCCTATTTGCAAGCAGGTGCATGCGTGCATTCTCTCTCTCAAAATATATGAACATCTAAAAAAAAATTTCTTTTCTAACTTGGAAGTGTAATGAAAAAGAGGACCAAAAAATATATTAAATAAAGAGATGAAGACTAACAGGTTGTAACTCTTCTTTTGCAAAAGGGCTGGAAATCAGCAACTAAACAATGGCCACATATGCCCTGTAGAGGGGCCCACTAGGTAATGACAGTACAAGGAAACATGACAATTTGAGAGCTTCTCTTACACGACTTTCTTTCCCTAAGAAGTTCTCGTAGATCTTAGGTAGTAAGTCTCAAGTTAAGGAAAAGCAGCTGTCAGGAGCCACCAAATCAGGACCCTCAAATACCACTTAGTCCCTGGGGCCAAGCCCCTCTGCACCCACCTCATCATCACTGTTGGACGTCTCAGAGTCTGAGGAGGCTGCAGGCTGACTCACAGGTGGCTCTTTCTCCTCGGAATCACTGCGCTTCCGCTTCGCCAGGGATAAGAGCTCCTAACAAGGCAGAAGTAGACGTGTGAGTTTTGTTCAACAGAGAAAAACATTCAAGTGCAGCAAAATTCCCACGTTCCCTAGATCTCTTCTACCTCTGTGTGCTTTCCATCGAAAAATGTCATCACGGGAACTTTTACCATACAAATAGACTAAGTACCAGTATTTCTTTTATTTATTTTATTAATGTCTTTTATTTATTTCTAGGAGAGAGAGAGAGAGACAGCATGAGCAGGGGAGGGTCAGAAAGAGAGGGAGTCACAGACTGAAACAGGCTCCAGGCTCTGAGCTGGCAGTCAGCACAGAGCCTGACGCGCGGCTCAAACCCACGAACCGCGAGATCATGACCTAAGCGAAAGTCGGACGCTTAACCGACTAAGCCACCCAGGCGCCCCTAAGTGCCAGTATTTCTAAGCACTAAAAAAATGATTTCAAAATCTGTCCTTTTCTTCTTAATGGGAAACCTATGTGTGAAATGGAAAAGTGACTAGAAAACTAAACTGGAAGTTACCCCAAAACTGTCACCATTTCCTCTATATGCTACAGAAGCACCGATTCTGAGGAACTGATATAAGAACCATGTTTTCAAAGGCAATTTGCTCACTGATCTTACTGGTATAGCTAACTAATACTCAAAGCACCCTCTCACTGTAATTCATGGGAAAAATGGCATTTGTGGGCTTTTCTGAATGAGTTGACAAACTTCAAGTTTCTAAGATCATTTTTTATTTTGAATGCTTGAACCAGAAAAAAAAGAGGTATATTTTTGGCATTTAATCCAAAGTCTGATAACAAGCAGTGCGGGCTTCTACACGACAATCCTAATGTGACAACCCACATGTTCCCATTCACCACCAGCTCTGCTGTGCCCTGGTCAACTGTGACAGATTAGAAGAGGAAGGATGTGCCAGTAAGTGTCATGAGTACAACCAGGATCTGCTCTCTTACATGGTTCCTTTCTCCAGTTACTTCTTGCCAACTCAGACCGGTCACCCAAAAATGCTACAAATGGAAACTTCCGTGGTTCTTGATCTCTGTACTATCAGTACCAGTCCAAAATTATACTGTATTTACTTGGCATCGGGTACTTTTCTAAGTATCTAACATTTAATCTTCATGACAACCTTGAGGTAAGTGCTTTTGTCTTCCCCATTTGAAGAGAAAGAAACTAAGCAGCAGGAGGGGTTAAGTAACTTACCCAGGGTAACACAGCTAGTACATGATAGAGCCAGGATTCAAACTAGTGGCAGAGAATCCTAGCTCCAATATTCAGTCATGGCCTACCAGTCTAAAACATTATTCCCCTTTGTCAAAAAAGAGAAAAATACAACTAATAAATACTAGCAGTATTATTTCTTGATGATGATGGTGCTATACAATTATAGGTCAAGTGCCAAGATGGATTTTAAAATAATAGACTGCTACAAGTAGCTATTTTCTTCTTCCAGTCTCTTTCTATTTTAGGAGTATACTCTCCTTGGCCAGAATGAGAAAATGACCTTCTCAGATTAACAGCTGACCTGCTCTCTTCTTCATAAGCAGTCATGAAATGTTACTCTTCTCAATTCATTAAAGCAAGCTAGCACACCAACTTCCAACTTCATGAAAAGGCTGAAGATCTTAAGAACATTCTACATTTTCACTCCAAAACAGTAACTTCCATTTACCAAATGCAAATTACAGCAATACGTGTATGTGTTTATGGTCTTTTAAAAAACTTGAAGGGGTGCCTGGCTGGCTCAGTCAGTGGAGCAAATGACTCTTGATCTCAGGGTTGTGAGTTCGAGCTCCACACTTGTGTAGAGATTAATTAAAAATAAAATCTTTAAAAAAATAAAAAAACTTGAGGTGTAAATAACATCAAGTACATTTTATCCTTTCTTAGGTATAAATTCTATGAATTTGGACAAATACAAACAGTTTAACCAATTCTACAATCAAGATATAGGGAAATTTCATCATCCTCACAAATATTGCTATAATTTACATTTGGTCAACAGGAGTCACAGTTTTGGTATTTTAGAAAAAAGACTGTTCTTACTATCATCAGCCCTTTCAGGAAATCAGTGCTCTTCATATTCTTTCCTCCATCCCCCAACAACCACAGACCTGTTTTCTGACTCTACAAACAGATCTACCTATTGTAGAATATCACAGAACTGGAATCATATAGTATGTATCCTTTTGAGTCTGGCTTCTTTACTTAGCAAAATGCATTTGAGATTCATTCATGTTGCAGTACGTATCAACAGTTTATTTCTTTTTACTGTTAAGAAGTATTCCATCATGTGGTTGTACTACACTTTATTTTTAAAAAATTTTTAATGTTTTATTTATTCCTGAGAGAGAGAGAGACAGACAGACAGACAGCATGAGCAGGGGAGGGTCAGAGAGAGAGAAAGAGATACAGAATCTGAAGCAGGCTCCAGGCTCTGAGCTAGATGCGGGGCTCGAACCCACGAACCGTGAGATCATGACCTGAGCTGAAGTCGGGCACTTAGTCGACTGAGCCACCCCGGCGCCCCTGTACTACATTTTATTTACCAGCTGAAAAACATTTGGGTTGTTTCCATTTTGGGGCAATTCATGTTCATATACAGGTTTCTGTGTAAATATAAGTTTTTATTTCACTTGGGTATACACCTAGAAAGAGAATTTCGGAGTTACTTGGTAATTGACATAATACCTCTACTATTATCCCCCCCACACACATTACCTTAATGCAGATTTTTAAATTTAAAAAGATTTCTGATAAGTTATCACTTTCCTGACCCTTTGTACAAATGCAAAGAAATCTGTTTTAACACCAACTCACTATAACAGGGATTTTGGACACCTAGCAATCAAACCCTACCCTGAAACATTAACTATTACAAGCAGTAGGCATCCATTAAAAGTTACTGTAACTTAAGTGTTGAAATGTTAATACTGCCTTCCTGTTAAAGAAGTTCCACTCTAGGGACACCTAGGTGGCTCAGTATGCTGGGCGGCTGACTCTTGGTTTTGGCTTGTGTCATGACCTCATAGTTCGGGAGTTCAAGCCTGGCATCAGGCTCTGTGCTATCAGTGTGGAGCCTGCTTGGGATTTCACTCTCTCCCTCTCTGCCCCTCCCCCACTAGGGTTTCTGCTCCACTCTATACTAAAAACCTAACAAAAGACTCTCTTTCATCAACAATCAATTACGTCTGACAGACACAGTCCCTCTTCTCAGACATTCAATACCGTATTAACAATAGTATGGTGACAGCAAAGACCTCCTTAGCAGTGTGAAAGATACCCTTTCCACAAGTTAAGAATTGCACAAGTAACTAGGGGAGAATATGGCAAGGCTACTCTATAGTTAAGTCCCTTGGTCTACTGACGGCTTGTCAAGTACAGCTCATCAGACTAATATGCAATGGAAAGGTCTTTGCAACATGTGTATGTGAAGAGACCATCATCAGCTTTACTACTAGTGGGGGTTGACTGATCAACACCTGGACTTGAAAAAGCCAATCTAAAACGGATTCAGGCACAGGGCGTAGGTCCATCTGCAGCTCTCTCCTGCCAGCCCGATTCAACTGTACCACACTGGTTGAGATGTTTCTGTGTGTCCAGTGGTTCTCTCTCACCACTGTTCCTGTAGTTCATCTCATCCAGTGAAAACCTTCTCTACTTAGCTGGGTATGTACCTAAGGGAATGGCGCTCAGGGGTGCCAGCATGAGATATCAAGTTTAAGATGAACTAAAGACGTGCTTAAATTAAGGCCAATGCCCAAATACTATAGGTATGGCTGTGCAGGATGCCGCATCTGGCTTCTAGAGCAGTTTCATTAACACTGCTTAAAAGCCATATTTAACATTAAACTAGATTGCCAAAACCAAGACCCTAAAATAAAGCAAGTCTAATTGCACTAACGTAATGTTTATTAAAATAGCATCATTCTGGTTAAGATTAGAATTCTAATCAATACATAAAGACTCATAAACCTTAAGATTTCATTCCCTCACCCCTTCACTCACAGTATACTCTTTGTGATGTCATGTCAGGATCAATCAGTAATAAAGCAACTTAGCTCCCTCTTACTTACTTAAAGGAAATTAAACCTCTTCTTTTTTTTTTTTAATATTTTTATTTTATTTCTAGGATAGAGAGAGACAGCGTGAACAGGGGAGGGTCAGAGAGAGAGGGAGACACAGACTCTGAAACAGGCTCCAGGCTCTGAGCTGGCAGTCAGCACAGAGCCCGACGCGGGGCTCGAACCCACGAACCACGAGATCATGACCTAAGCGAAAGTCGGATGCTTAACCGACTAAGCCACCCAGGCGCCCCAAACCTCTTCTCTTTAATCAAACCTCCCATGATCACATGAAAGTGGGATATGTAGTCTGCACCCCGGAAATGAGAATAAAAGCCTACAGGGATAAGCCTCAGAGGTTTTTATGGCTAAGTAGCATGCTGAACTCTTTTTCACTTATTCATTTCATAAATGTAACTACTGTAAATAATTACTACCAGCTAGCCTGACCAAAAATCTTGGTTTAGTCAGGACTATCCTGATTTTAGCACTTCAAGTCCTTAATTCTAGGAAACTCCTCAGTTCCAGGCAAACCAGGATGGATGGTCACCCTACTACCAGCACCTATTATGTACTACCAAGCCCCAAAGACAGTCATCAAAAAAGATGGGACGCCTGGGTAGCTCAGTTGCTTAAGCGTCCAACTCCGGCTCACGTCATGATCTCGTGGTTCGTGAGTTTGAGCCCTGCATTGGGCTCTCGTGTGAACACAGAGCCTGCTTCAGATTCTCTGTCCCCCTCTCTGTCCCTTCTCCAGTCTCTCTCAAAAATAAGTAAACATGAAAAAAAAATATTTTAAAGACATACAGTCTGTGACCTCATTGAATTTAAAATTGAGTGAGGGAGATAGACAATAAACAAGAAACAATTATTATACCTTACGGTAAGCGCGAGGAAGAAAGTAAATCAAGTGAATGGGGGATGCATCTGTGATAAGGTGATCTGTAGAGGCTTCTCTGAGGCAATGACATTTAGGCTGAGACTAGAAACTTTAAAAGAGGAAAGAGAAGTGCAGTTTTCTGGACAGAGATCTCCAGATGGAATAGCTAAGGCCCTGAAGCTGGCAACAGCTTGGCTTATTTGAAGAACTGAAAGGGAACAAGTGTGAGTGGAGCTGAGAGGCAAGGGGGAGAGTGGAGTAGGGCTGGTTAGAGGTTAAAAAGAAACCAGATCATTTCAAGGTTTATAAAGCAGGATCAGGAGCATGCATCTTATCTGAAAGCAATGGGGAGCTGTCAAATTGTTTTAGGGGGAGTAACTATCTCCAGACGGTTTTTAAAACAGCATTCTAAATGACAGAGGAAGAGACCAGAGGGGTCAGGGTGGAAGTGTAGGAAGGAGTCAGAAGAAATCCACAGCAATGTCATCAGAGTGGATGGTGACCTGGATAAGGACAGAGAGAAGAGGGAGGAGTACAGAGATTCTGAGGGAAGAGCAGTAATTCACACAGGTTTAAACCTGAGATGTTCATTCTTATTCTCTGTAGGTAGAAGAACAAGATTCCAATGGCAGACATGGGTTACTTTTCAGGAGTAAGGAATGGAGCCATTGTGTGTACGTATGTTTTTGGGACAGGGAGGTTTTCTGGTTTGTTGGAAGTGTTTCAACAAGCATCTACTATTTTTTTTTTAAGCATCTACTATTTTTATCGAAGGAAAACAAATCAAAACAATGAACATATACACAAAAACCCTTCTGGGGGGCGCCTGGGTGGCTTAGTCGATTAAGCGTCCGACTTTCGCTTAGGTCATGATCTCGCGGTTTGTGGGTTCGAGCCCCGCGTCGGGCTCTGTGCTGACGGCCAGCTCGGAGCCTGGAGCCTGTTTCGGTCTGTGACCCCCTCTCTCTCTGACCCTCCCCTGCTCACGCTGTCTCTCTCTCTCTCAGAAATAAAACATTAAAAAAAAAAAAAACCTTCTGAAGTAATTCCAAAGTGGCAGTATAACAATCCTCTATGTTTCACATGATTGGTACAAAATATGGCAACTTATCCTTCCAATTTCCAGCCAAGAAATTATAGTCTTAGATAAAATATTGAATTCTATAAATGCCCATGATGTTATAAAAGAGACAAAATCACTTTTCAGCCCCATTCAAAATGTACATAAAAAAATTTCTATTGTTACTTGTTCTTACTTAGTTTCCTCCTCTAATATACTTTCTCACTAACGCACATTTCTTCTACCCCTTCAAGGGATATTAGTATTAAATCAGAGGGGTTGGAGCAAGAACCTCAAATTGACACTATCCTACCTCTGAATAATCCTTCTGTAACCAGAAAAGTCAAAAAACTTTACACCATGGATATGCCAAGTAGCATTTGTATATTCAACAAAGGTTTATTAAGTGCCTACTCTGTGTCAGGCAGGTATTAATATAATTATTTAAAAAAAACCTCTCTTTAGTGGCGCCTGAGTGGCACAGTTGGTTGAGCGTCTGACTCTTGATTTCAGCTCAGGTCATGATCTTGCAGTTCATGGGTTCGAGCCCCACATCAGGCTCTGTGATGACAGTGCAGAGCCTGCCTGGGATTCTCTCCCTCTCCCCCTCCCTCTCTGCCCGCCCGTGCACATGCTCTCTCTCTCTCAAAATAAATAAATCCACTTAAAGAAAAATCTGGAGAAACAGGACCAAAGACAAGATTTTTTTAAAAATTTATTTTGAGAGAGAGAGAGAGAGGGAGAGGGACAGAAAGAGAGGGAGAGTCAATCCCAAGGAGGCCCCTGTGCTGTTGGCACAGAACACAACACAGGGCTCGAACCCACGAACCTTGACATCACGAACTGAGTTGGGTGCTTAACCGACTGAGCCACCCAGTTGTCCCTCCAGCTTTTTTTTAAAGTAGGCTCCATGCCCAATATGGGATGCGAACTTACCACCCCAAGATCAAGAGTCACATGCTCTACCGACTGGGCCAGCCAGGCCCGAAGCACACATTATTTTCAACTACCTACTTGATGTTTCTACTTAAATTTATCACAGACAACTTTAAACTCTATATTCAAGACTGAATTTATTTACCTTTTTTTTTAATGTTTATTTTGAGAGAAAGAGAGAGAGAGAGAGTGCATAAGCAGGGGAGGGGCAGACAGAGGGGGGAGAGGATCCAAAGGCGGCTCTGCGCTGCCAGCAAAGAGCTCAATGCAGGGCTCGAACTCACAAACCATGAGATCATGACCTGAGCCAAAGCTGGACGCCTAACCAACTGAACCACCCAGGTACTCCCCATGCTCTTCACCTTTAAACCTGATCTCCCCCAGAGTTCTCCATCTCAGGCCAGAACCTCCTCTTCCTCACCTTCAACATTCAATCATCAAGTCCTCTCATTTAAACCTTAATATTATGTCCGATCAAATCTACCTTCTGTTGTCTCTGTAAGTACCATACCAGTCCAAGTCAAGCATTCATTTAATAAACACTGACACAGTATCTGCTGCATACCAGGCCTGTCCTAAGTGCAGGGATACTATAGTAAACAAATCACCTTGCCTTCCTGGAGCTTCCATTCTAATGGAACTTATGCTCTCCACCATCTCTCACCTGGACTCCTCTCTCTACCACCTAACTAGTGTCCCTTCTCCAGATTACCCTCCACATAACAGCCTAGGCAAACTTTTTTAAAGATGAATCTGAACACCTCTTCCAGCTTAAAATCCTTCCAGCTTCAATCCTTCCTATCCTCAGAAGGAAGTCCAAAGTCCTTAATATCGCCAACATGTCCCTATCAGTAACTTAAAAACTTTTTAACCCCAGCCCACAGTAAGATCAATGATACCTCAAGAGCCAGTATATACGAGAAACATAGGTTTCAGAAAACAACACTGACACATGATTTTTTAAAAAATTTTATTAAAAAAAAATATACCCAACATGGGCTCAAACTCACAATCCCAAGATTAAGAGTCACACGCTGTAATGACTGAGCCAGCTAGGTGCCCCTGATGTTTTCTATTTGATTCAATTTCATTTTCATTTTTAATGCTGGTTGTGATTCATTAAACTGACTTTTCCATCTTCAAAGGGTCCAAATAGAGACTACTGCAGCTTCATATGTACTTTCTCTCTCCAACTTGGTATATTCCAGTCACTGTGTGTTTCTTTCAGTTTCATTAGGGTGCTAGGTCCTTCCTGCCCCAGTGCTTCTGTGCATTCTGGCCCTTCAACCATAAACACTCAACATGTCTTTGTGCCCTTCAGTCTTTTAATCTTTTCCTTAACACATATTCCAGGTCTCAGTTTAAGTGTCACTCGCTGCAGGGTCACTTGTCACACTCTCACAATATCCTTGCTCTTCCCTCATAGACTCTAGCAAAACTGAGGAAGTGACTCTTTGAGCAATGCTTGCCCTGCCCCATGCCCAGCCCTCCTCCTCCTCTCTCTCTCTCCTCTAAGCTCCTTAAAGGTGGATACTACTTCCATTCTGTTCACCCAATAATAGTCCTAGTGCCTAGCACTGTCTAGCACATTTACTAAAAGATAAACAAGCTGTGCCCTTGGGGAACTTACAGTCTAGGAAGGGAGCAAGAAGTACATCGACAGATTTGGGGTTGAGAGATCCGTTCTGAATTTTTCTTAAAAGCCTCTCTGTTAAACCTCCCATGGAACTCCATCTTCTCAGCACAGAAAAGGTGAGCGATATTAGCAAAGGAGTTACATCAAGCTGGATGCAACATTATAACACATTTAAAAACTTCAGGAGTCAACACTGACCCTTCTCACAAGTTCTTCATCCTAGACTTCTACCAAATTCTGATCCTAATATAAAGAAGACTATATGAGAGGCACAACTTTTAAAGTTCCCAACTTTTATGGGGAAGGTTTATAGAAGGATACTTTATAACAATGGTATTTTTTACATATGCCTAAAAATAACTCCTTAGAAAATACTTTGGGGCCTATTCTTTCAAAGACAAACTTAATTATTGCTACTTCAAGTATCATGAGCAGAGAAAAAGAGGACATGACAACATAATCACCATTTTAAACAAGATAGGAAGTTATGAAATAAAGCATTCTAGTATGCATGTAGCTCAATTTATTTTTCTTGAGAAAGGCAGAGTAAAGTTTTTATAAATACTGAGTTGTATTGATCTGAATAAAGAACTCTTATTACTTTATTACCTTTGGATACTTTCCATTTTCTAAGACCCACTGCATAAATATTATTCCATTAAGAGCAACACACATTATTTCCATGGAAGTACATGATGGAGTAAACAAACAAACTAGGTTTGTCTTGAACTCTTTTCCAAGGGGTATCAAAAGCAAGTTATCTTTGGGATTTGCAAATTCTAAAATGTTGAAGAAAGGGTATGCCTAACATAAAAAAATAAGGTCACTATGTTAAAAGAAATCCTTCAAATTCTCAAAGGTCTGAGTTTTTAAAACCTTTTAAAGTGAAAACAACTTTAAACTACGCTGATTCAGTTACTGTACACCTTTCTTCCCATCACGAAGAAAGGAAAAACAAATAGGCCTCAATAAAAAGCATCCCAACAATTCAAACAGCTTCAGAGATTTAGAAAAGCCAACAGCTTTGCCATCTCAAACATCTCTGTTAAATTTCTTCAGTTGTGCATACATCATGGCTGGGACAGGAAGCTATTTCTCTCCCAAACTACTTAAGGCATCTTACTATAAAGATTAACTTGCACACAGACAGTGGTCTCAATCATTAACATAAATAAGTACCTGGATGCACACAGTAAAATGCAGAGTCAAGGGCTCTATCCCCAGAGAGTCTGATTTGGTAGGTCTGGGATGGGAGCCCCTGCAAAGTACATTTTAAATAAACAATTCAGGCAGCTTCTGACACAGGTGGTCTTCCTCCTACCACCAGAAGAACCAGCATAGAAGGCTCACCTGCCTCACTTTCAGCAAGAACTAAACTGGAAGGGATACTTCTAACATAATGGCTTAGGTTCCCATCTGGAAAACCCAGGGACAAAAGACCTCCTTTCTGACTGTGCTTCACTCACACTAGACCTTAGATTTGTCACAGTTTGGTCTTTCCCGCAAGAACCGTACACTAGACAGTGTTCCACCCCCAACGAAGACCCAGAACCAGATTGGAGCGGCCCAAGATGTCTTGGTCAGAAAGGCCTGGGATGCATTAATTTCGTCCTGAGGATTCCAAAGATGCTGAAACCAGCCTGACTTGGAACTTCTGCTAAAGGTCTCTAGTTAAACTTCTAGGGGGCAGATCTTTGTTTTTGATTCCTCTGAGAGCCTGGCACAGCACTGAACAGATAAATAGAAGGCACTGGTGCCTCTGTTAGGATGTACAGGGAAAGGGAATTTTGATCTGGTTCCCATCTGATAAAAGAATGCCAATGAGAGTGGTTGCAGACAAAGTTGAAATTGCTGTTAAATTGTATTAGGTATTACTTACAAATTTTATGCTAATTTCTTTTTATAAACAGATAAAGCTAGGTTTAAAGTTGCAATCCCTTCCAGTGTCCACTTTGGAAAGGCTCTTTGTGGATCAGGTAGAACCTCTCTACCACAAAAGGAAGCTCTCAATTCATTTCATTTGTTAGAATTCTGTGGAAAATCACTATGGACAGAGTAATTTGCAGCTTAGTTCATTCATTATCAGTCTCAGAGCGCTTTACCAAAGAAGCTCCCAAAATATCTTTTTAAGTGATGTAACAATTTCCTCTAAACTATTCCATGGACTTTAAAAACATGAATTCTAGCAATGTGGAAAATGACCGTGAAACATCATTCTCATTTTGCACTATAAAAAATTAAAAGATGAACTGATTAAGTTGGTATAGTGAGGAGTATGGGCCTTGCAGTCATGCAGATACATAGTTCAAATTCCAACTCTACCACCACCAAATTGTGTGAATCTAGGTATGTTACTTCTTGAATCTCCATTTTCCTCATATGTAAAATAGGGAAAATGATACCAACTTCACCATCAGTTGAAAACTTGACAATGTAAGTAAAGCACCTGAGGTTGACTAGTTCACCCCAAACACTATGTAAACAGTAGCTGATGTTATTATTAGAAATACCGACATTTCTCGATCAGAAAAAAAAAAGTTCTAATCCTCCTAAGTGCCAGTCTAAAATTATCAACCAAACTTTTCCAAACCAAGAATATGTTTTTTATATTTTTGTAAATTTCAGGAGCCTTTCAGTTCTGATCCCCAAACAAGGTTTTCTTCCTCTGATAAAGCCCCACTACCTTCCCACCTAAATACCACCATTTTCAAAACAGTCCTCTTTTTCTTCAACACATTTGAAAAAGTCCACCCCTTTCATGCCTTAACAGTTTAGTCCTGAGACCTCTGGCCTAGTCCAAAGAACCCCCAACAAGCCATTTATACAAAAGCCTTACTTTGCAAGTTCTTGTACCAATATTATGTCTTACAAATACTTAATCCTTATAATACCCCAATTAGATACTCAAAGTTAACGTTGTATCAAGAGTTTACAGTTACAGCCAAAAGATACACGGCTAGAAAACAGCATAGCCAGCCTAGAACTCAAAATTTCAGATTCTAAATTCACTACTCTCTACTCAAATTATAAAGCTACTATCTCTTGCATATTCTTTCCTCCTCTCATTTGTTCACAAAACATGGGAAGAATCTTCTGGTATCACTAGAGCACTGCTAAAAGGACAGCTTTCTCCCTAGTATTTTCTAGGATATAAAAACAGTTCAACCCTAAGGCAGTGAGACCAAAAGTTACTTTCAATGGCTCCTGCATAATCTTCAAATAAGAAAGAATTATGGGATGCTTCATGAAAAGGGCCAAGAGGCCTCAACCATAGTCCTTCCATATTCTCCTATATATTTCTCCACTTCTGCCCACTTTCCTCCTCCCAAGAGTTTTCTTGGGTCTGACATCTCAACAGAGACTCTTCTCAACCACAAACGACCCTAGTTACCAAATAGATTTGTGTCCACAGCTAAGTCTTCCTCATCAAGCACGGCAGAGGTTTCCCGGGACGTTTAAGAGTGTCCCTCCTCTTGGTCCACACCCCTTGTCTGAAAAACTTCATCTTCCAGAGCCCACACCTTCTCGCCCCCCGCCCCCACCATCCCACACTCACCCTTGCACCTCCTCCCAAATCTCCCAGCCTCCTGGGTTGGCGGGCGATACTTCCTATCTCTCGGGACCCGGATCGCCCGGCCTGCAGCCCGCCGCTCCGATCTGGCCCCAGAAGATCACGGACCGGTCTGGTTCCCCAAGCCAGAGGCCCACCAGCCTGGTCCCTGCCCCGCCTCCCGGCCCAAGGCGCCAAGTCCTCGGGGTTCCTTCTCCAGGCCCCGGCCAGACTCCGAGGGCCCCGGACGCTGCGGGGAACACAAGAAGGGGGTGGCAGAGGAGGTCAGGGCACGGGGCGGGCCGAGAGCTCGGGCCAGGAGGCCCCGGACCCGGCCAGCTCCTGGCTCCCGTGGCCCGGACTCAGCCCTCCCGCTCCGCCGGCCCGCGCCTCCGCGGCCTGCCCTCACCTGATCCAGGTTCTCATCGCTGCCGCTGTCCTCCGTGTCCGAGTCGATCACGACGCGGCCTTTCCGCTTCTTTACCATGGTGGTCCCCCGGCTCCCACGCCGGACGCCGCCCGGACTCCCCTCTTGCCCGCCTGCCAGTGGGACCGCCACTGCCGCCGCCGCCGCCGCCGCTCGACCCACACAAAGGCGACCGCGCATGCGCGCTCCTCTCCGCCCCTGGCCCCGCCCCCCGCTCGTCGCACGCAGTTCGCCGGCGCCCGGCGCCCCGCCCTACCCCACCCCCGACGCAGCGTAGGAGGCGGAGCCCCGTACAGGGCTGGGTTCCGGGCAGTGGAGAGCCGTCCGGTACCCTGCGCGGGCGCGGGGAAACCTTGGGTGTGTCTCCTCTACGGGGATGAACCTTGGTGTGCTACTTACCTATCGTGTACGGGGGCTGCAAGCATCTGGCTGCAGAGCATCAAGTCTTTCAACTGGCCCACACTGATGGAATGTCGAGGGCGATGTCGGGGACCTCCTGGAAGACACAAGTTGGCTGGACCATGTTGAAGACATCCGTCGGGTATCAAGCCTGCTTTCCTGGACTGTGCAAGTGACACCTGAGCTGGAACCTGGAGGATGCATCCGAGTTACCCAAAAGAAGACTAGAAGGAAAGGTGTTCCAAGCAGAGAACCGCGTGGGCAAAGGCCCATAGATAATTGAAAATATTGGGTTCAGGGAACTGAAAGTTCATTATGGAACACAGAATATGATGTGTGTGAAGGGACGTAGCGACCACATTATTCATTACCTAATAAGCTATAATCATAACTTTATAGTATTGAAAAGTTTTAAACTGACGAATGACGTTATTAGATTTGTGTTTTAAAAAGATTATTCTGAACGTAGTTTGATGAATTAATTAGAAGAGAGGGAGCCTAAAGGCGAGAAGACCACTTAGGCTGTTGGTATCATTATGGCAAGAGATGAGGGTGCCCCCAACTAAGGAAGAATCAGTGAAAATGGAGAGAAGTGGATGGATTCTGGATAATTTGGAAGCCAGAATTTCCAGGAATTGAATATTAGTTGGGAGAGGGGTAAGGCGAGGTCCCCCCCACACAAATAATGCTTAAAATTTGGCTTAGCAATCTAATCTTACGGGTGGTGAGTTGGCCCTTCATCGAGATAAGGAACATAAGTGTAAAGGAGGTTTGGGAGACTGGTGTATGCAGGAAATAAGTTCCATTTTTTTACCTGTGGAAGTCACCTGATTAAAAGGGCAACTTCAGAGGCACCTGGCCAGCTCAGTAGATAGAGCATGCGACTCTTGATCTTGGGGTTATGAGTTTGAGCCCCATTTTGAGTAGAGAGATTACTTAAAAAAATAAAAGGGCAATTTCTGAAGTGATTGCTTTGTGGGATTTGAGAATATAGGGTAGGGAGCATAAGCAATAATAATTTGAAAAGGTTCTCAAAACTTTTGGGGACTCCATTAATTCTTTATTCTGGTAGCGAACTTAGGAGTTAGACTCCAGTCTCCTCTGGGCATTACTGGGCACAGGCAAGCTGATGAATCCTTGCTTTCTGACCCCATTTTTCTTTTCCCTTATACTGTCGAAATTTTATTTTCTCCAGTAAGTTGCAATACATATCACAAACGTGCATGATGTAAAATGGTAATAAAAGAAAATATCATACCAGGCTTAGAGGAACCCCTAGAAATAAACACATACTTAGATGTTCAGTTTGCTTCCAGCTAGCTTGAAAATGTGTTCAGGATTAAGTTAGAGAAAACAACTTGACTAAGGCCCAATTACCTCTTTATTCCAAAAGACTTTTCCTAAGATGTAACCCCTAGATCACTCTCCTCCTTGGAGACTGAGCCCATGGCCAGAATGACTCAAAATGACCAGGCTAGTTTCCCTATTTCTAGGCACCCTGAATTTCGGTGACTTTCTGTGAGGACCCTCTTTTTTTTTTTTTAATTTTTAAAATGTTTTTTATTTATTTCTGAGAGAGAGACAGCGTAAGCAGGGGAGGGTCAGAGAGAGAGGGAGACACAGAATCCAAAACAGGCCCCAGGCTCTGAGCTAGCTGTCAGCACAGAGCCCGACACGGGACTCAAATGCACAAACCGTGAGATCATGACCTGAGCCAAAGTCGGACGCTCAACCGATTGAGCCACCCAGGTGCCCCGTGAGGACCCTCTTTATATGTATTAATAGAAGAAGACCAGGGTCTCCGGGTGGCTCAGTTGGTTAAGCATCCAGACTTCTGCTCAGGTCATGATCTCATGGTTCATGAGTTTGAGCCGCGCATAGGTCTCCATACTGACAGTGGGGACTCTGCTTAGGATTCTGTCTCTGCCCCCCTCTCTTTCTCTCTCTCACAAAAATAAAAATAAACTTAAAAACAAGTCAGTGGCCCTTGACTACAGTTAACGAAGATATGTTCTAAGGCACCTGGCAGGCTTAGTGGGGATAACATATGACTCCAATCTTGGGGTCATGAGTTCAGGCCACATGTTGAGTGTAGAGATTACTTAAAAACTAAAACAAAAACAAAAACAAAAAACGGGGGTTCTTTCTTTGAGTGAAATCTATTGATTTCAGTTTTTCTGTAAGGGATCTTTTTTTTTTTTTTAATTTTTAACGCATATTTATTTTTGACAGAGAGGGAGGCAGAGAATCCAAAGCACCCTTGGTGCTGACAGCAGAGGCTCATTGAGGCTCAAACTCAGGAACAGTGAGATCACAACGTGAGCCAAAGTCAGACGCTTAACCGACTGAACCACCCAGGTGCCCCTGCAAGGGATCTTCTAACACTTCATGGGCTAGAGTTAGTCCATATTGAGACTAGACAGTGTCTAAATTGAATGAATAAACATACTGTACTCTAAACTTCCTCTTGAGTTGGCTTCCCAGAGAGCCCAAACTGTGAAAGTTTTCCCTTAGTAAATGACAGTAATGATAAATCGGCCTCTTTGGGTTGTAATAAAGTTTAGATTAGTTAACATATGTAAAAACTTGCTGGGAATACTTCCTTGCATAGAGTAAGCCCTCAATAAATGTCAGCTAGAATATCGTTTTTTTATTGTAAAAATTATTCCTACTGGGACCCCTGGCTGGCTCAGTCAGTAGAGCATGCAAATCATGATCTCAGGGTCATGAGTTCCAGCCCCACGTTGGATGTAGAGACTACTTTTAAAAAAAGTATTCCTACTGGGGCACCTGGGTTGCTCAGTCAGTTAAGCATCCTGACCTCTGTTCAAGTTGTGATCTCATGGTTGGTGAGGTCAGGCCCCACGTCGGGCTCTCTGCTGTCAGCACAGAGCTCACATTGGATCCTCTGTACCCTGCTCTCTCTGCTCTTCCCCCACTCATTCTTTCTCTCTCTTCCTCCCTCAAATAAATAAATTAAAAAAAAATTAGAGGTGCCTGGGCAGCTCAGTCAGTTAAGCGTCTGACTTTGGCTTTGGTCATGATTTCTCAATTCATGGGTTTGAGCCCCACATTGGGCTCTGTGCTGACAACTTGGAGCCTTGGGCCTGGTTCAGATTCTGTGTTTCTCTCTCTCTCTGCCCCTACTCCAGTAGTGCTCTGTCTTCCTCTCTCAAAAATAAGTAAACATTAAAAAAATTTTAATGAATTAAAAAATAAAAAACTTAGAAGAAACTATCCCTACTTACTGTAAATAAATTGAAGAACAAAAAACTATAAAGGAGGGGTGCCTGGGTGGTTTCAGTTAGTTAAGCGTCTGATTGGACTCAGATCATGATCTCACTGTTTGTGAGTTTGAGGCCTGCATCAAACTGTGCTGACAGCTCAGAGCCTGGAGCCTACTTCAGATATTGTCTCTGTCTCTCTCTGCCCCTCCTCTGTTTGTGTTTTCTCTCTTTCTCTATCTATCTCTATCTCAAAAACAAATAAATACTTAAAATTTTAAAATAAAATAAAAAAGAAAAGTATAAAGGAAAAAGAACTACATAAAATTCTACCTCCCAATATATCCACCCACTCTACCAGAAACAATTCTTGCGTGTGCATTTATTCAACATATACTTAATAAGTACTTACTGTATGCCCGACCTCAGGCACTGAGCTAGATATTGAACAAGATGAATAAGTGATCAAGACAAGATCCTTGCTCTCAAGAGCTTACATTTATACACACATACACTGCAAAAGGCATGGACTTAAAAATAATTTTTTTTTTAATGTTTATTTGTTTTTGAGAGTCAGAGACCGAGCATGAGCAGAGTAGGGGCAGAGAGGGAGACACCGAAGTGGAAGCAGGCTCCAGGCTCTGAGCTGGCAGCACAAAGCCCAATGCGGGGCTTGAACTCACAAACTGTGAGATCATGACCTGAGCTGAAGTCAAATGCTTAACTGACTGAACCACCCAGCTGCCCCAGGCATGCACTTTTAAAATGCTGTGAGGACCCCTTTTTATGAAGACCACATCAGAGGACACAAGACATTTTTTACGTCTGTTTAAGAAAATGTAAAATGACAAAAACTGTGGATGCACTAACAATTTTATTTTAAATTTTTAAAAAATAAGTTTGTATTTTATTTTACTTTTTACAAAAATGTTTTATTTATTTCTGAGAGAGAGAGGCAGCATGAGCAGGGGAGGGTCAGAAGGAGAGGGAGACACAGAATCCGAAATAGGCTCCAGGCTGCAAGTTAGCTGTCAGCACAGAGCCCGACGTGGGACTCGAACCCACAAACTGTGAGATCATGACCTGAGCCGAAGTAGGATGCTTAACCGACTGAGCCATCCAGGCACCCCTTCACTAACAATTTTAAATGAACTTGTATTCTGTTTCTTATAACCACATCTAAAGATATACTTGAAAATGGTGATACAAAGGGTGCTTGGTTGGCAAAGTCAGTGGAACGTGTGACCCTTGATTTTAGGGTTGTGTGTTCGAATCCCACATTGGTTGTAGAGATTACTTAAAATCATTAAGGGGTTCCTGGGTGGCTCAGTTGCTTAAGTGTCCAACTTGGGCTCAGGTCATGATCTCACAGTTTATGGTCTCAAACCTGGTGTTGGGCTTTGTGCTGACAGCTTAGAGCTTGCTTGGGATTCTCTCCCTCTCTCTCTCTCTTTCTGCCCCTCTCCTGCTTGCTTGCTCTCCCTCCCTCCCTCTCTCTCAAAATAAATAAATAAAATCTTTTTAAAGAAAATGGCAATGCATGTATGTATGTAAACATTGAGAGAAGGACGGGGAAAACCATTACTACGTACTTTTGTCATGGTGTTGCAAGGTCCTCCTTTTGGTTACCTGACCATCTCTTAATTAATGAGTTCAGGTTCTGAAAAACTGGCTGAGATCCACAGCTGGGCAGGATTGCCACTTTTCATTGGGGGCAACTGCCCTCAGTCCCCAATCACCTAACCTTGATTTCCTCTGATTGAAAATTGAGAAGAGATGCTGTATTCTGTTAACCATCTCCATAGTTCTCTGAGGCTCAGGACTCCCTGGCTAGCACTCTCCCTTTTCTGCTTATTATAAGAATTGCATCTACCTGGTTTCTGGTAGTTAAGTGCTGCCACCTGGCCTCTTGTTTCAAGTTCCTATCACCCCGTTGCTGTTAGCCAGCCTAGTTATGTAACAGTCTCTCCTACTGTCAGTCCTGGCCTGCATTTTTAGTATGCATTGAACTTTCAGTGATGCCCGTGCACCTCTTTACCATCTCATTCCCTATGGCCTTAGTAAGTGGAGTATCCTCTTAATCTTCCTATGAATGTGATCATTCAGTGGGATTTCCGACCTTCTACAGTATATTTACTTCACTGTGGTTCTGAGTTTTTAAATCCCTTCCTACACTATCTTGTCTTGGCAATTCTGACTTTTTTTTTTTTAACTTCATGTGGATTGTAGTTTTCCATGCTTCTAAGAGCCATTCTCATAGCACATTTGCACCATTTCCTGGGTCCTTAGCAGAGTGATAAATGCTGTAACTCAGGAGAATGCTCCCAAGTCAATAAACCCTCCCTAAACCAGTTTTATGATCTGGTCCTCATGATCAAGCATCTGCAGAGTCCAGTGCCTCGCTACTCTCCCAGCTCCTGCCATTACATGCTCGGCTAGTTCGTGCAGCTTCTTTGGGGGATAGTGCCTTAACAAGTTCCTCCCTTATGAGGCCCAATATGTCCCCCACTAGGTTATGTAGTGTTTTAACCTTGGTTATCAACTTAGTATCTGAGAGGGAGGTGAGAGCAGATTTTGAGAAGAGCACATGCAGCCTTACAGGGTATAGTCTTCTGCACGCTCTACAAACAAGAGGGGATTGCTGGATGATGGGCTATTTCTGCATGTTCAGAGGTTCTGGAGAATGCGGGAATTCAAGATCTTCAGGGGCACCAATCAGATGTCTCCATTCCATATATCATGTCCCATTATTTCCCAGCTAGGGTCTTTAGCCAACTTACCTTACTTGGGAGTTTAACATTATCGGATCTTAAGACTATTTTGATGATTATTCTGGGCCTCAGCTTTCCCTGCCCTCCCACTATAGGTGTTGAAGCCCTCTTCATAAACCATTAGGGAGGCCCTCTGGCTTTAACATTTGGCTTTCCAAAACAGTGACCCAATTTCACAATTCTTATAGTTATAAATTTTATCTTATACATCGAACCAGCTAGTACATTCCTTTCCACCAGCATAGCATCCCTATTCACCGGTGATAATATATTTAACAATTGGACTACCAGATGTTCATTCCCAACTGTGTGGTATGTGATCCTGCTTCTAAACGTCATTTTATTAGAGCTGCACTGTGACCTGACAACAGTGTCAACTAATCACATGGGCAATCTGAAGCCAAAATTGGTGGTCAGTTGTCCCACACTGGATTGAAATGGCCAGAACTTTATAGCCCTGCCTCAGTCATTCATTAGATGTAGGCCATGTGGGAAGGCTGTGACCTTGAACACAGGGTCTCTCTGCAGCATAGCCAAATGCTGAAGTATCTGAAAGCTAAAGGTCGTCATTTGGGCCAGCAAGTCCCTCCTTACTGGATGTCAAATCATTGTGTCCTAGAAACTGAGGTACAGAGAGGTTCCCAGGGCCACCCAGTTGGTAAGTAATGGAAGAAGTCTGACTCTAGAATGGTGCTCTTAAGTTTTTTTTTTTTTAACGTTTATATTCATTTTGGAGAGACAGAGACTGAACGCTGGCTGGAGAGGGGCAGAGACAGAGGGAGACACAGAATCTGAAGCAGGCTCCAGGCTCTGAGCTGTCAACATAGAGCCCGATGCAGGGTTTGAACCCACACACTGAGATCATGACCTGAGCCAAGGATAGATGCTTAACCGACTGAGTCACCCAGGCACTGCACTAGGAGGGTGCTCTTAACCACCTCCAGCAGTTCGTTCCCTCTCCCTGGTCTGGTAGCCAAGCAGCTACAGCTTGCTTGCCTAAAGCAATCAAAACCAAAACAGTGGAAATAACTTTAGTGTAAAACAGGTGGAGTGAGATCATATATGTGGTCAAGAGGGGGTAGGGAGGTATAAACACAGTAGCCAGAAGTGGGGCTAGGGATGGGAGAGTTTTCTAATGCCTTTCCAGACCTGAGTACCTAGTCACACTCTCCTGCGAGTCCACCAGCGACATTCCACAGTCTGCAGAAAATGTCACTTCACAGCCTCCAAATCCATCTGCATTGAAGACCTTGTTCTCCAAGCAGCCCCGTAACCCAAGAAGACTTCCCCTCATGGGAATAGGCTATATTGCTTGGCAGGCAGACATACTACTCATGATAAATTGTTAGTCAATCTTATAAATCATTCTGTTTTTGGTTAGAGGAACTGGCTCACCAGAGTCTGATCACTTTTCAGTGATGAAATGAACAAGTGGACTTTGAGTAGAGGTGACCACCTGGGGAGACTCTGAGCTCAGTGTCCCCTTCAGCATAATGCCATGCTTTTCTTGCTTGGCTCCTTCCTCTTTCTCCCCTTTTACTTCTCTGCCTTGGACTAGATGAGTGTCTTTTTCAACTTAAATCATCCTCTAGTTTCCTCTAATTTCTTTGTGTGAATGAAATCATATTTTCCTGCCCGCTCTCATGCACTACTGTGTTTCTGTGATACTTCTGGAGTGTGGCATGCTAAAACTCCTTTGCTGCACTGTGCTATTTTTTTTTTAGAGGAGGAAGAGCGGAGGAGGGAAAAAAGAGAAAAAGAGAAAATCAAAATGGAAGGAAGAAGGTAAACTCCTACTGTACTGAGGGCAGAGGTTAAGGCCCAAGTTTCTTTCAGTGTCTCCTCTGGGCTTTTTCTGTATTCAGTCAGCAAGTGTTTTGTTTTGTTTTGTTTTGATGCCTGGAAGTGCCACACCTGTTTCTAGGTTCTGTTCCCTTGAGTAAAGTGTAATTTGGAGAGATTTGGGAGAAAATGAGACCTTTTTCAATCACTCCTAAGCCCTTTTAAATTAATTTTTTTAACTTTTAAAATTTATTTCTGAGAGAGAGAGACAGCATGAGCAGGGAACGGTCAGAGAGAGAGGGAGACACAGAATCCGAAACAGGCCCCAGGCTCCGAGCTGTCAGCACAGAGCCGGACGCGGGACTCGAACCCACAAACCGTGAGATCATGACCTGAGCCAAAGTCGGACGCTTAACCGCCTGAGCCACCCTGGCACCCCAAATTAATTTTTTGAAATAAAAAATTAATGTATACTGGTTGTAAATAAGAAATATAAATACAAATGTGTATACAGTAAAAAAAGAAGCTCTTGTCCTCATTTCCTTTCTCTCTCAATCTCATTCCCCAAGAATAACTCCTAGGACCAGTTTGGTGTATATTGTGCCAAGCCTTTTGGGACACTTATGTCAACACATCCAAAAACAAGATCATGCCACATGTACTATCCTATAGTGTAACCTCTCCCAGAAGTCAGGCCAACGGGGCATAAAGGAGTCAGAAAACTCTATGTGGATGCTGACAAAAACTGAGGACTGATGGATGTGGGGGGGAGGGGGGGATGGGCATGGAGGAGGGCACTTTGGGGATGAGCACTGAGTGTTATGTAGAAACTAATTTGACAATAAACTATTTGTAAAAAAATAAAAATAAAAAATAAAAGCAATTGCAATTTTAGCTATAAAAAAAAAAAGAAAACTCTATGTGGGGGTGCCTGGGTGGTTCAGTCAGCTAAGCATCCGACTTCAGCTCAGGTCATGATCTCACTGTTCATGGGTTCAAGCCCCATGCTGGGCTCTG
>NW_024080701.1:1917960-2001467 GCF_003009895.1 Hyaena hyaena | reverse complement strand
GAATGGATCAAGAAGATGTGGTTTATCTATACCATGGAATACTACATGGCAATGAGAAACAATGAAATCTGGCCATGTGTAGCAACATGGATGGACCTTGAGGGTGTTATGCTGAGCGAAATAAGTCAGGCAGAGAAGGACAAATATCATATGTTTGCACGTATAGGAGGATTAGGAGGAACTTGATGGAAGAACAAGGGGGAGAAGAAGGGGGGAAATGGTAGGGGAAAGGGAGAGAGGCAAACCATGAGAGACTCTTGAATGCTGACAAAAACTGAGGACTGATGGATGTGGGGGGGAGGGGGGATGGGCATGGAGGAGGGCACTTGTGGGGATGAGCACTGGGTGTTATGTGGAAACTGATTTGACAATAAACTATTTGTAAAAAAAAAAAAAAAAGAATTACCATATGGGTTTAATAACCAAAAGAGTGAAAGCAGAGACTTGAACACATATTTGTACACTTATGTTCATAGTAGCATTGTTCACAATGTGCAAAAGGTGGAAATAAGCCCAGTTGCCATCAATAATGAATAGAAATACAAAATGTGGTAAGTACATACAATGGAATATTATTCACCCTTACAGAGGAAGGGAATTCTGGCACATGCTACAATATCATTGAATCTTGAATATATTATGCCAAGTGAAGTAAATCAGACACAGAAGAGCAAATATTGTATGACAGGCACTCCTGTCATATACTTTATACTTTGTTTATTTATTTAAACAATTTTAAAGTGTTTATTTATTTTTTTTAGACAAGAGAGCAGCAGAGCGTGAGCAGGGGAGGGGCAGGGAAGAGGGAGACACAGAACTGAAGCAGGCTCCAGGCTCTGAGCTGTCAGCACAGAGCCTGATGTGGGGCTTGAACTCACAAGCTATGAGATCATGACCTGAGCTGAAGTCAGACACTCAAGTAACTGAGCCACCCAGGCACCCCCATATACTTTAAAATATAAATCTTTGGGGCACCTGGATGCCTCAGTCTGTTAAGCATCTAACTCTTGATTTCAGCTCAGGTCATGATCTAATGTTCATGAGATTGAGCTCTGTGTTTGGCTCTGCGTTGACAGCGCATAGCCTGCTCGGGATTCTTTCTCTTCTCTCCTTCTGCCCCTCCCTTCCTTGCACGTGCTCTCTCTCAAAAATAAATAAATATTTAATAAAGTATATGACAAAATCACTACTTTTAAGGTTTTTACCCTCCTGTTCAAGAGAAAAAGCTTGTACATATGAAACAATGAATGAGCAGTTTAGTCATGGTTATAATCTAGTTTTCATTTGAACATAATTAAGCACCAGCATTACAGTATAAAGCATAAATATCACAGGGTGTCAGAAGGAGAGCAATCATTATGAAATGAGCCCATTAGGGAAAGTTTTTAAGGAAAATATGGGATTTAAGATGTTTTTTTAAAAGTTTATTTTATTATTTTGAGGAAGAAAGAGAGCACGCAGGGGAGGGGCAGAGAGAGAGGGAGAGAGAGAATCTCAAGCAGGCTCCACATGGAGCCCAGCATAGGGGTAGATCCCATGAACAGGAAGATCATGACTTGAGGCAAAACCAAGAGTCAGACACTTAATCCATAGAGCCACTTAGGTGCCCCTAAGGTGTGTTCTAAATGGATGGAGTCAATGTATCAATTAGGGCCTATTAGTTGCAAGTGATAGAAACCCAACTCTGATATAGGTAAAAGAGTTTATTGGTGCTTAGAAGTCAGGGAAAGACTAAATGGCTGAGCCATGAGAAGATAATAGATGCAGCTGGGCCTCAGGAACAGCTGGAACTGACACTATAAATGCTGACTGGGTCTTTGTTTATCCTTCCATTACTTTCTCTCTCAGCACGTTGATTTTTTTTAAAAATATTTTTTATTTATTTCAAGAGAGAGAGAGAGAGAGACAGCGTGAGCAGGGGAGGGCCAGAGAGAGAGGGAGTCACAGACTCCGAAACAGGCTCCAGGCTCTGAGCTGGCAGTCAGCACAGAGCCCGACGCGGGGCCCGAGCCCACAAACCGTGAGATCATGACCTAAGCAAAAGTCGGACGCTTAACCGACTAAGCCACCCAGGCGCCCCTCAGCACCTTGATTTTATTTTCTCTTGCTGTAAACCACTTTTCTTCACATTATTACCAGTTAGCGAATAAGCTCTGCAGGAGCCACCAGGGTTAAACAGACTATTTTCCAGTTTTACAGCAGAAGAACTCTGGGAATGACCTGATTGATCAGATCAAGTGCTTATCACTGGACCAATCAGCTACAGTGGGAGGAAGGGGGAGTCACATAAACACCTGAGATCAAAGTTTGGGAGGGAGAAGAGGGGGATATGCTGAGCAGAGAAAATGTTAACTCTATTATGCAGAGGAATGAGTGTGGTTTAGGTAGATAGGAGCTGTGATGAGAAATTGAGGATTAGAGGGAGGAGCATAGATGGTATAGGAGATTTTGAAGGGCTTAGAATTTATGCATTGGAACATCTGGAGGCCAGAGGAATTTGGTGTCAGCTCTGGGTGTCACATTTTAAAGCGGAAATAGATAAACTGTTGTGTCCAGAATAGGGCAATCAGTAGACTGAATGTCAATTTGTATAAGAGCAATAACTATAGGGTTCTTTCTGGTTTTGGAAGGAGTGAAAGTCTAGAGACAGCAAAGAGAATTCAGTAGGATTTAGGGCTGGTGAGAAGAGGTTTAAGTTTTAAAGCAAAGATTTCCAGGTTAGAAGGAGGTGGGCATTTACAGAAATAGGAACATAAGGGGAGTTAAATGAGTAAATATGATATATTCAGTTTCAGACATGTTAAATTTGAGATGCTAGTGGTGTATCCCACAGCTGGAACTGCTATCAAGAATTTGGAAATGGAGGCACCTGAGTGGCTTTGTCGGGTTAAGTACCTGACTCTTTATTTAAAAATTGTTTTTTAATCTTTATTTTTGAGAGAGAGAGAGAGAGAGATTATTTTTTGGTGTTTTATAGAGAGAGAGAGGGAGACACAGAACCTGAAGCAGGATCCAAGCTCTGAGTTATCAGCAAAGAGCCCCATGTGGGGCTTGAACCCACAGACCGCGAGATCATGCTATGAGCAGAAATTGGATGCTTAGCTGACTGAGCCACCCAGGTGCCCCAGTACCTGACTCTTAATTTCAGCTCAGGTCATGATCTCAGGTTTGTGATTTCCACCCCCACGTCAGTCTCTGGGCTGACTGTGGAGCCTGTTTGGGATTCTCTCCCCTCCCGCCTCTGTCTCTTTCTTTCTCACTCAAAATAAATAAATGTCATAAAAATATAAATAAAAAATAAAAAGCTCTTCCTTAAAAAAAAAGTGGTTGGAAATATATGCTGGGATTTAGGGAAGGAGATGAAATTGTACATAACTCATTTCTGAAATGAGTCAGTGGTGGAGGCAGCTGTGGAAGGTTCAAGGTGATAGAAGAACCAGGCAATGTCAGTCTAGAAAAGTCAAAAGCAGAATTTCAAGAAGGAAGACGTGGTGGAGTGGAAACAAATGGTGGAGGAAACTTGGAAAAGCCAATTGATTGTATTTGGTGAGGTCTTTCGGAACCTTGGAAAAGACTAGTGAATTGCCAGGGGATATAATTCATTCAGATACTTGCTGAGAGCTTAATTCCTGCTAGCACAGTGCTAACTGCTGGGGACAGGAGGAACAGCAGAGTTCTAGACCCAGGAAGCTCACAGGTGGCAGAGGAAGTGAGAAGTGAATACTTAAGATACAATGTTGAAAGTGCTTCAACAGCGGTGTGCAATGGATACAGTAGTTCTGTAGAGGGGATGGCCCCACTGGGCAGGATTTGGGGAGGACAGTTTGCTGTCTAGGTTCATGGTGGGTCTCCAAAGATGCCGTGGGGGCGATTCCAAGGATATCCTGTCCTTTGAGGCCATGGGCAGCTCTTAGGTGCTTGCGGGGAGAGGCGGCAAGAGGGGACCCTGGCGCCCCGGGGCCAAAGGACATTAGCAGTATTTGGGTCCTATTTGAAAGATGCGAGGTGGAGTTTGCAGCCTGAAGCAGATGGATGCAGAAAGGGAAGGAGGAAAGCTTCTCTAAATTCTCCTCCACTTTCTCACAGGGCAGAAAAGATCAGAAGGCGTGGAAGCGGAGCTCTTTGGGAGGCTCGTCGACCAAAATCCTCACTCAATTCGCCGGGCTCCGGAGATCTTGCTACTTTTCTGCGGACTGCGCCTCGGCCGGAACTCTAGTGCCGCGAGGCCTGGTTTGACTCCGGACTGGAAAAGCAGATGGACACACACAAAGAGAGTGGAGTACCCGGTCGGGAAAAGCGGAAACCCGGGTGGAAGTCACTCGCGCGCCCCGGCAGAGAGGCGAGCGGGCACGGGTGGAGGGCTGTTGGCGCGTCCGGGACGTGGGAGGGCAACACAGCCCTAGGAGGTGAGGCCTGACGGCGCTGCCTCGCCACGGCATGGTCCCGACCGCTCCACCGAAATCAGACCCGGAGTTAAAGCAGGAGCTCTAGGGTTAGTTTTGCCACTTAACAGCTGTATGACCTCGGGTGATTTATTCTTGGAACCTCCGTTTCCTCGTCTTTGTAATCGGAACACTTATAGCACCTCTCTCAGGACTGTTGGGAGCAGTCAGTGAAATATACTTAAAAACAGTTTCTGGCATGTGGTAAGACCTGGATATATAGTCTTTACTAAGAATACTCTGTTTTAGCTCATAGGATTGGTTCCGTTGCCGTCAAAATTCATCAACCTCTGCCCGGGTTCGTCCAGTTGATGGGTTTTACTTTATTGGTAGAAATACGAAGCAAAAATTTATAATTAAGTTTACATTATTAGAGAAGTAACTGAACTACTGAGGGCTTGGAAGATAGGGTGAATAATGTTACTCATAATCCCATCCTTTTTACGGCTTTAAGTCTTTTTTCGACACCCCACCCCCCCAAGCTTGTCTCTGCACTTTTATGCTTCTAATATTTGTATGTATGCAATTTGGATTCCTCCTTATTTGCCACTTAGTAGTGTAGCCTGTAGTTGGGGTTCACGAGAATCTTTTATGATTGTACAAATTCTGTTTTTTATGGGATTATCATTTGCTTCCCAAATTCCTTTATATGTAGAGATAAAATGAAGCACAATCAGTGAGGGAAATTGAAATACTACCTGTAATTCCAGGACCTCAGCTCAACTTTTAAATTTCCTGGTTCCCTTCTATTTTTAGTCTGTATGAAAATATGCTGTTTACTCGGTTTTCATTTATTCAGCAAACATTATTGGGCATCAGTTATGTTTAAGCCATGGTCCTTATGATTAAGGAGGTCAGAATGAGGTAGACAGATAAAAACAATATTTTAATATTATGTAAGGGCTGAAAGAGTCATATGAATATTTTCTTAGGAAAATAGATACTATGGAAGGAGAGTAATGTCATTGCCCCCTAGTGGAAGGCCACCAGGAACATGCCTATAGTTGAACATGAGTTTATTACTTTTTACAGTGAGAGAAAACACACACCATAGGAAGCCATGGGACATCTCAGTAAGAGAGTGTTAAAAGGGATTTATTTTTGAATTTAGGTTTGTGTTAAGTGATTTTGGGGAAAGAAGTCTGGCAGTGGAGGTAATTCTATAACTGGAAATCAGAAATCTTATCTATCTAGAGTTAGGCTAATGCCATGACTGGTCAAGACATACTTGTCATTCAAGGCACCAAGGTGGCTCAGTTGGTTAAGCGTCCAGACTCTTAACTTTGGTGCAGGTCATGATCTCAGAGTTTGTGAGACTGAGCCCCGCATCAGGCTCTGTGCTGACAGTGTGGAGCCTGCTTGGGATTCTCTCATTTCTTGCTCTCTGCCCCATCCCCCTCACTCACACACTCTCTGTCTCTCTCAAAATAAACTAATATATATATATATATATATATATATATACACTAGTCGTTCATATTAGCTGTGATAGCATATTTGGTCACTTTTGTGGTTTCAGCAGTGGAAACTTTTTTTTTTTTTATGTGTTTAGACAGGATTACAGTTGGTCTTTTTAAAATTTTTTTTTTAATTTTAGAGAGAGCGTGGGTAAGTGGGGGAGAGGGGCAGAGAAAGAGAAACTGAGAATCTTAAGCAGGCTCCACGCTCAGCGCAGAGCCTCACACAGGGCTTGATGCTGTAACCCTGGGATCATGACCTGAGCCAAAATTAAGAGTCAGATGCTCAGCTGACTGAGCCACCCAAGTACCCCTACAGTTAGTCTTGATGGAGTTGAGGTTATTGCCCATGGATATGAAGATAAATCAGGTCAGGAGATGGGCACATTTTGGAGGGCCTTGTGTATTATTTTAGGAGTTTGAGTTTCTGGGGGTGAGTTGCTGACTTATTATACAGGGAGCGCAGTCTTATTTAGACAAATCCCTTTTGTTACCTGGCAAAGGATAGAGGTAGAGGAGATCAGAGTCAGGGAGATGTGTTAGAACATTGCTACTTAAAGCAAATTGGCCTGTGGGCCAATGACAAGGGCATCACTTGGGGGCTTGTTAGAAATGCAGAAACTCAGGCATTATCCTATACCTACTAAATCAGAATCTGCATTTTATTTATTTATTTTAAGAAAAAAATTTTTTTAATGTTTTATTTATTTCTAGGAGAGAGTGAGACAGTGTGAGCAGGGGAGGGTCAGAGAGAGAGGGAGTCACAGACTGAAACAGGCTCCAGGCTCTGAGCTGGCAGTCAGCACAGAGCCTGACGCGGGGCCCGAACCCACGAACCGCGAGATCATGACCTAAGCGAAAGTCGGACGCTTAACCGACTAAGCCACCCAGGCGCCCCAATCAGAATCTGCATTTTAAAGAGATTAAAACATTTTTTTAATGCTTGCTTATTTTTGAGAGCAAGAGAGAGACAGAGCACAAGTGGGGGAAAGACAGAGAGAGAGAGGGAGACACAGAATCCAAAGCACGCACCAGGTTGCGAGCTGTCAGCCCAAAGCCTGATACGGAGCTCAAACTCACAAACCGTGAGATCATGACCTGAACCGAATTCGGTTGCTTAACTGCCTGAGCCATCCAGGCGCCCCCAGAATCTGCATGTTAACAAAAATCTCCGATGAGTCATAGGCATTTAAAAAAATTTTTAACAAGTATTTTATTATTATTTTAATGTTTATTTATTTTTGAGAGAGAGTGATGGAGCATGAGCAAGGGAGGGGCAGAGAGAGAGGGAGACACAGAATCTGAAGCAGGCTTCAGGCTCCAAGCTGTCAGCACAGAACCCGATGTGGGGCTCAAACTCATGAACTGGGAGATCATGACCTGAGCTGAAGTTGGATGCTTACCCAACGGAGGCACCCAGGCAGCCCTTTTATTTTTGTTTTTAAATGTTTATTTTGAGAGATGGGGGGCAGAGAGAGAGGGAGAGAGTTACAAGCATGTTCCACACTGTCAGGTCAAAACCCAGCATGGGGCTCTATCTATCTCACAAACTGTGAGATCATGACCTGAGCCAAAGTCAAGAGCTGGATGCTTAACCCACTGAGATGCACTGCACCAATTCATCAGCACTTTAAAGTTTGAAAAGCCTTTGTTGGGGAATTACAGTAGTCCTGGTAAGAAGCAATAAGACTCTGAACCAAGGCACTGGTTGAGGAGGTGAAGAATTGTGGAGGTATTATTATAACAAATATTACAAGTCTCCTGCATGCTGGCCCCATCCTGGGAGCTGGAAGTACCACAGAGAGGATGGTCTCCCCACCAGACTGCAAGTGTCTTGATGGAAGAGACTAACAAGGAAATTGGTCAGTAACCTGTAGTAGGGAAAGTGCAAGCTCAGGATTCAGTGAGACCACATCAGAAGGATGCAGGCCTGGTGAAGTTGAATAGTCAAGGAAGGGTTCTTGGAGGGGTAAGTGATGTTGAAGCTGAGTTCCAAAGGGTAAGCGAGCTAGGCAAAATCTGTGGGGGGGCATTCCTGGCCTGGGAACAGCAATCAGCCAACGACTAAAGCCCAGAGAAGGGAATACTGGTTGTCACTTGTTGGGCCACAGGTGTTTGCTAGGAGTGGAGTTGAGAGTGGGGTGTGACTAGAGGTGAGGTTGGGGAGATGTATGGAGGCCAGATGTGGAGGAGTCTTCTAGACCCTGTTTAGAAAGTTGGCCTTTATTCTAAAGACCATGAGGGAGCCCCACAAGTGTTTTAATCAGAGAAAATAAAGGATGAGTTTTGTGTTTTAGGCCCTTCTAAATGCTGAGAGGTAGGATGAGGTAGAAGTGATGGCTGCAAGCCTGGAGGCAGGGAGCAGAGTGCAGTGTTCTACAAGAGAGAAAGTGGTGATCCTCCTGATGTAAGGAGTGAGGGAGGAGGGGCATTCTAGAAGGATGACCACTCCTCTGTTGTAGTTAGAGTGGTTTGAGCACTATTTGGATGTAGGCACCTAGGCAATTGAAGCAGGTGAGCCGGATGGTTGGATTTTGGCATTCTTGAGGCTTTTTTTTTTCTTTTAAGTTTTCAGTGTTATGTTTATGTCTTCATTCAGCAGCATGTTCTGACTAGTGGGTGAATTTTTGTTTTTGTTTTTCATTTCTCCTGGTCTTTGGGCCAAGACAGGAGAAAGACAAAGAAATTGACATTACATATTTTGTTTCCTTTTAGGGCTGGCTGGAGTTAAGTAGAAGAGAGGACTGTTTAGCCAAAGTTGTTATTTTACTAGAGCTATAGAACTTGTATTGCTGATGTTTTTACTAGAGGCAGCAGCATCTAGTAGAAGTACACAAAACTAGAGTTCTAGTTCTAGCTTTCATACTGATTAGCACGGTGAGCTTAGGCAGATCACTTGACCTGTTGGTGTTTGTTTCCTAGAGAAAGGAAATACCTACCTGGCTTGTCTTGCAGGAGCCTTGTGTGTCTTAAATGAGATAATACATGTCAAGTGGTTTGAAAACCTTACTGGATCAGAGAACGCTGTTGTAGCTGTCATTCCATCTGGTCTTCAGAAGAATACCCTATGGTAGGTAGAGGAGGTGTTAACACAATCTTATCTCCAAGGAAATGGAGGCTTCACAAGATTAGTAGCTTTACCTGAGGGTAAAGAGCTTTATAGGTTTAGCTGTATGAAATTGCCAGTATTCACAATACTTATAACCTAATAAGCAGGCACATTTTCTGACTCCACATACAATGTGCACCAAAGTCCCTCTTTTTAAAAATAGATGAAGTGCTAAAATGTTGTCAGTTAGCCTAGGCCCTGGAGTGAATTAGTGAATTAGTTGAATATTTTGTTTTAGGAATCCATGATTTCTTTAAAAATCCATCATAGGAGTGCTCAGTCTGTGATCTTGTGGTTCGTGGGCTCGAACCCCATTTCGGGCTCTGTGGTGACAGCTTATAGCCTGGAACCTGCTTCATAATCTGTGTTCCTCTGCCTCTGCCCTGCTCATGATCTGTCTCTCAAAAAATAAATAAATGTTAAAAATATTTAAAAAATAAAAATAAAATCCGGCATAAAAATTTGCTTTAAGATAAACACAACCTTTTTAAAACATTTAAAAAATTTCTAAAATGTACATCCAAGTTAGTTAGCATATAGTGCAACAGTGATTTCAAGAATAGAATCCTTAATGCCCCTCACCCATTTAGCCCATCCCCCCTCCCACAACCCCTCCAGTAACCCTCTGTTTGTTCTCCATATTTAAGAATCTCTTATTTTTTGTCTTCCTCCCTGTTTTTATATTATTTTTGCTTCCCTCCCATTATGTTCATCTGTTTTCTATCTTAAAGCCCTCATATGAGTAAAGTTATATGATATTTGTCTTTCTCTGATTGACTAATTTCACTTAGCATAATACCCTATAGTTCCATCCATGTAGTTGCAAATGGCAAGATTTCATTCTTTTTGATTGCTGAGTAATACTCCGTTTTATATATATATAAATATATATAAATATATATAATATTATATATATTTATATATATAAATATGTATTATATTATATATATTTATATATATATATGTATATACACACACACCACATCTTTATATATTCATCCAAGATGACCACAACCTTTTGAAGCACATACTTGAATTATTTTGGGGGTAATAATTGACTCCATGAAGGGGGCCTGTGTTTCTCTTCCTCTTTTTATTTTTTTGCGAGGTAGTGGGATGCTTTATTTACCACACAAACAATCATGCTCATCGTAGGCCCTGGGGAAGTGTTTACAGAATTAGAAAATAAGTTAATGAATTTCACAGTACATGTCTTTGTTGAATTTGAAATTGTGATGCAGTCATTGCTACCCTGGTAACTCTTCAATGTCTTTTTCTGTTCTAGGTGGAATTGAGCTATTTGCTGAAACTTCTTTCCTTCGTAGTCTAGGGAGAAACTTACATTTGGATTTTACTTTACCATGGCTTTGGTTCACAAGTTTCTGAGTGGCACTTATATTTTCAGAAAGTGCCTGAAGCCAACTGTTGCCTCATGTCCAATTTTGGGTACTCGCTTTGCAGACTATTGTTCTAGTAGTCTTCAGAAACCTGTGGCTGCTCCTGGCAAAAACTCCTCTCAAAGGAATACTGAAGGGGATTTGCAAGGACATCACCAGAGAGAAGTTGCTTTGGATATAACTTCTCCAGGGGAGAAGCCTGAATTTAGTTTTGATAAAGCAATTAAAGATGAAATAAAGGACCATTGTAGGCGTTTAAAGGATGATATTGTGAATTATTGGAGAGGCCCTGAAGGCCGCCCTCTGCATGAGGTCTTGATGGAACAAGCCAAGGTCGTCTGGCAATTCCGTGGAAAAGAAGACTTAGATAAGTGGATAGTGACTTCTGATAAGACGATAGGAGGCAGAAGTGAAGTGTTCCTGAAGATGGGCAAGAATAATCAGAGTGCACTGCTGTATGGAACTCTGAGCTCTGAAGCGCCTAAGGATGGGGAAAGTGGTCGCAGTGGGTACTGTGCAATGATATCCAGGATTCCAAGGGTAAGTGAAGCCCCAGAGCGTCAGTGTTCCAGTGAATGGGGGTGAATTTCATTGTAGCATGAACTGTAGCAGATAGCTTCTTTTGTTTATTTTTTTAAACGAAACACTTTTTTTGAAGTTTGTTTATTTTGAGAGACTGAGAACGGGAGCGGGGGGAGGGGCAGAGAGGAAGGAAGGGAGAGAGAATCCCATTGCAGGGCTTGAACTCACAAACTGAGGCGAACTGTGAGATCATGAACTGAGCCAAAAGCAAGAGTCGGACGCTTAACTGAGTCACCCAGGTGCCCCAACAGATAGCTTTTGTTTCTGTAAATGAAAACACCTGGCAGATCATTTGTGTCAGTGAGGTTAAATAACTACAGGGCATAGGTGTAAAGCAAAAGCATATGGGGAAGTGGTTCCTGAGGAGGGCCTCTTGTTTCTGGGCATCACTTTGGGTCAGGGTGGGGCATTCTTATGTTTGAGGAGCCCTGAGAAGTCAGCCATTTGAACAATGATCTCAGGGATGTGCGTCTTCTCTAATAGACCACAAACCCTGTGATGGCCAGAGGTTCCTTAGGGTAGATGTAAGATCAGCATGTTCCTTCTATTTATTTTTTAAATAAACTTTTTAGCGGCACCTGTGTGGCTCAGTCGATTGAGCGTCCAACTTCAGCTCGGGTCTTGATCTCGCAGGTGGTGGGTTTGAGCTCCGTGTCGGGTTCTGTGCTGACAGCTAGCTCAGAGCCTGGAGCCGGCTTCTGATTTTGTCTCCCTCTCTCTCTCTGACCCTCCCCTGCTCATGCTGCCCCTCTCTCTCTCTCAGAAATAAATAAAACATTTCTGTATCCCTTGGGTAAATTCCTAGCAGTGCTATTGCTGGGTCATAAGGGAGTTCTATTGTTAGATTCCTGAGGAACTTCCACACTGTTTTCCAGAGGGGCTGTACCAGTTTACATTCCCAACAGTGTAGGAGGGTGCCCGTTTCTCCACATCCTCGCCAGCATCTAGAGTTCTCTGATTTGCTCATTTTAGCCACTCTGACTGGTGTGAGGTGGTATCTCAGTGCGGTTTTGATTTGTATTTCCCTGATGAGGAGGGATGCTGAGCATCGTTTCATGTGTCTGTTGGCCATCTGGATGTCCTCTTTGGAGAAGTGTCTGTTCATGTCTTCTGCCCATTTCTTCACTGGGTTGTTTGTTTTTCGGGCGTGTAGTTTGGTGAGTTCCTTATAGATTCTGAGGCATAGGAGCACATGTACCCCAATGTTCATAGCAGCACTCTCCACAATAGCTAAAACATGGAAAGAGCCTAAGTGTCCATCAACAGATGAATGGATCAAGAAGATGTGGTTTATCTATACCATGGAATACTACATGGCAATGAGAAACAACAAAATCTGGCCATGTGTAGCAACATGGATGGACCTTGAGGGGGTTATGCTGAGCGAAATAAGTCAGGCAGAGAAGGACAAATATCATATGTTTGCACGTATAGGAGGATTAGGAGGAACTTGACGGAGGAACAAGGGGGAGAAGAAGGGCTGAAATGGTGGGGGAAAGGGAGAGAGGCAAACCATGAGAGACTCTTGAATGCTGACAAAAACTGAGGACTGATGGGTGTGGGGGGGAGGGGGGGATGGGCATGGAGGAGGGCACTTTGGGGATGAGCACTGAGTGTTATGTAGAAACTAATTTGACAATAAACTATTTGTAAAAAAAAAAAAATTAATTTGTTCTTTTCTTTAAAAAAAAAAAAAAGAAATAAATAAAACATTTAAAAAAATAAAAATAAATAAACTTTTTATTTTGGAATAGTTTTAGTTTTACTGAAAAATTGTGCAGATGGTACAGAAGGCTCCATAGGCCTCTCACCCAACTTCTCCAGTTATTGCCATCTTATACTGCTGTAGTACATTTGTCACAATTAGGAAACCAACATTGGTACATTACTATTAACTAATTCCAGACACTGTTTGTATTCCACTAGTTTTTGCACTTGTACTTTTTCTGTCCTGGGATCCCAGCTGGACACCACATTACATCTAGTTGTCATGTCTCCTTAGGCTCCTTTGCTCTGTGATAGTTTCTTAGTCTTTCCTTAGTTTTCCTGAGGATTTGAGAAATCCTGGTCAGGTATTTTGTGGAAAGACCCTCAATTTGGGATTTTTTGATGTTTTTTTCTCCTTGTAAGACCGGGTTTTTGTTTTTTTAGGAAGAATACCACAGAGTTGAAGTACTGTTCTCATCACATATCAGAAGTACATGCTAGCAATGTGACTTATCACTGATGAGTTAACCTTGATCACCTGGTCAGTAGTGTTTGCCAGGTTACTGCATTGTTACTGTTTGTTTCTCTTTCCATACTCTTCTTTGGAAGCAAGTCACTGAGTGCATCCTACATTCAAGGCATGGGGTTAACTTCTGTCTCTCTTGTTTTAAAATTTTTTTTATTGTTTATTTACTTTTTGAGAGAGAGACAGAGTGTGAGGGAGGAGCAGAGAGAGAAAGAGACACAGAATCCAAAGCAGGCTCCAGCCCCTGAGCTCTCAGCACCTAGCCTGATGTGGAACTCGAACTCATGAACTGTAAGACCTGTCTGAGCAGAAGTCAGACACTCAACCCACTGAGCCACCCAGGTGCCCCAAAGTTCTGTCTCCTTTATTAAAGGGGTGATATTTTCATAAATTATTTGGGATTCTTAAGAGAAGTTTTGTGTCTTCTGCCTTATTTATTTAATCAGCCAGTCATTTTGTATGGACTCATACTTTGGGTTATAATCCAATGCTATGTTATTTATTTTGTTGCTCAAATTGTTCCAGTTTTGGCCATTGTAAGCTCTTTCAAGTTAGTTTTTGTCTCTTTGACATGCCTTCATTTTTTTGTTTTTTTAGCACTTTTTGGCACTACAGCATGCTCTGAACACATTTTGTATTTTCTCTGTCCCAACCCTAGAATTAGCCATTTCTCAAAAGAGCCCTGATTCCTTTTTTGGGGGAATGGTATTAGAAACACAGATCTGGGTGCTGAGTACACTTGTTGCTACTGGGTTGACAATACTTCCGGGACCTTTCAGTGGACACAGCAGGAAATACAGGAATGTATACCAACCCGTGGAAACACATGTCTGTAATTATTTCTGTAGAAGCCAAATATGAGTTCATACCGTGCTGACTCTCATATAGTACTATGTGGTTCATTCCAGGCTTCTCCCTCTGGCTTATCTATAACGTCCTACTATAATAATGTGAGACACCTATCTCCCATCATTTACTATCAATTTACCTATTAATTCAACCCCACTATACATGCAAAGCAGTTTTAGAACATTTTAATTTTTTATTAAAAATTTCTTTTAATGTTTATTTTTGAGAGAGAGAGAGTGAGCAGGGGAGGGGCTGATAGGGAAGGAGACACAATCTGAAGCAGGCTTTAGGCTTGAGTACGGGCGGGGCTCAAACCATGAACCATGACATCATGACCTGAAGTTGGATGCTTAACCAACTGAGCCACCCAGGCACCCCTATTTTTTTTTTTTTTAATGTTGATTTTATTTTTGAGAGAAAGACAACGTGAGTTGGGGAGAGGCAGAGAGAGAGGGAGACACAGAATCTGAAATAGGCTCTAGGCCCTGAGCTCTCAGCACAGAGCCTGGTGCTGGGCTCAAACTCATGAACCATGAGATCGTGACCTGAGTCAAGATTGGATGCTTAACCAACTGAGTCACCCAGCGGCCCCAGCAGTTTCCCAATTTATAACCCATAACCCTGTGAGAAACAACTTTACCAACTAGAGTACAGTGGTTATATGTAATTTCCTTGGTCTTTAATTTTACAGTTTCCCATCAGAACACTATTTTCCAGAGTTACTTAGGTTAGCTCCTTTGTCTCACCACTAGTATATGGCTTTTTGCAAATTTGATGGCCAGGTGTTGTTTCAGGGCTGCCTGGACAGGCTCTTGTGCCTGGCCTGGGCCACAGCCCCTGGATGTTTGCTTGGATATTGTGCTCTAAGGAGAAAGGCATACATTAGGAATTGTGGGTCCCTCTCTCCAGATAATGATGAGAAAGAAAGGTATATGTTCTTTCAGAAACAACAAATATGCATACAAAGATTTTTTTTTCAGTGTCTGAAATCCACAGAATGGATTTGGTCTTTCCACAGTAGAAAATAATTCTATGGCTGGATAAATACTGTGGAGTAATGAAAATAGGTGATAAAATTTATTAAGTGTGCCTTGCCAGTTCTCTTGATACTTTATATACATTTATGTATATTTACATACCTTTAAATCCTCAAAATAATCCTGTAAAGTGTGGTCATCCTAATTTTACAGATGAGGAAACTGAGGCTTTGGGAGCGTTAACAGCTTGTCTAAAGTTACACAGCTAGCAAATAATAGTCCATATCTGAGCACTGCTATACTATAAATAAACACCTTTTTAAAGTAACGCTAAATTCCTCTTTCCGTGAGAGAGAGTATAGGTAGTTGTTAAGTGTAAATACAGATTTTGGAATTAATTGGCACTGGACCTACCATTTCCTAGTTGAGTGCTCAGTTTCTTCATTTGTAAACTGGAACACGATGATAGTACTTATCTCAGAAGGCTGTGAGGATGAAATTATGCATTCACAGTGCTTAATGTAGGTTTTCATTGGATGGTAGCTATTGTTATAAAATAGCAGTTTTAAAACTCGAGCTCTTTCATAGTTTTCTGATTTATGGAAAGGCAGCTGTCATGCCCACTCAGAATCCATTACTCCATAGGACCAGGGGAAAAAAAGACATACAGTAATTCATTTCCATTCATTGATACTTACAAGTGCCTACCACACATCAACACCGTCCTGGGCCAATCATTTCCTGAACGATACCTTTGAAAGATAAATACGGGGCGCCTGACTGGTGCATTTGGTTAAACGTCTGACTCTTGATCTCGGCTCAGGTCAAGAGTTTGAGCCCTATGTTGGGCTTTCTGCTGAGTGTGACGCCTGCTTGGGATTCTCTCTCTCTGCTCCTCCCTCAATTGTGCGTGCACGTGTGCACTCTCTCAGATAAATAAACATTAAAAAAAAAACAGAAACGTAAATACATTGTCAGTATTTTATGCTAAAAAAGGAATCACCAGATTTATCTGCCGCCTTATGATAGTAGAAAGCCAGAATAGGCAGAAAAATGCCAGTGGATCCTTTTGATGCTTCAAAAGATGACTAATTTTGCTACTAGTAGAAAATCAGATGAAATTAATTTTCTTTTTTATACCTTAGGGCCCTTTCGAGAGGAAGAGGTCTTATGATTGGTCCCAGTTCAACACTCTATATCTCCGTGTACGTGGAGATGGTCGGCCTTGGATGGTGAATATCAGAGAGGACACGGATTTAATCCAGAGGAAGAATCAGATGTACAGTTACTTCATGTTCACTCGTGGGGGGCCCTACTGGCAGGAGGTCAAGGTAACAGCACAGCTCTTTACTGTGTATGAAAATGAAGTCTTTTGAAATCATGGTTACACTGTAGTTTTTTTTTTTTCTTCCCCCCTCTTACTCCCTTTTGGAAGGTGTGGAAAGAAAAAGAAGGAAGATGAACTAGGGGTGAGATTAATATGTGATTTTTTTCTTTAATTAATATAAATGTTAGTTTCCTAACCAATAAATATTTCTGATAAGGATATGGCCAGATCCATGGTAAATCATGGGTACATCTTTGCTTTGTGCCCAAGTAGATGTTTCTTCTTAAGTTTCCATATATCCTCTCTTCCAGGCAACTCTGTTAAGCTTGTATCCCTAGTTTAGGAGAAAATCTCCCTTAAGAGCAATAAATACTTCATATTTCACAATCATTAAAATTTTTATTCATTTCTTGGTAATATAAGGCAATGTTACTTTATGAGAGTAAGCTTTAAGAAGGTAAAAATGTTAACGTAGAGGAAAAGAAGTAGACATTCAGGGAATGAATTTCAACCACCCATTCTTTTCTTCTGTCTCCTGAAGGTTTTTAATACATAAAAGAAAGTCCCTGTTTTGTTTATACTTAAACCTAAGAGTCATTCTAGATTCTTTTCTCCCTTACCCAAATATATTGTTAGCATATCCTGTCACCTGTACTTCTAAACTGCACCCAGAGTGTGACCATTCTAGCCATCTCTCCCACTCACCCTTGTCCAGGCCTTTGGATTAGTACAGCAGCCTCTTCATGGCTTTCCCTTGTTCTCTTGCCCCCTGAAATCCACTTTCCAGCTGCCAGAGTGATGTAATGCATAGTGCATACTACATCAGTCACATGCTTAAAACCCTCCAGTGGCTTCTTACAATTAGAAAAAAGTCCTTAACAGGGCCTACCGGACCTGCAGTATCAGACCCCTGTCTTCAACCTCAGTCTCCCTGCCTACCTTCCTCCTCCATACTGGCCCCTTTTCTGCGTATCAGACTCAGCAAGCTCTCCTCCAGCTCTGAGCCTTTGTACTTCATGTTGTGTCTGCTAGTATGCTCTTGACCTGATTCGTCTCTCCTGTCATTCAGCTCTCAGCTCAAAAAGTGTCAGAGAGGCCTGACCCCTGTAGCTAGAGTTGTACCCTCTAACCCAGTCACTTTGAGTAATGACACTACCCTGTTTACTTTTTTCTTAGAACTTACTACTAAGTAAAAATTATTTTGTTCATTCACTTGTCTCTTTGTTTATTGTCACTTTCTACCCTGCTCCCCTGGAACATAAATTCTGTAAATTCTGAGAGGAGGGACTTTGTCTGTATTGTTCATGGCTGTCTCCCCTGCACCTCAACAGTGTGCCTAGCATATAACAGTCACTTAATGTATATTTCTGCATTAACAGAGTTATGTAAGCAAAAAATTATTACATATGTAACACTAGTATACAAATAATATGTATAACAAATTATTACTTTAAAATGTTTATTTTTGAGAGAGAGAGAGAGAGAGAGAGAACACATGAGCAGTGGAGGGGCAGAGAGAGAGCAGGAGATGGAGGATCTGAAGCAGGCTCTGTTGCTGTTATTGCAGAGCCCAAATAAGGGGTTGAATCCATGAACCATTAGATCGTGACCTGAGTGGAAGTTGGATACTTAACTGACTGAGCCACTCAGGTGCTCCACTATAGCAAATTATTAAAACTAGGATGATAGAAAATTTGGAAAATGCCAAAAAGGGAAAAAAAAAAGTTGTACCCAGTGTTTTAACACTACCCAAAGGTAAAATACTTTTAGTGTATGTTTCAGATTTTTCTTTCATTAGTTAATTTACTTATTGTTGAATTTACATCCAGGTTAGCATACAGTGCAACAATGATTTCAAGAGTAGATTCCTTAATGCCCCTCACCCATTTAGCCCATCCCCCCTCCCACAACCCCTCCAACAACCTTCTGTTTGTTTTCTATATTTAAGAGTCTCTTATGTTTTGTTCCCTCCCTGTTTTTATATTATTTTTGCTTCCCTTCACTTATGTTCCTTGGTTTAGTATCTTAAATTCCTCACATGAGTAGTCATGATATTTGTCTTTCTCTGACTAATTTCAATTAGCATAATACCCTCCAGTTCCATCCATGTAGTTGCAAATGGCAAGATTTAATTTTTTGATTGCCAAGTAATACTCCATTTCGTGTGTGTGTCTGTGTGTGTGTGTTTGTGTGTGTGTATGCCAGATCTTTATCCATTCATCCGTTGATGGACATCTTTCCATACTTTGGCTATTGTTGATAGTGCTGCTATAAACATTGGAGTGCATATGCCCCTTCGAAATAGCATACCTGTATCCCTTGGATAAATAGTTGTGCAATGGCTGGGTTTATTGGTAGGGTAGTTCTATGTTTAATTTTTTGAGGAACCTCTATCCTTTTTTCCAGAGTGGCTGCACCAGTTTACATTCCCACCAGCAGTGCAAAAGAAGTCCTTTTTCTCTGCATCCTCACCAACATCTCTTGTTGCCTGAGTTGTTAATGTTAGCCATTCTCACAGGTGTCAAGTGTTATCATTGTGGTTTTGATTTGTATTTCCCTGTTAATGAGTGGTGGTGAGCATTGTTTGATGTGTCTATTAGCCATCTGGATGTCTTTGAATAAGTGTCTGTTCATGTCTTTTGCTCATTTCTTCACTGCATTATTCATTTTTTGGGTGTTGAGTTTGATAAGTTCTTTGATAGATTTTGGATACTAACCCCTGATCAGATATGTCATTTATAAATATCTTCTACCATTCCATCTGTTGCCTTTTAGTTTTGCTGATTATTTCCTTTGCCGTGCAGAAGCTTTTTATTTTGATGAGGTCTCAATAATTCATTTTTGCTTTTATTTCCATTGCCTCTGGAGACATGTTGAGTAAGAAGTTGCTGTGGCCGAGTCCAAGAGGTTTTTGCCTGCTTTCTTATCAAGGATTTTGATGGCTTCCTGTCTTAGGTTTATGTCTTTCATCCATTTTGAGTTTACTATTGTGTGTGGTATAAGAAAGTGGTCCAGGTTCATTTTCCTGCATGTCGCTCTCCAGTTTTCCCAGCACCATTTGCTGAAGAGACTGTCATTATTCCATTGGATACTCTTTCCTGCTTTGTCAAAGATTAGTTGGCCATACGTTTGTGGGTCCATTTCTGGGTTCTCTATTCTGTTCGATTGATCTGTTTTTGTTCCAGTACCATACTGTCTTGATGGTTACAGCTTTGTAATACATCTTAAAGTCCGGGATTATGATGCCTCCAGCTTCGGTTTTCTTTTTCACGATTGCATTGGCTATTCGGGGTCTTTTCTGGTTCCATACAAATTTTAAGATCGTTTGTTCTAGCTCTGTGAAAATGCTGGTGTTATTTTGATAGGGATTGCATTGAATATGTAGATTACTTTGGGTAGTATCAACATTTTAACAATGTTCTTCCTATCCAGGAGTATGCAATATTTTTCCTTTTATTGTGTGTGTCTTCTTCAGTTTCTTTCATAAGCTTTCTATAGTTTTCAGTGTATAGATTTTTCACTTCTTTAGTTATCTTTATTCCTAGGTATTTTATGGTTTTTGGTGCAATTGTAAATAGGATCAATTCCTTCATTTCTCTTTCTGTTGCTTCATTATTGGTATATAGAAATGCAACCAATTTCTATGCATTGATTTTTTTTATCATGCAACTTTGCTGAATTCATGGATCAGTTCTAGTAATTTTTTTGGTGGAATCTTTTAGGTTTTCCATATAGAATATCATGTCATCTGCAAAGAGTGAAAGTTTGACTTCCTCCTGGAGAATTTGGATGCCTTTTTATTCCTTTGTGCTGTTTGATTGCTGAGGCTAAGACTTCCATACTCTGCTGAATAACAGTGGTGAGAGTGTACATCCCTGTCATGTTCCTGACCTTAGGGGGAAAGTTCTGTTTTTCCCCATTGAAGAAGATATTAGCAGTGGGTCTTTCATATATGGCTTTTATGATCTTGAGGTATGATCCTTCTATCCCTACTTTCTTGAGGGCTTTTATCCAGAAAGGATGCTGTATTTTGTCAAATGCCTTGTCTGCATCTATTAAGAGGATCATGTGGTTCTTGTCCTTTCTTTTATTGATATGATGTATCACACTGATTATTTTGCACATATTGAATTAGCCCTGCATCACAGGTATAAATCCTACTTGGCTGTGGTGAATAATTCTTTTAATGTATTATTGGATCCAGTTGGCTAATATCTTGTTGAGGATTTTTGCGTCCATGTTCATCAGGGTATTTGGTCTGTAGTTTTCCTTTTTAGTGGGGTCTTTGTCTGGTTTTGGAATCAAGGTAATGCTGGCTTCATAGAAAGAGTTTGAAAGTTTTCCTTCCATTTCTATTTTTTGGAACAACTTCAAGAGAATAGGTGTTAACTCTTCTTTAAATGTTTGGTAGAATTCCCCTGGAAAGCCATCTGGCCCTGGACTCTCGTTTTTTGACTACTTATTCTGTTTCTTTACTGGTTATGAGTCAGTTCAAATTTTCTATTTCTACCTGTTTCAGTTTTGGTAGTTTATATGTTTCTAGGAATTTGTCCATTTCTCCCAGATTGTCTATTTTATTGGAGTATAATTGCTCATAATATTTTCTTACTATTGTTTGTATTTCTGCAGTGTTGGTTGTGATCTCGCCCCTTTCATTCTTTTTAATTTTTTTTTTTATGTCTTTATTTTATTTTGAGAGAGCTGGGGAGGGTCAGAGAGAGAGGAAGACACAGATTCTGAAACAGTCTCCAGGCTCCGAGCTGTCAGCACAGAGCCCGATGCAGGGCCGGAACACCCCGTGAGATCATGACCCGAGCCGAAGTCAGACGCCCAACCGACTGAGCCACCCAGGCTCCCCTCTCCCTTTTCATTCTTGATTTATTTGCATCTTTTCCTTTTTCCTTTTGGTCAGACTGGCTAGGGGGTTATTATTTTTGTTAATCCTTTCAAAGAACGAGCTCCTGGCTTCATTGATCTGTTCTACTGGTTTTTTGTTTGTTTGTTTGTTTTTTGATAGCATTGATTTCTGCTCTAATATTTATTATTTCCTGTCTTCTGCTGGTTTTGGGTTTTATTTGCTGTTCTTTTTTCCAGCTCTTTGAGGTGTAAGGTTAGGTTGTGTTGTGGTAGGAACCCCTCCCTAAGGAGAGAGGAAAAAAAATGAAGAGAGGAGAGAAGTCTTCAAGGTCACCTAGATAAGCACCCAGGGGCCTACATCCCCTGTTCTTGTAAACTGAGACAACTTAATCAGACTGCATGTTTATGTGTGTTACCATATAAGGGAGACAAAGAAATAGAAAATGTATAAAAAAACTATGCCATGTGATGTGGGCCACTCAGTTATTTGGGTACGAATCCAACTGAGCGGTGCCAGCACGAATAAAGTTGCTTCCTGGAAAGAAAAGCCTCAGTGTCACGTCTCTCTGTGAGAGAATCCTGCAACATTGCATCTGAGACCTTTCTTCCTTCTTTAGGAAGGCCTGGATTGCTATATACTTCCCTCTTATGACCACCTTTGCTGCATCCTAGAGGTTTTGGACTATGATGTTATCATTATCATTGGCTTCCATGTACTTTTTAATTTCCATTTTAACTTCTTGGTTAGCCCATACATTCTTTAGTAGGATGTTCTTTAGTCTCCAAGTACTTGTTATCTTTCCAAATCTTTACTTGGGGACGATTCTGAGTTTCATAGCATTGTGGTCTGAAAATATGCATGGTATGATCTTAATCTTTTTTTTCTTGTTGAGCGCTGATTTGTGTCCCGGTATGTGATCTATTCTGGATGTTACATGTGCACTTGAGAAGAATGTGTATTCTTCTTTAGGATGAAATGTTCTGAATATATATGTTACGTCTGTATGGTCCAGTGTGTCATTCAAAGCCATTGTTTCCTTGTTGATTTTCTTTTTAGATGATCTGTCTTTTGCTGTAAGTGGAATATTGAAGCCTCCTACTATTATGGTATTATTATCAATGAGTTTCTTTATGTTTGTGATTAATTGTTTTATATATTTGGGTGCTACCATGTTTGAAGCATCTATGTTTACAATTGTTAGGTCTTCTTGGTGAATAGACTCCTTGATTATGATATAATGCCCTTCTTCATCTCTTGTTACAGTCTTTATTTTAAAGTCTAGATTCTCTGATATAAATATGGCTACTCTGGCTTTCTTTTGGTGACCATTAGCATGATAGATGGTTCTCCATTCCCTTATTTTCAATTTGAAGGTGTCTTAGGTCTAAAATGGGTCTCTTATAAACAGCATATAGATGGATCTTGTCTAGTTATCCATTCTCTTACTCTGTGTCTTTTGATTGGAGCATTTAGACCATGATGTTTAGAATGAGTACTAAAAGATATGAGTTTATTGCCATTACATTGCCTATAGAGTTGGAGTTTCTGGCAGTGTTCTCTGTTTCTAGTCTTTGTTGCTTTTGGTCTTTTTGTTTTGTTTCATCTTTTCTCCCATCAGAGAGTCCCCCTTAAAATTTCTTGCAGGACTGGTTTAGTGGTCATGAACTCCTTTAATTTTTGTCTGTCTGGGAAACTTTTATCTCTCCTGTTTTGAATGACCGTCTTGCTGGATAAAAAATTCTTGGCTGCATATTTTTCTGATTCAGTGCGTTGAATGTATCCTGCCACTCCTTTCTGGACTGCCAAATTTCTGTGGATAGGTCTGCTGTGAACTTGGTCTGTCTTCTCTTGTAGGTTAAGGACTTTATTCCTCTGGCTGCTTTCATGATTCTTTCCTTGCCTGTGTATTTTGTGAATTTGACTATGATGTGCCTTGACAATGATCAGTTTTTGTTGAATCTAATAGGAGTTTTCTGTGCTACCTGGATTTTGATGCCTGTGCCTTTCCTCCAGTTAGGAAAGTTTCTGCTATGATTTGCTCACATAAATTTACTACTCCATTTTCTCTCTCTTCATCTTTTGGGACCCCTGTGATTCTGTCAGGTTGTTGAAAGAAGCTTGATAGATTAAATAGGGAAAGATAAGAATAAAAGGAAAGCATTTGAAAATTTGAGTACAATAAAATAGAACAAAATGAAATGATGGAAGTAAAATAGAATTTTAAAAATGTAGAAAAATAAAAATATAGAAAAAAATTAATATTTGAACAAAAATGGAAAATAAAAATAATTTTTTCTTTCTGTATTCAAGAATAAGAAAAAAAATTGAATAAAAGGACTAGCAAACAGAATAAAATACGATTGAAATTACATCTGGTTTCCCGTAGAAGTCAAACTGTGAGGCACTTTACAGTCCGTAAACCAAGCAGGAGAAGTGACTTGTGGTGTGTTCCTCCTCAAGAGCATGGTTGGCCCAGTTGCGCAGGGCTTAGTGTAATGGCTCCATTCTCCACAAGATGGTGCTGCTTGGGTTACTGGGGTGAATTGTTGTGGCATGTGTAGGTGTGTGGGGTGAAAATGGCATCACCCGACTACCCAGTCTCTGGTATCAGAACTGTGTTCTCCCCGACCAGCAATCAAGCACCCCTCCTTTGTCTCTGGTTTCTGTCCACTACCCGCTTCTACAGTGCCCATGACCAAGCCATCAGGCTGCCAGGAGGAACCTCCCTCCTGAGTTTTATCTCAGATGGAGATGTGTTTCCCAACCCTCACTTCTAAGGGACCGTGGCTTTGACCCGCTCAGACCTTCTGGGAATGGGTCTTGCTGAGCAATGGCGGGGTGCTGGCATGCCTCCCTGTACATTCTCCAGACTGTGCTGCTGCCAATGCCCAGTGACTGCGGCTGGGTGCCAGTCCACCCCAGAAAAAGTTCACGTGATCATGTAGCTGTGTTTCAGGGATTATGGTAAATCACAACACACATCTGGAACCAGGCTTAATCTTTAAGGTCCTTGTTCCAACACCAGTGAATGTGATTGTTCTCTGGGGCCTGCTTGGACCTTTCTTTGTGGGGAGGCCACATAGCCTTTATCAAATGTCCTTGTAGCAGGGGAACCGCCTCTCTCCTTGTGGCCTGAGGACCTCTTGGACCTTGCTCTCTGCGTCTGGGGATTTGCTCTTCCTACCAGAGCTCCACCAGGTATTGAGCCACAGATTTCAGACACTGTGCTCCTGATCTTTCTATAGTCTTAATGGAATTTAAACCCTCTCCTTTCTCCCTTTTTGTTCAGACCCTTGTGGTTGTTTCCACTTTTACTTTTTCTTTCTAGCTGCTCTTGTAGGGGGTTGCTTTTCTTAGTACTCTCCCCACAAGCAAAAACAGCTCCCTGCCCTCGGTGGCTTCTCTCTCTCCCAGTTCACCTCTCAGTGCCATGTACCTGCTGAGTTCTGTGGTTCAGGTTGTGTAGATTGTTGTGTTAATCCTCAAATCAGTTTTCTAGGTGTGCTAGATGGTTTAGTGTTGATGTGGCTGCATTTCAGGGATGAGAGATGCCAAAAAAATCTTCCATGCTATTCTGCCATCTTGGTCCTTTCCCCCAGATTTTTCTATTTGCATTAAAAAATTAAAAAAAATTTTTTTAACAAAAATGGTATTGTGTCAGTGCTGTTTCATAATGTGTTGTTTGCTGAATTTTATATACAACTTCTGAAAGATATTTTTTATTTTAAATGTCTGTATGATATTTTATTATATAAATAGAACAGTTTACCTAGTTTTTCCTTTATTACTGGACATTTAGATTGTTTTCAGAGTTTTTCACTGTGAACATTCCTAGAATAAATGATACGTAGATTTTTAGGGCTTTGCACACTGTCAAATTATTGTCTGGTATTACTGCCATAAATACATGTAGTCCTAACTTTGGCTGGAAAGAATAGCTGTTTACAACAGCTTTCTAAATTATTAAGGGAAAGTGTTGGGGAAAAGATTTTTTTTTTAATCAAAGTGTTATCAACCTACAATGTTGTATTAGTTTCAGGTATACAACAGTGATGCACCATTTATATACATTACTCATTGCTCATTACAGTAAGTGTAGTCAGTCACGAGTGGTTTTTAATTAAATGTTACTAACTGCTTTTCACTTCTGCATGAATAATTCTCTTTGAGTAAATAAAAGTGAGATGCTTAAATATTTACTCTGATTATAGGGAGAAAACCAGGAAAATGATGGAAAAATTCTTCAGTTTACTTTCCCTTATAGAGAGCAACTGCTCATCCCTTTTTTTTATGCAAGATTTAATGTTCCTTCTTAGCTTTTTTATCCAGCTTAAAAAAAATTCAGTTCCCTTGTAGACAGTGGTCTTAGAGAATTGTGTGTCAAAAAGAAGAGATTAGTTTGAGGAGACCGTCGGATGGGTGACCCATGATCCTTGAATGGCAACTAGGTAGCCTTGATTCCATTTCCAAAATATATTTTGAATAATGAGGTAGATGAAGTGCAAAACTAGGGCACAAAATGAAAAACTGACAGGGAGGTGGTGTCCCCTCCAGGTTTGTCTTACAGGAATGAAGTGAGCAGGTGAAAGAGGGCATGATTACATTTAAATCTGCTCTGTGAGCAGTGTGATCTAATGCGGTGGTGGTTTGGAATCTGAGCTTTGAATTGAGCTTGTTTTTATGTGCAGAACTGTTTTTGGTGATAAATAATCTGAACAGCACATTAAAATCTTGGTTTAAACTTCAAAAATCTAAAATGACGTACAGTGAGAAATCTCACTTCCACTCATGTTCTTGATGACTCTTCCTGCCCACCCACTCTAGGGTGCCACTTTCAGTAGTTTCTTTTGTAGGTTGGCAGTTTTGTTATGCAAATATAAGCAAATGTGAATACATGTTCTTATTTTGTCCAATTTTACTCAAAAGCAAAAATAGCAAACTTTGTGCATCTCTGGTGCTTGTTATTATTATTTTAATTTAAATCCTAGAGAGCTTCTCTATCACTTTGTGGAGTTGTTTTTCACTTTTTGTTATTTTGTTTGGCATTTAAAAAAATTTTTAATGTTTTTTTATTTTTGGGAGACAAAGACAGAGACAGAGAGACAGCATGAGCAGGTGAGGGGCAGAGAGGGAGACACAGAATCTGAAGCAGGCTCCTGGCTCTGAGCTGTCAGCACAGACTCCAACATGGGACTTGAACATACAGACGGCGAGACTATGACCTGAGCTGAAGTTGGATGCTTAACTGCCTCAGCCACCTAGTGCCCTTTTTGGCACTTTTTAAAAATGTTTTTGAGAGAGCGTGCATGCGCATGCTTGTGCAAGTGGGGAGGGATAGAGAGGGGGGAGTAGAGGATCTGAAGTTGGTTCTGTGCTGACAGCAGAGAGCCTGGTACTGCCAACCATGAGATCATGACCTGAGCCAAAGTTGGATGCTTAACCAGTGAACCACCCAGGCACCCCTGGCATTTTCTGTTATATGGAACTCCCATAGTTGATTCCTGTATTAATAGCAACGGGTTCCCAATTGCTTTGGTAAATTTTTTAAAAATTTGAGAGGGAGACAAGCATGAGTGAGCAAGGGGCAGAAAGAAAGGGAGAGAGAATTCCAAGTGGGTTCCACACTGTCCACACACAGCCTGATAGGTTAGAACCTATGAACCATCTTATCATGACCTAAGCTGAAATCAAGAGTCAGATGCTCAACCAACTGAGCCATGCAAGCACTCCCTAATTGCCATAGTAAATTTTTTTTTAATTTATGTTTATACTGTGGGTTCTTAGATTTTTTTCTCCTAATAAATTATAGAGGTCTGCCTATTCCATCCTGTGTAGATGTACATTAAGAGAAACAGCTGCACAGTATTGTATGGATGCAATGTAATCTTTTAACTATTCCCCTATTTTTCTTTTTGTTTTGTTTTTGTTACTAGAAAAAGCTGTACTGTTATGTACTTTTCAGAGTCTGTAACATAAACTCCTAAAAGTAAAGTGTAGGTCCAAGTTATGGCATTTCAAATATTGCTAAATATTGCTGTTTTCTATTGCTCTGTGAGACATTACCATATACCGATCAGCTTCAAAAGACCCACATTAGCTCAGTTTGATAGGTCAGGAGTTGGGACTTGGTATGACTGAGTTCAGTGCTCAGGGCTTTAGAAGGCTGAAATCAAGGTATCACCTGGGCTATATTCCTTTCTGGAGGCTTTCTGGGGAAGAATCCACTTACAAGCTTATTCTGGTTATTGGCCAAATTCATTTCCTATTATTGTTGGACTAATGTCCTGGTTTCTTGACTGGTTATCCGCTGAGCACCACTCTCCTAGGAGCTGCCTGCATTCCTTGCCTTTCGTTTTTGTTTCCTCCACCTTCAGAGCCAGCAGTAGAGGGTCTCTGCCCACTGAATCTCTCTCATACTCTTAAGCCCTTGTGCCAGTCCCTCCTATGGGCTCAAGTGATTACCTTGTGCCTATAGAGGATAATATTCCCTGCATTAAGGTCTTCCGCTTTAGGACCTTACTTGTGCACAGTCCCTTCTCAGCAGCGGAGGTTGGCGTGAATACCTGGAAGAGGGTGTGTGTACACAGAAGGGGGACTCTTGGAGCCTCCCAGTTGCTGGCCACTCTTAAGAATTGTACCAGTCTGCACGCATACCCACTGTATACAAGTGGGCCCGTTTTCCCCCTTCCCTGTTTCCTTTGGTTGTTAAATCTTATTTTTTAAAGCTTTGTATTTAATAGATTTTTGTTCATAAATGTTAACACATATTTAATTTATCCTTTGTTGTTGCTGTCAGAAAGTTCAGTTGTACTCTATCATTTTTCCTTTGGGATTTCTGGCTTAGAATGGTATATATTGGTTTCTTTCTATTTTTAAAAGAAAAAAATTTTTAATGTTTTTATTTCTGAGAGCGAGAGAGAGAGAGACAGCATGAGCAGGAGAGGGTCAAAGAGAGAGGGAGACACAGAATCTGAAGCAGGCTCCAGGCTCTGAGCTAGCGGTCAGCACAGAGCCCGACACAGGGTTCGAACCCACGAACTGTGAGAACATGACCTGAGCCCAAGTCGGAAGCTCAAACGACTGAGCCACCCAGGTGCCCCTACTGGTTTCTTTCTAGTACTTCATTTTTTTTTTTTAATGTTTATTTTTGAGAGAGAGAGCGAGCGAGCCTGTGTATGTGCCTGAGCAGGGGAGGGGCAGAGGGAGGAGGAGACACAGAATCTAAAGCAGGCTCTAGGCTATCAGCACAAAGCCCAACATGGGGCTCCAACCCACAAACTGTGAGATCATGACCTGAGCTCAACTTATGGAGCCACCCAGGAGCCCTCTAATACTTCATTTTTAAAAAATGTTATCTATGATCCTAATGACTAGCCACTTGTTATAACTGCATGTATTAGAATTATAACGTTAGAATTCATAACATTAAACTATTATCTTTGCAATTCCATACAACTGCCTCAGTTCCTTACATTTGAGCTCTAAGGTAAATGCTTTTTCTTTTTTTTTCTTCAGATTCCTTTCTCCAAATTTTTCTTCTCTAATCAAGGAAGAATCCGGGATGCCCAGTACCAGCTTCTGCTTGACAAGGTAACATTTTCCTGTACTTTCACTCAGAACTGTTCCCTTTAATGAAACAGAACTCCTGTAAGGATCATTTCAGTCCATTTTTGAGGGCTGGCAAATGAAAGCTGCAACTTCTTGAGGCCATCCCTGTTGTTCCCACATGGAGGCTGACTCAGACCTATCTTTGTGAGCCAAACCTCCATCCTGGAGGAATATCCTATGGTCATCATCATTTCAGCCTACTTACATTTTAACTCCAAATAAGTGAAAAGTATTAGATTTAAAGAGGGCTGGAAGTAATCTCCATTAGACATCCATGCTGACCTTACCCGTTGTAAGGGGCACTACTTTGAAGACAGGGAAGAGGAAGTAGAAAATCAGCCCTACACTTCCCATTTGCTACAGCATCTGAGAACTCTGGTGTACTTGCTTGCTGAGGGCTGATAGTGTAACAACCCAGCTATATTAAAATTTTAATGTTTATTTTTGAGAGAGAGAGGAGAGAGAGCCTGTGCGTACACGCTAGCAGGGGAGGTGCAGAGAGAGAGGGAGACATAGAGTATGAAGCAGGCTCTGTCAGCACTGGGCCCCACGTGGGGCTCGACCTTATGAACGGCAAGATCATGACCCCAGCGGAAGTCAGATGCTTAACTAAGCCACCTAGGTGCCCCAAGACCCAGCTATATTAATCACCTCACGAACTTGCAAACTCCAGGAATGATATCTGTGTATGAGATTTTGATCAATTGCTCTATTTTAAATGTAGATCTCTTCTGTTGGATTCACCCTGGCTGATAAAGTAGATGGTCCATTCTTCCTGGAAATCGATTTTATTGGAGTTTTTACTGATCCAGCCCACACAGAAGAATTCGCCTATGAAAATTCTCCAGAGCTTAACCCAAGACTTTTTAAGTAGTAGAAATGATATGGTAATTTTGTACTACCAAACGAAGTATTATCCATGATGACATAGACAAAATAATTTTTCTTTAGCGGCTTCCCACTAATGGCTGGTATGTGTTCCCTGAGACAAAGCTAAATCCTGTGGCCAAGAAAAGCCCGATAGAGGGAGACAGAGCATGCAATCAGGTTCTAAGCTATACTTCAGCTTAAAGAATACAAGTCCTGATGTAAAGAACTTAACTGTTTTGGGTTAGAATGATTCCTGTTAGGAACTATTCCTGCACAAGTTGTTATAGCTTTCTTGTGTTTTCTAACCCTTCACTTGAGGAAAGGAGACTGCTAAAGATTGCTATACGCTTCACTGATTTTTAGTATATTCACAGAATTGTCAATCCATAGTATAAGTTAATTTTAGAAAATTCTATGGAGCCTAAAAAGAAACCTTAATTGAGTGCTCTAGCCAGGCACTCCATCTCCCATATCAGGTATCTACAGATCTACTTTCTCCATAGGTTTATCTTCTCTGGATATATCCTACAAGTAGAATCCGATAGTAATGTGAACTTTCATGTCTGGCAGCTTTTCACTTAGCATAATGTCTTTGAGATTCACCCATGTTGTATCATGTTATGATGTACTAAAAAGGAATGAAGTACTAATAACTTTTAATCTGTTCATTAACGGACAGCTAGATTTTCTCTTTTTGGCTACAATGAAAAATACTGCTGTAAATGGTATTTACAGTATTTACAGTTCTTGTGTGGATATGTGATTCTACTTCTCTTGGTGTGTATGTATATGTATACATCTAGGAAAATTGCTGGCTCATATGGTAGACCTATATTTAATACACTACCAGCCTGTTTCCCAATGATCTCTGCCTTTGTAATAGCAAAATCTGAATATATTCAACACCCAGGAGTATATGTCAGTGTTCTCTGGGTTCACATGTCTAAGTGTAACAGAATTGGACAGGTGCTGTGAAAAATACAAAAGGAGGACATGGTCATTTCTTAGGGTGGGAAGAGGAGGTCAGGAAAGGATGCACAAGGAGTACAAGTAGACGCCTATTAATCTTAGCTGGTCAACTCAATCTTGGAAGCCGTTTATTTACAAAGAATCCAGCTACCACCATGAGAAAACAGTTAGGAAAATCTTAATTAGTACAAAGCTCAGAAGCTCTACCTAGCTGCAACAAGCATGGCTATGGTGCTAAACAACTCCAATCTTTTTTCATAAAGTGAATTAAGAGGTCAGTTTCAAAGAGCATAATGATTCTTGAAGTAGCAATCCTCAGATTTCAGTACAGCCCTCTTTGTTTTTAAATAAGCAAGGCTAGAATGAGCAATAGAGTTTTTAAGAATATGTTAAGTGACAGATGGCAGTTACATCAAGTGATCTGAATGAATGTGCATAGGTAACCAGACACTTCACATAGGTGGAATATTAATCCCATAACCAACCCATATGGCCCCCAGTTTCATTACAACTACTAGATTCTCTAGAGGAGCAAGAGGTAAACTTTCTCAACTTAGCCTACTCATAACTTGTTATTGGTTCAGTTTCTACTTAAGCTTCTGGTAGAACTACCTACCATCGGGGTAAGTGCTTTTGCCTAGAACAGGATTGCACTTATGTTAATATTAGAATCAGCGGAGGGAACTTCACATGAAAAATCTAGGTTAAGAATCTAGAGTCGTAGTCTCCGTTCAAAACTGAATTGTACAGAGACTTAAGTAAAAACCACTTAAAGACTATGTGAGCTTTAAGGTTAATAATGTCTTCAGAGATGTAGCATGTTAACCCACTGACCCTACATAGATAGTGAACAAAGAACAGAAAAAGGTCTTTTGATTAAAGTGGGGAAGACAGAAAAATATTTACAAAAAGGATTCAGAATAAGGTAATATTTACAAGACACCAAAAAATTAATCTTCAGCCATAATGAGGCCTCTTCGAGCTCCCAAAACCTTTGCTTTTCTCTCCTTTCGTTTTTGCTCATGTTGCTTCCGTTGTTCCTCCCTAAAGAGGGACAGATACACGTTAGGCTCTAGTGAAGCTCTGCAAGAATCCAGAGTACCTGTTGTTAAAGCACCTGTTGTCACACTCCCGTCCAAGCTTACACTGACCTCCAGCACACTTGGATGAACACGCTCTGACAGGACACTGTCTTCTAGTGGCTTGCTGGATAGAAGCCACACCTGTAAGTCATTTGTGTACAAGGGCTAGAAACTGGTATTTTTCCTTTTATGTTAAAGCAGCACCCTACAATGAAGCATGAAACTGGGACATAAGGCACCTTGGTGCCTTAATTTGTTTTAAATGAGAAATCTCTACTTTTGGAAGTCGGAGGTCAGGCTCAAAATCATAGTCTGGTAAAAGTGCCTGAACTAGAATCATGGTCTACTGAATGAAGCCAGTGTATTTTTCTGGAAGCGATTGGGGATTCAGACAGGGAGGGTCTCAAGATCATGTTAATGATTTTTTTTTTTTTTTTTTTGAGTTTTATTGAAGTAACCTCTACACCCAATGTGAAGGAACTCACAACCTGGAGACTGAAAGTTGTATGTTCTTCTGACTGAGCCAGCCAGGTGTTCCTATGCTAATCTTAATAGCGAAGTTAGTAAAGGTCTTGGTGGCAGCTGGCTATAGGCAATTCAGATAATGGGCAACCCTGCATCAGGAGAGTTTGATGGGGGGGGGCTGACTCCACTAGCACCTGCCGAAGGCCACGGCAAGCTCTGTTTTCAACATGGTTTTCACGCAGAAGGAAGCCTCTTAGGATCATTCTGGGATTTCCTCTAGTGTAGGGCCTTGAAGCCTAGTAAGCCTGGTTTCCTTGGGAGTGAAGAAATTTACATCTATCTGGTGGTCTGGGCACTTGGAATGGTGGCTAGAGGGAGGTCCAGGTGCACTGTTTGGGCCAGCGGGTCCTGTACGAGAGCAGGGTCCCCTTCTGTATCACCTATAGAGCTTTGGAAACAGTGTGGTTACTTTGGCCCCACCTCCCACTTACCGAATGAGAAACCACTGTGGTGGGTCCTAAGCACATATACCTTTAGGCAGTTCTATATGTGATTCTACTACTACTCTTCTTAAATACCACTATTACTCAAACTTTCTGTCCCTCAGAGGCTTTCTTTTTGTCTGTAGTCTTTCAACATTAAAAGAACTATAGACCTGCATAATTATGTACTCACCTAGTCTGGAGAGGAGGTTGTTTGTAAGTTTTCTTGTGGAAGCTAACTCTGTTTACATGTTCCTTCAGAGAATTATTTTCTTTAGCTTGTCCCCATGGTTTCAGTTTTCCTAGTTTAGGAGAGACAAAGATTTAAGATTCTTGTATTTATATTCCCATTTTTATTCTATTTTTATTCTATCTGGGACTACTTGCTCATTACCAATATTTTTACTTTGTTTTTATAGATATTTGCCAGTATAATTCTATTAGCTATAATTTCATATTCCACAGATAGAAATTGCATTTATGTCCAACTATTTAATCCTTGGAAAGTCACAGATAGTCCTAATACTACAAAAAAAATTTTTTTTAATGTTTCACTTATTTCTGAGAGACAGAGAGCAAGCGAGCAGGGGAGGGTCAGAGAGAGAGGGAGATACAGAATCAGAAGCAGGTCCAGGCTCTGAAATAGCTGTCAGCACAGAGCCCGACAGGGGGCAGGAACCCACGAACCGTGAGATCATGACCTGACCCAAACTCGGACGCTTAACCGACTGAGCCACCCAGGTGCCCCCCAAAATATCTTAATACTAAATCCGATTACACAGCACATTAACAAAAGTCATCACAACCAAGTAGTTTGTCCCAAGGTTGTTTTATGTATTTAACATTATAAGGTAGTATTTCATCTATGCAGTATGTTATTACTGTCAGCTAGTAAAAAGTATTTGGAATGGAATGAGTGGGACTACTTTGTTAGCTTTAGAACTGGGACCAGATTTCCAAATGAGTATACTTTTACTTTATTTGTATATTTCTCTGAGTGCCAAAGATTGTTATTTGCAATTCCCCCCCCCCGCCTTTTAAAGTTTATTTTCAGAGAGAGGGAGGGAAAGAGAGAATCCCAAGCAGGTTCTTCACTGTCAGCACAGAGCCCAACTCTGGGCTCTAACCCACAAACCCCAAGATCATGACCCGAGCCAATACTAAAAGTCTGATGCTTAACTGCCTGAGCCACTCAGGTGACCCTGCAGTTTCCCATTTTATGAAAAAGATCTTCACACCCATCTTACCATTTGATCCTTTAAAAAATTGAAAATAAAAATTAAAAAATTTTAATGTTCATTTTTGATGTGCGAGAAGGGGGAAGGGCAGAGAGAGAGGGAGAGGCAGAATCCAAAGCAGGCTCCAGGCTCTGAGCTGTCAGCATAGAGCCCGGTATTGGGCTCAAATTCAAAATCCATGAGTGAGATTATGACCTGAGCCCAAGTCAGAGATCTACCTGACTGAGGCACCCAGGCACCCCTCATTTGATCCTTTTAGTAACTGCTGACATAGTATTTATTTTTCCTTTCCTTAAGGAACTAAGTGACTTATCTAGGGTATAAAAATACTAAGCAGCACAGATGAAACTCTAAGCCAGGTTTTCTGTTGTTAGTAGAAATTACTGGTGGCCAGAGCTATTGCCTAAATACTTTCTGAGCACCTGATATGTGCTAAAAACTTTTCTGAGTACTGGGGATGTAGCAGTGAACTAAGCAGTCAAAAATCATTGCTCTTTTGGGCTTACTCTCCAGTGGTAGAAGTGGATTATAGTCAGGTAACATGTATCAGGTAGAGTACGAGTTATGAAGAAATAGAAAACAGTGGGGGAGGCAAGGGAGGTAAGCCCTCTGAGTTGGTGACAGTTGAGAGGATGCTGCATTAAAACAAGGGAGCAAGCTGTCCAAAGGCCAGTGGGACTAGTATTCCAGGTGGAGCAGAGGGATAACAAGTTCAAAGACCTAGAGGTGGGAATGAGTTCAGTCTGTCTGAGGAGGTGAAATACCAGTGTTATTGGCACAAACTCTGGAGAGGAGGTGATAATCAACTTGGGGGAATTATGAGAACCCTTAGGAGGTTCTGAGCAAAGCAGTGACATGCTCTGATCTGTTTTTCAGGTTGGAGTGGGACCAAGAGGCTACTCTAAAAGTCCCCAAGAGATGATGACAACCTGGATGAAAGGGACTTGCAGTGGAGGATGAAAATATTTGGGGTCAAAGATCTGTATCAGAGGTAGAGCTGAAATGACCAGATGATGCACTAGGCATGGGGTCTGAGAGAGTGAGGAGCCCGAGGACTCCTAGGTTTCTCCCTGACAATTCAGTAGATAGAGGTGCTAGGGCCACATATGGGAGGGTGAGCTGCGGGATGAGAGGAAAGTAGTTTTGCTTTGGGACTACAACTGACTTACCTCTAATTAAGATTTGTTTAGTAATTTAAACACTATTGGAAAAACATGGTTTGTGGGAAGTCTTATTGTTTAAATTTTAGAATCACTGAAAGATCACATTAAGTACTGCTATTTTATTTTATTTTTTTTTTTTTTTAAATGTCTTATTTATTTCTAGGAGAGAGAGAGAGAGACAGCGTGAACAGGGGAGGGTCAGAGAGAGAGGGAGTCACAGACTGAAACAGGCCCCAGGCTCTGAGCTGGCAGTCAGCACAGAGCCCGACGTGACGCTCGAACCCACGAACCGTGAGATCATGACCTAAGCGAAATTCGGACGCTTAACCGACTAAGCCACCCAGGCGCCCCAAAGTACTGCTATTTTAAATAGATACACAAATACTTTAATATATGCCCAATTTATATGGGCATTCATATGGCCAATAAAGGTCCCAGGTTGTTAGGGGCACCTGGGTGGCTCAGTCAGTTGAGCGTCCGACTTCAGCTCAGGTCATGATCTCAAGATTCATGGGTTCGAGCCCTGTGTCAGGCTCTGTGCTGACAGCCAGCTCAGAGCCTAGAGTCTGTTTCAGATTCTCTATCTCGCTCGCTCTCTGACCCTCCCCTGCTCACGCTGTCTCTCTCACTCAGAAATAAATAAAACGTTTAAAAAAAAAAAAAAAAAAAGGTTGTTGAATTGGTAGATTCCAGCATGGAGTCATTTGAAAGTTGTAAAGAAAACATTTATTTACCCATAGGCCAATTTCCAAGTTTCTTGATTTTGTCTGATATTTTATTTCTTTGCCAGAACACTGCTTAGAAGTTATGTCTTTGATTAACAAAAATTTAAGTGAATCAATTACTTAGTATTTGCTGAGTGGTATGGGCCCTAGTGGAAGGAATTCTAGGTGTTCAAGTATGGGAATCTTTCACATCCTCAGATTTGCACAACTATTTAAACTTAAGTCTTTGCACATCTTCTATCTCGGCATATTCCCACATACCTTTGTGTGGCTCGTAGTTGAGGGGACGAGACAGACTTGCTTTGAGATCAAATACTGGTTTCTTGTTGGAGACTGGAGTCTGCCCTGCCTCAGTTGTCAACTTGAATGGGGTAACAACTACAAAACCAAAGAACAAAATCCCAGGGCTTAATTAGAACAAAGGTCTATGAAGTTTTTTATTGAAGTACCACTTCTCAATGTTAAGAATATAATCTATATCAATAGTCTCAAACATGTAGGGTTAAAAAGGAAAAGGGGAAAAAAGAATAGCCTAGGAAAGCTAACCACTGAGATTTGCTTCTCTTGTGACCAGCTCCCTGAATAGTCTCATTATTATGGTATTTCCTAGGATCAGCTGGGTATTGAAAATCCGGTCTTAAAAAACTGGGTAAATTTTCAGTCTGTGTCCCTGATATTATTTACCACTTAAAAATATTATATATTAGTAGTAACATTTTCATTCACATAAACAGATATAAAGTCTGCAAGGAACCTTATCACATACAGATGAAAATATCTGTGGCTCTAGTTTTTTAATAAAAGTTATTTAAAAATGTGAATTCTCATACCATAAAGTTAATATACCAAGATGGTAGGACTCAGCCAAATATCTGCTACAGTTGGGCACATTTTATAATTCTTTCCCATCACAGGCTATACTTAGGCTATTGTCCTATGTTAGCACTTGCACGTATATATGAATAAACAACCAGGATCTGATCTAGGACCACCCACTTAAACCAGAGAAGCACAAAACCCCTGTGCTTAAGTGATCCCACTGTGTCACTACCAGGTGCCGGTGGTGGTGGGGAAAACACTGGGGCTGTCCACAATGCTGATGAGAATTTAAATGGGTACAGTTCAACCTGTACAGCGGCCATCTGCAGCCCTGCGAACCAGCAGTCCACCCTGTGTCTGCAGAAGCTCTTGTACGTGTATGGGAGACATGGTTAATAAGAATGGTACTAACACTATGCGTAAAAACAAAAGTTGGAAATATCCACATGTCCATGAGCAGTTAACACAGATAAGTTGAAGTATCTCCATACTAGTGAAGATGAACAAACTTTAGCTAATTTATCAAAATGGATGGTTCTTGAAACATACTGAGTGAATGAAGCAAATCATAGGAAAAAAAGAATCATATAATTTTATTTCCTTTACATAAGGAAAAACTTTCTGATAGTTGGGGGAAAAACTATGCCACCCTAACTGGAGACACCCCTGAATTACCATGAGGAGAAAGCTCAGAATATGGTGAACATTTAGTTTCTGCCTCATGTTTTTATCTGTGAGCATTTGTGAGTCCGTTCTCATTATGAGGTAAGTGGCTGCTACTCAGTTGACGCCAGCTCTCTGTAAAATAACACAGTCGTTTCTTAGCCAGGTCCACTCAATTTTTAGCACTGCCCTCTGCCTAGTCCCTTTTGTTCCACACTGTAAGAAGATTTAGAATATTATGTGGATGGGTGCCTGGATGGTTCAACTGAGCATCTGACTTTGGCTTAGGTCATCATTTCGTGGTTCGTGAGTTTGAGCCCCACATCCGGCTTGCTGCTGTCAGCTCACAACCAGCTTTGGGTCCTCTGTCCCCCTTTTGCTACCCCTTCCCCTGCTTGCGCTCTCTCAAAATAAACATTTAACAACAACAAAATATGATGTCATATGGAATGTTTGCTTGCTTATGTAAATTAACAGAATGGGAATTAAAGAGTTCATTTAGAGGAGGAATCATAAACTTAACTGTCCCCACCATTTTGAACTCTTTTAAAATGTAGTTGTCAGCCTCACTATCTTTAAGGTATCGAGAAATTCTCAAGAGTCTCCCCACTGATTATCACTGTAAAGCTCCTGCTGGATTGCTCTAGTCTCAGGGAAGCTGGCAGCCCTTTCTTTGTGATCAAGGCTCTTTAGGAGGACTCTTGGGAGAATCTTGACACACTCTGTTCTAATACAAGCCTCAATCTGCTTGTTGGGATTTTTTTTTTTTTTTTGAATTTCATACTGCTATTGCAGTATTCTGTTGAAAACCAACTGGTCATTGTAGGTGCTAATTAAGTAGACTGTGTGTGGAAGAGTATCTACATGGCTTATTCTGGCCCACTATCTACTGGCCCATAGTGTGGCATTTATTTCATGAATTCTGGGATCCTGTTAGTTTCAGAGTCCCGGAGGACCAGAGGCTGTAATGAATACCCTGATCCTCCTCCTAATCCCTGAGTCTGGAACGGGACTGAATGCTCTTCAGGGAGGGTTAGCATCTTAGGACTCCTTGTAGACAAGAGGGAGTCCTCTGGCAGATAATTTTTTTTTTTTTAATTTATTTTTTTTTTTTGGTTTGTGTGTCTGGCATTTTCCTCACCAATATAAAATGAAAAATATGCCATAGTAAAATTTTTGCTTTTGTTTTTATGGATATGGAAAAGCTTAAAGTAAAAAGATATAATACTTAATTTCAGGAAGTTACATGGCTTAAAGATGAACCAAAGTTTTTGTTCTGTTTACCAGAAGCAGAATTCCCCTTTGTGGTCTTCAGCTTGCATGTCTGAAGCACAGCCTGGCCTTTTGGGGTACTCCCAGCCATGGTCACATGTGGAGACTTCCTGGCTGGAGTCTTGGTCAATGACCATTTATGCTCATTATCTTTGGTAGTGGCTGAAAACCTAAACAGGACAGTGGAGTACAAGATATTAGTGCTTTATGTCAAGAGTAACTTGTATCAAACACACACCTATCCATCACCAAAGAGCAAAAGGGGTCAATAAATACTTATGTGAATGAACCTCTTTTGCAGAATAAACATTTGAAAACACTGATACTAAAGCAAATCATTTGTCAACCTTTTTGGTAAAATATGGTTTTATATTCTCTGCTTTCCTTGCCTTGGCCAAAAACAGGACAAGGCAAAGCTCAAAGGAGCTGCCTGTGGGGCTCAAGTTACAGTTTAGGGAGTACTTTCTCCACCTGAAGATAGCAAATCAGAGGGAACAGGAGACTGCTATGCCAAGTAACTGATGGGAACAGATCTTACATCTTCCTAGAAGAATGCCATTCATTTGAATTGTACGTAGCCCATTTTCTACTTCTAGCAAATTGCCATAAAGGTATTTCATTGTTTCTATGATGCATATTTTCTATATTAATGTCTGAAATCGAGATATGTTTAATAATTAGCAACACATCATAGCTGGCAGTGATTTTTTTTTTTAAATGTTTATTTTTGAGAGGAAGAGAGCACTATAGGAGGGGAGGCAGAAGAGAGAGGGAGACAAAGAATCGCAAGCAGGCTCTGCATCATCAGCACAGAGACCAATGTAGGGCTCGAACTCACAAACCATGAGATCATGACCCGAGCTGAGACCAAGAGTTGGACACTCAACCCATTGATCCACCTAGGCGCCCTGGCAGTAATTTTTCTTAGTGGTTCAGAAGATAATGGTGAACCTCTGGTTGATAGGGTCTTAGATTCAATGAAATTCAGAAATGACAGATACAAGTATACATGGTGGTGGGGTTTAACAGACAAGACCCTCTGGACTTCTAACTAAAGATGTAGTGGTAATCCTGAATCCACACTCTAAATTATTACAAAACATTCTATAGCACTGTTAAGACACTGCAGTGTAGCAAGGACTTGCCCCTGACCATGTGGTTCTTAAGTAGTATTAAATACAATCAGAACTGCCAAGTAGTTCATAGGTTGGGGGAAGTGTTTCCAGGCACCAGGTCTATTAGATGCTGCAAATGCCCTTGAAAAAGGAGAGAAGAGGGATACGTGGCTGGCTCATTTGGTAGAGTGTGTGACTCTTAATCTCAGGGTGTGGGTTTGAACACCACATTGGGCTTGGAGATTATTAAGAATAAAATCTTAAAAAAAAAAAACCAAAAACAATGTTTTTGTATTAAAGAAAAGGGGCCTGAACATCTTCATCTCTGTGATAGTTATAATTGGTGGCTCTCTTGCTATCAGGAAAGGCACAAGAAAATACAGGGATCAATAAGGCATGATAGATGTGACACTGCAGTCCCCAATCAATGGGTTACAATATTTCTACTTTAGGACGAATCAATTTAGTTCACTGCACTGAGAGACTTTCTGTAGGAATTTAGCTTCAACTTTACATTTAAGTCAATGAAAAAATTTCTCTTTAGAGATCTGTACAGGCATGCATTGAACTAATAAAATGAATATCCATTTATATCTTTTATGGACCAAATGTGAGCTTAGAGAAATTCGATAAAAGAATACGGAACACAAATATAAAGAAAAAAAGATTAGAACTTATAAAAACCATCTGTTGATCTTTCTCTTCTGATCCTCTTTGCCTTCTTTTTCATCAAGAAAGAAACAAATTTGATGTCATCTACCTGAAATGTATAGGAAGCAGTAAAGCTTTGAGACCTTGTCCTTGATTATATTTTGGAGCTCTTCTTACCTGACGTTCATTTTAGTTGCTGATAGAACAGGACGCTTGGTGGGCCCCTTCCCGCACAAGGTGCTGCGGCCTGTGGCCCCGGAGGGCCGGCCCTGTGAGCGGCGCTGGCTGGTAGGAGTACAAGCCACAGGGAATCTTCCCCGGAGAGGAACTGGGGTCACCACCATTCCCTTAGTGACGGGCGGCTTCTGAAGAAAGATACCCAAAACCTTGTTCAAGTTTGGCTTCTTAGTGTTGTCTCCAGAGCACCCCCATTCATTCCTCTGTTACATCCCCACTTTTAACCCCACTTGTTAGCTTTCCTTCTCACCACCTCATCCTATTCCTGACAGGTGGGCTGGGCACTGCCCTGCACCTGTATTGCTATGATAACTGAGTTAGGAGTAACTTCTGGTTGTGCTGAGTAATGTGTGACAGAAAGCCTTTCCAAGCTGCCATGAAGCCAGGTATTAATCTGACTAGAGAATGTGGCTAAATAGTCCCCTGTGGCCAGAAAGGAGGATAAGTAGCTTCTCTTGGACATGTGGTATCTCTGAGAAGGTGATATGCAGTTTACTCAATAAACTTGAAGAACCACCTATTATATAATTAGCATGTGGAATCTACAACTAACTACACCCCTACTCCCACTACTCTCTAGTGGTTTCTTAAAGTTCTTTAAGAACAAAACAAGGGGCACCTGGGTGGCTCAGTCGGTTAAACGTCCGACTTCGGCTCAGGTCATGATCTCATGGTTTGTGGGTTTGAGCCCCGCGTCGGGCTCTGTGCTCAGAGCCAGTTCAGAGCCTGGAGCCTGTTTCAGATTCTGTGTCTGTCTCTCCCCTGTTTACACTTACTCTGTCTTACTCACAAAAGTAAAGATTAAAAATAAAAAATTATAAAACAAAAAACAAATGAGGGACGGAGGGAAATGCTCCCTTTCAAATGGCGGGGAGGGTCCTCATGCCCGATCTCTTTAGATATTGTCAAGGCACACAGAATAACAAGGTTTTCCCATCACTAGTTTAAGCTGTGTTGCCAGCGGAAGAAATACAGCTTTGTTAACTGACAACAGTGGTCAGACTACTTAAATTGTTAAGACAGAAAAATGTTCATTATATCTTAGGAAATACAAGCAGCAAGAGAATTATGTTAACTTCTCACCTCAACATACAAGCAGAAGAGATTCCAATGTGAGACAAAGTTAAAACCAAAATATTTAGTAAGTACACATCTGTACCTTAAGCCGAGAGCCCAGGTTAGATGTAACAGGCACACTCTTCTATTTAACCACACTGTTAATGCTGCCTTCTACCTGTCTGCCAAGATTCCCAGTTCCCACCCTGTGTCTCCTCACAGTTCACCTGGTGTCAGGACCATCAACTCTACGTCTTTGTTTGAGCAACTTATAATGTAGAAATGATTCTACTAGCCCTAACCAATCTTTCTGACTTTTTCTTCAGGTACAATATTATACCACTGATTCTAATAGTACTAGTTCATGTTGTTAGCAATGCATGTAACCAGTTCCTTTCTTTTATCAATAAAAATTCTCTTTGGTCCTAACAAAGAGCCCAGTCATACCTATACACAAAAATGTGGATTAAGGATTAAACACAGAGGAAAATAATAAAAGCGGTCATTTTTATGACTTTGAAACAGGATGGGCATAGCAAAAAAACAGACCCTTAAAAGGAAAAGGTGGATAAACTTAAAAAAAAAAAAAAAACAAAAAACTTTCACAAGATAAAAGACACCATTAATATAGTTAAAAGATAAACTGTAGGAAAGTATTCATGATATAGCATTAATATAAATGGATAATGACTGCATAAAATTTGAGAAAATAAATTCACCAAAAAACCCCAGCCAATTATAACATATAAACATATACTGATCAAAGAAATGACAATTCAGTTGGAATTTTTCCACATATTAAAAAAGATTTTAAGATTTCATCATTTCTACTATTGGTAAAATAAACAAGCATCTTGGCGCACAATGTTTCTTTTTATTTTTTAATTTTTTTTTAAATGTTTTTTTTTTTAATTTATTTCTAGGAGAGAGAGAGGACAGAGAGAGAGAGAGAGACAGCGTGAGCACGGGAGGGTCAGAGAGAGAGGGAGTCACAGACTGAAACAGGCTCCAGGCTCCGAGCTGGCAGTCAGCACAGAGCCCGACGCGGGGCTCGAACCCACGAACCGCGAGATCATGACCTAAGCAAAAGTCGGATGCTTAACCGACTAAGCCACCCAGGCGCCCCACAATGTTTCCGATTTTGTAGAAAGCCTTTGGTAACTAAGTCAAATAGGTCTCACTGCTTAATCATCAAAGTCAAGATTCTGTCTAGGACCTCTGCTTATTATTATCCTAGACTATCCAGTGATCAATCCCAAAACATGTCTACTGTCAAGAAAAACTTCCTATCAGCTATGGTGATAGATCTATTCCTTCTACAGTGGAGAGTGGACATGAGATTTTAGAACTAAACTCATTCAGATGGGGCAGTAAAAAATAATTTGCTCATGTATTCAACACATCTTCAGGGCTACACTCAAGTTTATGATTGAGGTAGTTGTTCTGCCCTTAATTTTTACCTGGAAAATTCACTTACTCATATTATGTAGTATTATAGAAAACTTGGCTTTCAATCAAGTACTTAAGTAGACCTAGCTTCATGGTAAGGAAAATGAGTGGCCTTGCTGCAGACATATTTGCAGCCAGCTCCTGCATGTGCAGAACAAAGGAACTAGATGTTTACTTTCTGTAAATGATCAGTATGGACCTCCTGTCCAGGATTCAACGGTGAATGTAGTGATACCTGGCCCTTGCTAAAATTTAAGATAATGTTATGGGCATACTGAGTATCTTTTCTCTGATTCTCCACCCACACTGTTAGATGGAGGCATTCAAATGCAATGGCTTGGCTTTGTCATTACTAGCTGGTTGATCAACAATATCTTCGACTATGTAACAGTGGTTTCATAGTTTAAGTGAATGTTTCTTACTGTAGATTCAGCTTCTCACTAAGAAGTTTATGGTTTAAAACTTTTTTTTAATATTTATTTTTGAGAGAGACAGCGTGTAAGCAGGGGAGGAGCAGAGAGAAAGGGAGACACAGAATTCAAAGTGGGCTCCAGGCTGTGCAGTGTCAGCACAGAGACTGACTTGGGGCTCGAACTCACCAACTGAGATCATGACCTGAGCTGAAGTTGGATGTTTAACCAACTGAGCCACCCAGGCGCCCTTTTAAAAAATTTTTTAAATTCATCACCCAATGTGTTTCTCTATTGGCATTTGTATCAGAAAACTCAACACGGGAGGTGCCTGGGTGGCTTAGTTGGTTAAGCGTCCGACTTTCGCTCAGGTCATGATCTCGCGGTTCGTGGGTTCGAGCCCCGCGTCGGGCTCTGTGCTGACTGCCAGCTCAGAGCCTGGAGCCTGTTTCAGTCTGTGACTCCCTCTCTCTCTGACCCTCCCCTGCTCACGCTGTCTCTCTCTCTCTTTCCTAGAAATAAATAAAAATATTTAAAAAAAAAAAAAAAAAAGAAAAGAAAAGAAAACTCAACACGGAGTTACTGATAGTCAGATGCCACCGAAGCACCCATCTTGTTCTGCCCCTTTTAAATCAATTTTATACTGTTTTGTGTTGTAATACCACAGATTACCTCCAATTATTTTTGAGAAATAAGTAGGTTGTATGTATTCTTAAATTCGAAAATGTTTCCCAGCCCTCTCAGTGGCACCTCTTTTATACCAGATACCATGTAAGACAGTAACAGGAAGTTATCGACTCATTGCTCTGGTAACTCAACTTCGAGGTTGATTTCTTCACCTTTTCTTACATGAAGGGACCTGGAGTCCAGCAAAATCTGGACAAAGGGGCCCCCGGGAAGCTCAGTTATCAGGAAGCCTTAAGTTGGCCATTGCAAGCCATTCTTTTTCCTTTAGGTTAGATACAGAGAAAGAAGATGGCTTCGCCCATGAATCAGTCCATCCTCAACAAAGATAATAAGCACAATGTGTGAATGTTGAAGACAGAACAACTTATTGGCACTTTGGAATTCATTCTCTTTATGTTTATTTATTTTTGAGAGAGGAGAGAGAGCGAGAGTGCGAATAGGGGAGGGCAGAGAGATGGAGACACAGAATCCAAAGCAGGCTCCAGGCTCTGAGCTGTTAGAACAGAGCCTGACGCAGGGCTCCAACTCACAAACCGCGAGATCATGACCTGAGCCAAAGTTGGATGCTTAATCAACTAAACCAACCAGGCGCCTCTGGAATTCATTCTTTATAGTGAGGTCTCCCTGTTTTATTTAGAGAGTTTTGAAAATTTTTATGGTGGGGGGAAGCAATTTCAGATAATAAATATACATTAAACTCAAATCCATTTCAATGGTAGAGTAATAAAAAGCTGGCTGTATTAGCTACGGTACCAACATTAAAATCAGTACCATTAACATAATTTTAGAGGCACTAGGCTGACTCACTTGGTAAAGCATGCAACTCTTGATCTTGGGGTTGTGAGTTCGAGCCCCATGTCGGGTGGAGAGATTACTTAAAAATAATAAAAAATAAAAGTACACAATTTTATCAGCATACCTTCAGTTCATTAAATGAATTGTGTTCTTCAAAATGTTTCTTTTTTCTCTCAATATATTGATCAATGGACTCCATTTCCTTAAAACGAGCCTCATGAAGCTTCTTAAAATCTAGAATGTTCCCCAAAATATGAAAATTAATAACAAGACAAACCCATTTATTCACCTTCCCTTTGTCTTTGTTAACACTTATTTTCTTCTCTGCATCCCTGTCAACTTCAACATCACTGTTGCTAAAATTTTAATTTCAAATCTTTTAGTTCTTGGAAAATCAGGGATAAATTATACTCATCTCATAACCTATCAAACACCATTTTACCATTGTCGATTTCACTCCTGACATTTTGGTTTAATCCAGAGAATAAGAGTAACATGTTTGTTCTCTCCCCTCACCAATGAATCAAATGACAGCCTTTCCTTAATCATAAATTTGACATTTTATAATGCTTAGAAAGTTTGATAGCAAGGTTTGGCAAACCTTTTCTGTAAAGGGTCAGACAGTAAATATTTTTGTCTTTGGGGCCACATATGGTATGATATCTATCTTTATACACACACACACACACACACATTTATTTTTATAACCCTTAGCTTAAGGGTGTTAAGACAGGCCAGGGTGGGCAGTACTTGGCTGACCCCTGCTTTGTGCTATTCTGATTAAAAATATTCTAGGGACGCTGGTTAGAGATTTTAAAGTCATGTGTTCAAGCCACATGTTGAATGTAGAGATTACTAAAAAAAAAAAAAAAAAAAAAATTAAAATAATAAAATACATATAAAAAATTAAAAAAATATTCTGATCAATTATATACCTTTTTAATATATATTGAGCAGCATTCTGAGTACTGTAAACATATAATACTCAACATTCTATGTACTGGGCAATAGAGAACAATTAATTACATGTTTAGATAGGGAGTCCCTTAAACTTACAACTGAGAAACAAATTTAGGGACCTTAGACTGGCTCAGTTGGTAGAACATGCGACTCTTGATCTGGGGGTCATGAGTTCAAGCCCCATGCTGGGGATAGATTACTTAAATAAATTGAGAAAAAAAATTACAAGGTGGGCAATTGTGCCAAGTACTTTATAGACATTCATTCTCAGGTATTTACTGAATACCTGCTACATGCTAGTTGCTATGTTAGGTAATTTGGTCTCAATCTATATATAAGCATACCTTGTGGTACTGTACTTTAATTGCCTTTCACAAATACTGGGTTTTGTTTTGCTTTTAAAAATTGAAGGTTTCTTGCAACCCTGTGAAGCATCATTTTTCCATCCATATTAGCTCACTTTGTGTCTCTGTCACATTTTGGTAATTATTGCAGTATTTGTTATGGTGATGTGTGGTCAGCAATCTTTGATCTTACTACTGTAATTGTTTTGGGGCACAGTTGGGGCATCACAAACTGTGCCCATATAAGATGGCAAACTTAATAAATGTATGTATTCTGACTGCTCGACCAACCAGCAGTTCCCAATCTCCCTCTCCTTGGGCTTCCCTATTTCCCAAGACACAACAATTAGGCCAATAACCTCACAAATGACCTTTAAGTGTTTAAGGGAAAGGAAGAATTGCATACTTCTCACTTTAAAAACTAGAAGTGATTAAGATTAGTGATGAGGGCATGTTGAAAGCTGAGATAGGCTGAAACCTAGGCCTCTTGCACCAATTATCCAAGTTGTGAATGCAAAGGAAAAGTTCTTGAAGATTAAAAGTGCTACTCCAATGAAAAGATGTATAATAAAGCAAAACAGCCTTTTTACTGATATGGAGAAAGTGTGAGTGGTCTGGAAAGAAAAATCAAACTAGCCTGCATTCCCTTAAGCCAAAGCCTAACCCAGAGCAAGGCCCTAACTCCAGTCAATTCTATGAAGGCTGAGAGAGGTGAGGAATCTACAGAAAAAAGTTGGAAGCTACCAGAGGTTGGTTCATGAGGTTCATATTTACTCCATGTCATGACAAGGTAAAGCAGCAAATGCTGACAGAGAAGCTGCAGCAAGGTATCCAGATCTAGCTAAGATCATTGATGAAGGTGGCTACACTTATCAACAGATCTTCAATGTAGATGAGACAGCCTTCTATTGGAAAATGTCATCTAGGACTTTCATACCTAGACAGAGGTCAAAGCCTGGCTTTAAAGCTTCAAAGGACAGGTTGAATCTCTCATTAGAAGTAACTGCGGTGGGGTGCCTGGGTGGCTCAGTTGGTTAGGTGTCTGACTTTAGCTCAGGTCATGACCTTGCAGTTTGTGAGTTAAAGCCCCATATTAGGCTCTGTGCTGACAGCAGCCTGGAGCCTGCTTCAGATTCTGTGTCTCCCTCTCTCTCTACCTTCCCCTGCTCCGTCTCTTTCTCTCTCTCTCAAAAATAATAAACATTAAAAAAAAAAGTTACTTCGGGACATCTGTGTGGCTGAGTTAGCGTCCGACTTTGGCTCAGGTCATGATCTCATGGTTGGGTGTATTTGAGCTCCACCATTGGGATCTGTGCTGACAGCTCAGAGTGTGCTTTGGATCCTCTGTCTCCCTCCCTCTGCACCTACCCCACTGATGCTCTGTCTCTCTAAAATAAAAGTTAAAAGAAAAAAGTTACTGAATGGGGTGCTTGGGTGGCTCAGTTGGTTAAGTGTCTGACTCTTAATTTCAGCTTAGATCATGATCTCAGTTTTTGAGTTCAAGCCTTACATTGGGCTCCATGCTGACAGGACAGAACCTATTTGGGGATTCTCTCTCTCCCTTTCTCTGCCCCTCCCCTGCTTGTGCTTTCTCTATTAAAAAAAAAAAAAAAAAAACAAGTCACTGCAACCACTGATTTGAAGTTCAAGCCAACGCTTATTTACCATGTGAAAATGCTAGGCTTTTAAGAATTTGGGGTGCCTGGGTGGTGGCTCAGTTGGTTAAGCATCCGATTTCAGCTCAGGTCATGATCTCCTGGTTCGTGGGTTCGAGCCCTGCATCGGGCTCTGTGTTGACAGCTCAGAGCCTGGAGCCTGCTTTGGATTCTGTGTCTCTCTCTCTTTCTGCCCCTCCCCCACTTGCACTCTCTCTCTCAAAAATAAACATACATTAAAAAAAAATTATACTGGGGCGCCTGGGTGGCTTAGTCGGTTAAGCGTCTGACTTTCACTTAGGTCACGATCTCGCGGTTGGTGGGTTCGAGCCCCGCGTCGGGCTCTGTGCTGACTGCCAGCTCAGAGCCTGGAGCCTGTTTCAGATTCTGTATCTCCCTCTCTCTCTGACCGTCCCCTGCTCACGCTGTCTCTCTCTCTCTCCTAGAAATAAATAAAAATATTTAAAAAAAAAAAAATTATACTACACTTACTCTGCCTATGGTCTAAAAATGGAACATAGCCTAGATGACATCACACCTGTTTACAACATGATTTACAGAGTATTTTAAGCCCACTGTTGAGATGTACTTGCTCAGGAAAAAAAAAAAAGATTCCTTTAAAAGAGTGACTGTTCATTGGCAATGCACCTGGTCAACCAAGATCTCTGTTGGAGATATACAACAAGATTAATGGTTATTTTGGTATTTTCTTTTTTTTCCTAATGCTTATTTATTTTTGAGAGAGAAGCAGAGCATGAGGGGCAGAGAGAGAGAGGGAGACACAGAACTGAAGCAGGCTCCAGGCTCTGAGCTGTCAGCACAGAGCTCAGCACGGGGCTTGAACTCACCAGCCGTGAGATCATGACTGGAGCTGAAGCCAGCCACTTAAGTGACTGAGCCACCCACGTGCTTCAGATTAATGGTATTTTAATGCCTGGTAACATAACATCCATTCTGCAGCCTGTGGATCAAGGAATCATTTAGACTTTCAAGTCCTATTTGAGAAATACATTTTGTTTTGTTTTTTAATTTTTTTTAAATGTTTTATTTATTTCTGAGAGAGAGAGACAGTGTGAACAGGAGAGGGTCAGAGAGACAGGGAGACACAGAATCTGAAACAGGCTCCAGGCTCTGAGCTAGCTGTCAGCACAAACCCACGAACCTTGAGATCATGACCTGAGCTGAAGTCAGTCGCCCAACCGACTGAGCCACCCAGGCGCCCCGAGAAATACATTTTGTAAGCTATAGCTGCCAGAGACAGTTAAATTCCTCTGATGGACCTGGGCAAAACTGAAAATCTTTTGGAAAAGATGCACCATTCTAGATACCATTAAAAACATCTGTGATTCATGGCAAGTAATCAAAATATCAACACAGGTTTGGAAGAAGCCAATTCCAACCCACAAGGATGACTTTGAGAGAACTGCAGTGGAGGAAGTGACTGCAGATGTGGAAACAGCAAGAGAACTAGAATAAATGGAGCCTAAATACAAATGACTGAATGGCTGCCATCTCATGATACAACTGTAATGGGTGAGGAGTCACTTCTTATGGGTAAGAAAGTGGCTTCTTGAGATGGAACCTACTCCTGGTGAAGATGCTGTGAAGACTGTTGAAATGACAACAAAGGACTTAGAATATTCCATAAACTTAGCTGATAAAGCAGCAGCAGGGTTTGAGAAGATGGACTCCAGTTTTGAAAGAACTCTATTATGGGTAAAATATTATCCAACAGCATTCATTGCATGCTACAGAGAAGTCAATCATGAAAGGAAGTCAACTGATAAGGCAAACTGCACTATTGTCTTATTTTTAGAAGCTGCCATAGCCAGGCCAACTGCCACACCAATCATTCAATAGCCATCAATACCAAGGCCAGACCCTCTACCAGCAAAAAGATTACTACTCACTGAAAGCTCAGATGATGGTTAGCATTTTTTAAGCAATTTTAAAGGATTTTTTTTAAAGGATTTTTAAAGCAAATTTAAAGGATTTTTAAATTAAGATATGTATATGGTTTTGAGACATAATGCTATCACACACCTGACAGACTAGAGTACAGGGTCAACATTAACTTTTACATGCACAGGGGGAACACACTCATTTGACTCACTTTACTGCAATAATTGCTTTATTGCTGTGGTGTGGAACTGAAGCCACAATATCAGGTATGTCTGTATCAACCTGATGAAACAGGTGGTCTCAGAGTTAGAAGATGATAGAATGAGGATGCAAGCCCCAGTTCCAGCATTCAAGCTTTCAGCTGTTGTGGTGCACCGCCTATCTGGCATTAGACAGAAGGGGCCAACTATTACTTTGTTTCTTTGTGTGCAAAACTTACTTGGAGTAGTGTTTATAGTTCTTTTATTTTTTCCAGGTTTGGAAAATCCATCTGTGTAGAGAGGCTTCTTTTTTACTGAAGGTACCTTTGAATCTTCATTACCTGAATCCAAAGATACACAAATGAAGAAAGATTTCAAAACAAGTTCTTCCAATTTAGAAATACCTAGAAGTTAACATGGGGCATTTTCACTTGATGGGGTTGGCCAAAGTGGTGGAAAAAATGAGCACAAAGAATTATAGCATCACTACAATTTTAGCTCATAAGATTCAAGTAGGAAGAAATGTTATGCTTCCCATATAGAAATTATATAAATATATCAGAAAATTTTTTTTAAATGTTTATTCATTTTTGAGAGACAGAGAGAGACAAAGTGTGAGTGGGGGAGGGTCAGAGAGAGAGGGAGACACAGAATCTGAAGCAGGCTCCAGGCTCTGAGCTGTCAGCACAGAGCCTGACGCGGGGCCCGAACCCACGAACCGTGAGATCATGACCTGAGCCGAAGTCGGATGCTCAACCGACTGAGCCACCCAGGCGCCCCTAAATATATCAGAAATTTAAAAACATTCTTTCAAAAATTTGCTATAAACAGATTATGGTTTATAATAAGAACAAAACAATCACAAAATCCTGGGACACCTGGCTGGCTCAGTCAGTGGAGAGTGCTTGACACTTGATGTTGGGGTTGTAAGTTCAAGTACCACATTGGGGCATAGAGATTACATAAAAAAAAATCTTAAAAAAAAAAAAAAATCACACAATCCCACCAATGGAAGAAACACCATTAGCATTTTGGCTTATTTCCTCAGGCCCTCTGCTTCTATACTTGTTTTGTTCTTTACATCTAGCTGAAATCATGGTGTATATATTTGTGATTTTCCCTCACTTATAACCACTTTCCAAGTTCTGCCATCTTTTCAATTTGAGGCAATCTACTACAAAATATCCAGAGGTGACTGGGTGGCTTAGTCAGTTAAGCATCCAACTTTGGCTCAGATCATGATCTCATGGTTAAGAAGTTCAAGTCCCACATCTGGCTCGGTGCTGACAGCAGGGATTCTCTCTCTCCTACTCTCTCTCTCAGTCCCTTCCTTGCTCTCTCTCAAAATAAACATTAAAAAAATATATATACATATATCCATCCAAGTAGGTTTTCAATAAATAGTACTTATAAGTATGTCACTTATCCTCAGGTCTCCCAATGCATCCATAAAATATAAAAGAATGAATGGATAGAGGAAGGAGGACTGTAAGGGCTTCTACTTGCACCTTGGCTCTAAAACCAGAAAGGAAAAGTTCCATGAAATGTAGGATATTTATGGACTCAGAGTCACTCCTCACTAGATACTTATTACAAATGGAAAAGTAGTAACTTCACAAAGGAGCAACTTACCAGGATGATAACCTGCTAACAAGCCACCACCTGTGCCTTCTATGGGTGCTGATGGGAGGACCACCCTGTGGGATTCCTACCCAAAGTGCAGGATCCAAATCTAACCCTCAGCACATATTAGACTAACCAAAGCAGAGGACTTCCAAAAGGGGCCTGTATTTAAAAATGTACACATCCTCGGAGCGCCTGGGTGGCTCAGTCGGTTAAGCATTCGACTTCCAACTCAGGTCATAATCTCACAGTTCATGGGTTCGAGCCCCACGTTGGGCTCTGTGCTGACAGCTAGCTCAGAACTTGGAGCCTGTTTCAGATTCTGTATCTCCCTCTCTCTGACCTTCCCCTATTCATGCTGTCTCTCTCTCTCTCCTAGAAATAAATAAAAACATTTTTTTAATATATTTTTTTAAATGTTTTATTTATTTCTAGGAGAGAGAGAGAGAGGGAGACAGCGTGAGCAGGGGAGGGTCAGAGAGAGGGAGTCACAGACTGAAACAGGCTCCAGGCTCTGAGCTGGCAGTCAGCACAGAGCCCGACGCGGGGCTTGAATCCACGAACCGCGAGATCATGACCTAAGCGAAAGTTGGACGCTTAACCAACCAAGCCACCCAGGCGCCCCAATAAAAACATTTTTTAAAAAATTTAAAAAATAAAAATAAAAGAAAGGGGAGAGAATGGAGTGCCTTGGGTGGCTCAGTTGGTTAAGTATCAGACTCTTGATTTTGGCTCAGGTCATGATCTCAGGGTTGTGAGTTCAAGCCCCACATTGGGCTCTGTGCTGGGTGTGAAGCCTATTTAAAAAGGAAAAAAAAATCCCTCAGGGTGTTTATTGAAAATTGCAGGCTAACAGGCTCAGTCAGACCTACAGAATCAGAAACTCTGCTTCTAGTGACTTAATAAGATATTCCAATTCTGGGGAAAAGGGAAGGCTCAGCATTAGAAATTCTGCATGTAACTAATCGGTGGATACCAGAATCGGTCATCTTCTATCTGTACTCCTCGGGCCCTGCCTCAGGTACCCAGATAGGGTTTCTGGGGGAAAGGTAACACCGAGACACTGTGGCAGTTGGTAGGACTCCTGAGTAATGAAATCACAAAGGATCAAGTCCTGCTAGGTTTGGGGGAACTCAAGTTTTCTGGCCTCATTGAAACAAACTTTGAGTTGAGAAAGTTTAAGCCAGAGGTTTTTAGAAGGTCAGAGACTAGCCAAAGTACACATTTATCATAATTAAAGGGGCCACCCCACTGGGAAGGTAGACTTTGCAGCTCCCTTTTAACTGTTTGGTTGAATAGGCAAAAGGTCTTTGTACCTGTGTGTGGAGTAGGCCAGAGGAAGTTGATGGATAAACATGGGCTCTCCTCATCAAGAAGCAATCAACTTCCCTAACCTTTCCAGCTATCCCTCTCACTCCGTTTTTCCACCATAGTACTGAAGATATATTGAAAGCTTAAACTTTTGCTTTTATTGCAGACACTTAGGAATTCTATAGCATGGTGTTATGGGTTGAACTGTGTTCCTCAAAAAGTTATGTTGAAATCTTAACTTGTAGTAACCATGACAGGACCTCAGGAAAAAGGGTCTAGTTTGTGGCAGTTTGTTATGGTGGTCCTAGGACATGAGCATACATGGCCACCCGAGGAATTTCAGGTTTTATTACTTATTTGGCATACTATCTGTTCCACCTTTTCCTGAGGAAACTGCATTCTCCTCTCCTTGGCTCTCGTCTGGTGGTGAAGGAACTTCTCCAACAGTTCTGAGATTCTGGTTTTCCTGCTTCCCTTGATTCTGGAATTCAGTGGGATCACTTATCTTCATCTCTAAATGATCCTGCTTCAGATTTAAAAAGAGAATGAATTATTTAAATAAGAAGTCACCACTGCCTTACAAAGATAGGAGCCTAAACTGAAAAGAGGCTGAAGGAAGACAATAAGATAATCAGGTTTCCAAGTGGCAGATTTGGCTCTTGAGAACGTGAATTTGGGAGTAGGACATACTAGGGATCATTGAAAAGCATAAATGGCAAGATTAGAACTCTTAGGGATAAGAAATTAACAAATCGTCTAAATGGATAGTCTAATGACCGAGGGACTATATAGCTAGAAAATAAAAATTATGACTGTGTCTTGTGAAGACAGATTTTAAAGAGAAGATACAAAAGAAGTATAAAATCAGAGTCCTCTCAAGGCAACTGAAGAAGCCTCTGGCTACTCATAGGATCATTCTGCTAAATGATCAACTAAAAAGTGATCACTAGGTCTGAGGCTAGCTGAAAAGGAAAAACAAAACAAAAGACTTATTTGATGCTGGTTTTTCTTTCCTTCTTGTTTACTACTCATCAGTTAAGGGAATACGTAATTAACTTTCATATTTATTCAACAAATACTTAATTTGTGCGTAACCCTTATTAGTGCTTCCTAAGTGGCAGTACCCAGGGTGTCATGAGGACCGGCTTGGACTCAGGTCTGAGCTTTTGTGGGGCTTACAGCATGCAGAGTTTACAACCATCTAGTATCATAAAGGAATTCAAGGAGAAAGCTTAAGAATACACCAATTTTGACAGAATGGGTGCCCAAAATGTGCACACTTCCATTCACCTGGGAGTGCGGGTTCCTGTGGACAGTCCCACGCCTTCTCCTCATTTTGGTGACATGGTCAACCAGTAACCTCTCAGCTTGTTCCTGGCTGCTCATCTGCACCTCAGCCTCATCACAAGAGGATGCACAAGTTTGACTTCCATCCTGAATAGAAAAACATTCATCTGCCATGTACTATTTTTAGAGTTATAATGTTCAGGAAGAATCAGAATTTAAGCTAAATAAGAAAACTATTTTACAAAAGGCAATTTTAATAGTCTCTTGAACTAAATTGTAGTCCAGGACAAGAATTCTAGAGTATTCCAAAAGAATCAATCATATTTAACAACCCCAGCTTGAAAAAAGTAGTGTAGGAAAGCATTCAAAGTTTTCTTAGTGTGAGTAATTAAGCAAATTACCATTTAATTTTCTGAGTATACACTATGTGCCAGGCAGCATGCTCTAATAATTACAGCTAATATCACTTCTCTACTGGACTAAGTGTTTATATGGGTTATCTCATTTATTCCTCAAAGTCTCATTTATTTCTCACAGATGAGAAAACTCAGAGTCCAAAGCAACTTCTTAAAGGCCAAATAAGAGAGTAAGATAAGAATGGCACCTGTACCACCATAAACTAAAAGAAAAGAGCTAAATTATCACAACAGTGATACAGATACCAGAAGATTACATACAGACTTGCTTGTATAAGAACTCATTGCGGGCCTGGGCAGCTCAGTCGATTAAGCATCTGACTCTTGATTTTGGCTCAGGTCGTGATCTTGCTGTTCGGGAGTTCAAGCCCCATGTTGGGCTTTGCACTAAGTGCAGGGCCTGCTTGGGATCTCGGTCTCTCAGTGCTTACCTACCTGCCTGCCTCACTCTGTCTCTGAATAAACAAACATTTAGGAAAAAAAAAAAAAGAACTCATTGTATGATAATGGCTGCACTTCATATTAATGGGGGAAGACTGACTCATTATTCAACACATGATACAGAGAAAACTATGCTTTTTATCTTTGTGAGGAGGACAAGGAAGCTTGGTTCTTTCACACCAAATGAAATATGGATGGGTAAAAGATTTAAATGTAAAAATGAAACCATAAAAGCACTAGGAAACAAAATAGGTGAATATATTATCGTAAGTATGAGGAAGGCTTTCTTAAACATGTTCTCTCACCTAAAGACTATAAAAGGAGAGGCTTGATTTGTTTTTGTTTTTTTTAAATAAATTTTAATGTTTTGAAATGAACTAATATTAAATACATATGGCTAAAAGAAAAAATCCAGTACTAAAGAAATTATGGTGGAAAGCAATTGCTTCTCTGCCCTACCCTTCCCATTTCTAGGGCTTAACTTCAGGTAGCTACCTGTATATCACTCATGATTTGCTGGTGGGATATTCATTTGTAGTGCCCCTTGCATGCTGAAATCTAGCTCCTCTGCCCACCTCTCACCTCCCATCCCTTTCTTGACAGCACTCCATCACCTCATTCTACTAGTCACCTTTGCTGCTTTAGATTCTGAGGCCTTTCAATCTTGTCTCACAACTGCACAGTACATTCTGTAAATTCCAAGTGCAGCATCCTTAGGCTTCCCTTCACATTCTGTCCTCCTTTTCTCGCTCAGTGTCTGTCATCTATCTCTATTAACGTTTATAGCTTGTTACATAACCTTAATTGAATGATCCATTCCTTGTCTGTGTAGTTGGAGTCTAAAAGTTGATAAATCATTAAGTTCTTAAAACTTTTGTTGTTTTCTTGGTCATCTGTCTCCTTTAGGGTCATCTTTTTATTTTTATTTATCTTAAGCTCTCTCACACTGCACGCTTCCCCTCAAATGTCTGGTGACTGTTGGCTGTCTATCCTATTTCAAAATAAGGAAGATCTCATTAGAGGCTTGGATGTGTAGGAGGGCCTATTACCTGGTGTGATCTGATCTACTAGGGTCCTTAGGTGGGGAGGAGGCTATTACATAGAGGAACCCTTGAATGCCAGAAGGCAGAGGCTTTTGCTTAGTAACACTGACTTTCCTTACTGAGAAACCTTCAATATTATAAACTATAGTGACACCTGGTGCTCTGCATGTGGAAGTCGTGGGCTGAATGCTTTGTATACTGATTTTTCAATCCATTTAACTCTGGTGCCTGGACCCCACCTTCTGAGAGTTGATTTGGTTGGAATGAGTTTGGTAAGGCCTATACAACAGCATATTTCCTTTGAGAGAGAAAAAGGAGTGTGAGTGGGGGAGGGGCACAGAGGAAGAGAGACGGAGAGAGAGGGAAAGACAAAGAATCCCAGCAGGTTCCATGCTCAGTCCAGAGCCCCATACAGGGCTCACTTGTACAAGCTTGAGATCATGACCTGATAGGAAGTCAAGAGTTAGATACTCGACTGAGCCACCCACGTACCCCAATTTATTAGCATTTTTAAAAAGCTCCCCAAATGATTCTCCCATGGATCCTGCAATAAGAACCATAATATAAAATTTATGAGGAGGCAAAGAATAAGGAGGTTTTGGAAATGGCAGGTTTTAGAGATAAAATATTACAGAAGTAAAATAGTTCTGTGGTAGGAACCCTCCCTAAGGAGAGAGAAAAAAATGAAGAGGAGAGAAGACTTCAAGGTCACCTAGATAGGCGCCCAGGGGCCTACATCCCCCATGTTCTTGTAAACTGAGACAACTTAATCAGACTGCATGTTTATGTGTGTTACCATATAGGGGAGACAAAAATAGAAAATGTATTAAAAAAAACTATGCCATGTGATGTGGGCCGCTCAGTTCTTTGGGTACGAACCCAACTGAGGGGTGCCGGCACGAATAAAGTTGCTTCCTGGAAAGAAAAGCCTCAGTGTCACGACTCTCTGTGAGAGAATCCTGCAACATTGCTTGGGGGCTCGCCTGGGACTTGGAGAGGGTGCATTTCCACCTCCCTTGCCACTGGGGTACGAGCGGAGCGCCTTGGAGTGCAGGGAGAAGCGACCTCACCTGGTGCCAGTGGACCTCTTGATCAGTAGGGGACTAGCCTATCTCGAGCCGGGTGAGGGCCCTGTGTGCGCTAATGGAACCCCTGAGGCCCAGGAACCAGCTTAAGGAACGCCGCCCATCTGACTGGTAAGAACCCGGGTTCTTTTTGGTGGACCTGCCCCTAAGAGGCAGAAGGGGAGCCTGATCACTTCCCAGAGTTGCACTAGTAAATCCACAAGGGAAGAGGAATGAAGCTGCAACTCTAAGGCGCTGGATGTAGGGCGGTGGGCTGGAGTCGTTATGTGAGTGTGTGTGACTGAGACGGACAGCGGGAAGGCTCTGACCTGACCAAGGGCCAAAGCGAGTGTTGAGTCCCGATCCATGGTTCCATGGCGACCTCATATGGCTTAAGGTGGCGTCAGACTTCCGAGGAAGTCTGATCTGAGTCAGGGATTGAAACTGAACCCGCCAATGCTAAGAGGAGCCTGAAATATCTCTGAGAGGAGAGCGGCCGGAAACGGACAAAGCGGTTGTGTGTCCTTTCCAAACTGGTCCCCCTCCTTCCCTGGTCTTCCCCTTTCTTGTGCGTGAAAGTCGCCTGTTAGGGGGAGGAAATGGGTGGAAAGCAGAGGAAACCGACTCCCCTAGAGTGTATGTTGAGGAATTTCAAAAAGGGATATTCAGGAAATTATGGTGTAAAATTAACTCCTTAAAAGCTCTGGACATTCTGTGAAATTGACTGGCCATCGTTCGGGGTGGGCTGGCCCTCTGAGAGCTCACTTGATAAGGAATTAGTTGGCCGAGTGTTCAGGGTCATTGCAGGGGACCCAGGCCACCCTGACCAACTTCCTTATATTGACTGTTGGCAAGACCTGGTCCTGTCCTGGCCTCCTTGGCTAAAAGTCTGTATTGAAGAGAGCTGTAAAGTAATCCTGGCTCGCCTCACGGCATCCTCCAAATACCGGCCAGAGGTTAAAAAGCCCATACTGTCAGAAGAACCTGAAGAAGTAAAAAAAAAAAAAAAAAAAAAAAAAAAGAAGAACCTGAAGAAACCCCACCACCATATGTCCCACTGTACCCCTCACTGCCACCTGTGCCTCCAGCAGACCTAACTGCAGAAACCTCATCAGAGTCTGCCCCCAGCCCCAAAGCCTTACCACCCCTAGCACCACCAACCTCCCCAAGTGTGACCGACTCACCCGAACCACCAGTCTTAACCCCCCATACACCTCCTGAACGGCGGCGACCAGAGACTCAGGCCAACAGAGGCAGCCCTTCCCTACAGCCGCACCCAGGAGCCCAACAGATGCAGCTGAGGGAAATTAGGGGTCCTTTCTATTATTATCAGGAAGGCCAGATCCAGGGAGGCCAGCGTATTTACATGTAACAGCCCTTTACCACTACGGATCTCCTGAATTGGAAGCACCATACCTCCTCCTATACGGAGAAGCCCCAAGCTATGACTGACTTAATGCAGTCCATAATTCAGACCCACAAACCCACCTGGACGGACTGCCGCCAACTTCTTTTGACGGTCTTCAATACAGAGGAGCGTCGCTGAATTATTCAGGCAGTTATAAAATGGTTAGAGGAAAATGCTCCAGCTGGGACACTAGACCCCCAAGCCTATGCCCAGGCTCACTTCCCGGGGGAGGACCCCAAATGACTTAAGCATAGATGGAGGGCTTACAAGCGTTGAGCGATATCAAGAAGCTCTTCTAAATGGTGTAAAGAATGGGGGGGAAAGGCCGTAAATATGAGTAAAACATAAGAAGTGCTCCAAGGGCCGGAGGAGAGCCCAAGCCAATTTTATGAGAGATTATGTGAGGCATTCTGTCTCTATACTCCCTTTGATCCAGAAGCACCCACCAACCAGAGGATGATTAATGTGGCTTTCATAGGCCAGGCCCAGGGAGATATTTGGCGCAAGCTGCAGAAACTAGGTTTCACTGGCATGAATTTCAGTCAGTTGCTAGAAGTAGCAACCCAGGTGTTCATTAACCGTGACCAGGCAGCATGGAAGGAAGAACACCAAAAAAAGCAAAAACAGGCAGACTTGTTAGCTGCTGCCTTGGTGGAGCAGTCAAGACACCCCCAGAAGAAAGCCCCGCAGGGAAAGGGCCAAATCCAGAAAGGGGAGCAGCGAGGAGGGAGGGGTCTCGCCCTAGATTGAAACTAGGCTGGAATCAGTGTGCTTTGTGCTGTCAGTTGGGCCACTGGAAAGGTGAGTGCCCACAGCGACCAGATGATTCTCAGCAAGGTCCTAAGCAGAAAAAAAGGGGCCATGTGGTCCAGGGCCAGTACCAACTGGCCCCGCAGCCTCATGGGGCCCCCAAGAATGATTCTGTGGGGCTAGCCGCCATGGACGACTATGAGGAGGACTAGGACAGACCGGCCTCTATTTTGCTAGGCCCCCGGGAGCCCATGGTCAGAATGAAGGTGGGGGGACGACTCATTGACTTTATGGTAGATACTGGAGCAGAACACTTAACAGTGACCCAACCGGTGGGCCCCCTCTCACGGAGACAAGCCACCATTGTGGGGGCCACAGGCGATCAGATACGTTGTCCCTTCCGGTTACCTTGACGATGCAGTTTAGGTGGCCACAAAGTCATCCATGAATTTCTGTACCTCCCTGACTGCACCGTGGCTCTAATGGGCCGTGACCTAGTGGAAAACTGCAGGCCCAGATTAACTTTCAACTCCCAGGGACAGGCTGCTCTGACCCTACGAAAACCAAAGGCAAAGATTATGACTCTCACCATTCCCCAGGGGGAGGAATGGCGTCTCTATAGCATCTAGGAAAAACCGCAATTGGTGCCTGAGCTTCCTTTTAAGGTCCCAGGGGTGTGGGCTGAAGATAACCCACCAGGACTGGCGCGAAACATACCCCCTGTGGTTGTTGAACTAAAGCCTGGGGCAGAGTCCACCCGTCAGAGACAGTACTTCATCCCTCGCAAGGCACAGGTCGGGATCCAAAAGCACCTGGAAAGACTTTTAAAGTATGGGATCCTCAGGCCATGTCAGTCGCCCTGGAACACACCCCTCTTGCCTGTTCAAAAACCAGGCACAGATGATTACCTGCCAGTTCAGGACCTGAGAGTAGTTAACCAGTTTACTGTCACCATACACCCAGTGGTCCCGAACCCCTATACACTTTTGGGGCTCTTTCCTGCTGAAGCCACTTTCTTCACCTGTTTGGACCTTAAGGATGCCTTTTTCTGCATCTGCCTGGCCCCCCCAGAGCCAATTGATTTTTGCCTTCCAATGGGAGGACCCCAAAAATGGTGACAGGGACCAATTACCTAGACTAGGTTACCTCAAGGGTTCAAAAACTCCCCAACCATTTTTGGCACTGCATTTGCCTCTGACTTAGAAGCCTTCCCCACAGATCAATATGACTGCGTCCTGCTTCAGTACGTGGATGACTTGCTATTAGCTGGGAAGTCCCGGGAGGGTTGCATGGAAGGGACTCGGCAGCTCCTTACCCTCCTATGGAAAGCCGGCTACAAGGTCTCGAGAAAAAAGGCACAGATCTGTCAAGAAAGGGTTAAATATCTTGGCTTCCACTTATCTCAGGGGCAGCGTCAGCTCCACCCAGAGAGAAAGCAGGCCGTTTGCTGGATCCCAACTCCCACAACCCACAACCCGTCGCCAGGTTCGAGAGTTTCTCGGGGCTGCAGGTTTCTGTAGGATCTGGATACCTAACTTTTCAGTCCTGGCAAAACCCCTCTATGAGGCTACAAAGCGGGGAGAAAGGGAACCCCTGATGAGGGAGTCAGTGTAGCAAAAGGCCTTTGAGGAAATAAAACGTGCACTTACTAATGCGCCTGGTTTAGGGCTCCCACACATAACCAGGCCCTTCTTTCTGTATGTCCACGAGTGCACTGGTATTGCAGTGGGAGTACTGACTCAGATGCTGGGATTATGGCATCGCCCAGTGGCATCTCTCTCCAAGCAACTTGACTCTGTGGCCTAAGACTGGCCCCCCTGCCTACGGGCACTAGCAGCCACAGCTCTTTTAGTGTCTGAGGCTGACAAGTTAACTATGGGACAGGAATTAACAGTCCGAGTGTCACATTTGGTATTAACATTAATGGATTACAAGGGACAATACTGGCTCACCAACGCCAGGATGGTCAGGTATCAGGGAATGCTATGTGAGAATCCGCGCATTCACCTAGAAGTAGTACAGACCCTGAACCCTGCAACCCTATTGCCTGTCAGGCCAGGCCAGCCAGACCATGACTGCATTGAAGTCATGGATGAGGTGTTCTCCAGCAGACCAGACTTGTGGGATCAGCCTCTCAAAGACCCCGACGCTGAATATTTCACTGACGGTAGCAGTTTTGTAGAAAGGGGAGAGCGTCTTGCAGTATATTCCGTGGTGACTCTAAACTGTCATTGAAGCAGAGGCCCTGCCAAAGGGGACTTCGGCACAAAAGGCAGAACATTAATTGCTTTAACCCTAGCCCTCCAACTGGCAGCAGGGATACGTGTTAATATATACACAGAGTCTAAATATGCCTTCACCACTCTCCAGGTACATGGGGCCTTATATAAGGAGAAGGGTCTAGTAAACTCAGGAGGAAAGGACATAAAACATAGTAAGGAGATCCTTAACTCTTAGACGCCGTGTGGGCCCCTAAAAGTGTAGCAGTCATACATTGCTGGGGATATCAAAGGGGAGACACCACGGCTGCACTAGGAAACCGAAAGGCTGACCCAGAGGCAAAGCTAGCAGCTTCCAAAGGAGCAATAAAATCAGTGGCTTTACCTGCTGCACTGTTCCCTAACCCACTGACAGAGTGGGACCCTCATTACTCACACCATGAAAGTACTTGGTTTCAGACTGAGAGTGGCAACTACCTCCCAGATGGATGGTGGAAATTTGAAGACGGCCAAGTAGCAATTCCTGAGGCCTTAGCTCCAGTCTTTGTTAAGCAGTTCCATCAGGAACTCACATCGGACCGACAGCCCTTGAAAAAATGTTAAGCCGGTATTTTTACATCCCTCCGCTCTCCAGCATAGCCCCAGTGGTATGGGAGCAATGTGAAACCTGTGCCCGAAACAACCCACGTCAGGGGCCCAAGGCCGCCCCTGGAGTACAGAGCGTTGGGGGAGCCCCCTTTGAAAATGTGACGGTGGACTTCACTGAGCTCCCCTGGGTTCGGGGATGTAAATACTTGTTGGTTTTTGTATGTACTTTCTCAGGCTGGGTAGAAGCTTTCCCTACCCGAACAGAAAAGGCACATGAGGTGGCTCAACTTCTTCTCAAGGAAATTATCCCACGATTTGGGATCCCTATCACTATGGGTTCAGATAACGGGCCAGCGTTTGTGGCTGACGTGGTGCAGCTGGGTGGCAAAAGGGGCTAAAGATAACCTGGAAGTTACACACGGCATACCGACCCCAGAGCTCCGGAAAGGTGGAATGAATGAACAGAACCTTGAAGCTGCAATTAAGTAAACTGTGCCAGGAGACCCACCTACACTGGGACCAGGTGTTGCCAATAGCCTTGTTAAGAATCAGGTGCAGCATCAATAAGCAAAGAGGGCTTTCCCCTTATGAAATCCTTTATGGGCGCCCTCCCCCAACTGTTAAAGGGATAAGGGGAAATTTAAATGATATAGGCAATTTAACCCTAAGGCAGCAAATGCAGGCTCTAGGCTCTACTCTAGCCACTCTACACCAATGGCTTAAAGAACGATTGCCTGTGAGTCTGACCACAGATGCTCACTCCTTTGAGCCAGGAGATGCTGGTAAAAAGAGTAAAATGTAAAAGAGTGGAATGTCCAACCACTCAAACCCCTTTGGAGGAGCCCGTTTACTGTCATTTTGTCCACCCCTACTGCAGTAAAAGTAGCCAAGGTGGGTCCCTGGATTCACCACAGCAGAGTGGAGCCGGCATCCAGGGACTGGGAGTGCATTCCTGATCCGTCCACACCGTGTAAGCTGACCATATGGAAGAAGTGAGCTGCTATGGCAGAGACTCCTACTGGAGACTACAGCCCTGCTTTAGTCACTCCGGAAGCTGACTAATCTACGCACGGCAGAAGCTTGAGGAATCGTCGGTCCGGTGAAATAAATAGACTGTCCTTATTTCTTACACCTGCCTCTTACTGTAATGCGCTGTCACCCCTTGTCTTTCACAAATTATTGCAATTTTTGCTTTACTTCTTGCTATTAGATTGGCAGAGGTTGCACCAGCCAGCTGGATGTGTGGGAGAACAGCCTATGCAGTACTGTTCTTCAGGCTGGCCAGGGTCATGTATGCTGGGAACTATTCACCCATCCTTCTTCCTACTCCCACGTGCAGAAGGAGAACATCTGGGAGTTCAATTATATGGAGATAGGAAAGTTCAAAGAAAACGGCGTGCCCTGCAAATTGGCAACTAGAAAGATGATGAATGGCCTCCTGAGCGGATAATTCATTATTATGGCCCTGCTACCTGGGCTGAGGATGGGTCTTGGGGTTACCGCACCCCCATTTATATGCTAAACCGCATAATTAGGCTGCAAGCAGTTGTAGAAATTATAACCAATGAAACTGCTAGGGCTCTTAATTTACTTGCTAAGCAGTAAAATGCGCAATGCCATCTACCAAAATCGCCTGGTCTTAGATTACCTGCTTGCTTCTGAGGGAAGTGTTTGTAGAAAATTCAACCTGAGCAACTACTGCCTACAGATAGATGATGAGGGAAAAGTCATAGAGGAGATCACAGATTGAATGAGAAAGGTTGCTCATGTCCCAGTCCAAACCTGGAACGGTTGGAACCCCAGGGAGTTATTTGGAGAATGGTTTTCATCTTTCGGGGGATTCAAAACCCTCATAGGTATTGTCCTCCTAATTCTGGGAGGATGTCTGATCTTACCTTGCTTGGCTCCCTTGATTATACGATCAGTCTCCAGTCTCATGGAGACTATGGTTGAGAGAAAAACAGCTGCTCATGTAATGATGTTATGGAAATATAAACCTCTAAGCCAGGATGATGCTCTTTGACCCAAAATAGAGAGGTCCGAGCATCAAAGGGGGGAATGTGGTAGGAACCTCTCCCTAAGGAGAGAGAAAAAAAAAGAAGAGAGAAGACTTCAAGGTCACCTAGACATGCGCCCAGGGGCCTACATCTCCCATGTTCTTGTAAACTGAGACAACTTAATCAGACTGCATGTTTATGTGTGTTACCATATATAGGAGATAAAGAAATAGAAAATGTATAAAAAAACTATGCCATGTAATGTGGGCTGCTCAGTTCTTTGGGTACGAACCCAACTGAGCAATGCCGGCACGAAAAAAGTTGCTTCCTGGAAAAAAAAGCCTCGGTGTCACGACTCTGTGTGAGAATCCTGCAACAGTTCCAAGTGATATAAAGTCCAGGATATGTCAAGAAAGAGGATGGCTGATGAAAAGTGTTCAGCAAACTTACAGGAGTTAAGGAATAAGGAGGCAAGGATTGTAAAGGACATCCAGATGGACCTATGAATTCATTCCAAAGGTCAGGGCATGAGGTGATGAGGCAGACAAGACACCAAATACTAGAAAGCAAACCAGGGAATCAGCAAGTGATAGCTGAAAACAGGTAAGCACAAATTCAAAAAAACAGGGATACACGAGAGTAGGAAGATGCTATCTGGATCCCACTTCCCAACTCCCTGAATGGTCATGCGTAAGAAAAAGAAATTGCTTCCACTATAGAAGTGGTGCCCTTGGGCTACATGTATTGCTGGAATCTTAATTTGTGAGAGAGATAGTGACCAAGAGAACAGGGGAGGGGCAGAGAGAGAGGGAAAGAGAGAGAATCCCAAGCAGGCTTCACATTGTCAGTGTAGAGCCCCACTTCAGGTATTTAACCGACTGAGCCACCCAGGCGCCCCAAGAGATACTTTTAAAGTACTTATTTATCCCTCCTGCAGGGACTCCCTTATGAACAGAGTGCAAGACAGGTCCTCTAACTGTCCTGTTTATGTTTTCATGTTTATTTTTTTTTAAAGAGAGAGAGAGAGAGAGAGAGACACGAGCATGGGAACACTGAGTGGGGAAGGGGAAGAGAGAGAGAGGAAAACATAGTATCCAAAGCAAGCTCAGGCTCCAAGCTATCAGCACAGATTGTCGAAAAAGGGCTTGAACTCACCAATGGCAAGATTATGACCTGAGCTAAAGCTGGAGGCTTAATCAACTGAGCTACCCAGGCACCCCTATAACTGTCCTGTTTAGAAACCTGTTAGCCCAACTCCCAGAGATTGGTTGGTATCTGTTGTTTATTTTTTAGTGAGATAGAGACAGTAAAGTGGGGGTGGGGCAGAGAGAAGGAAACTCTATGCTGTCAGCGCTGAGTACAACATGGGATTTGAACCCACAAACTGTTGAGATCATGACCTGAGCTGAAGTCAGGCTTAACTGACTGAGCTACCCACGTGCCCCTGAGATTGCTTGTTTTAATCCCATGCATTTTATGTTAGTCTGGGAAGCGGATAGTGATCAGGGAGGGTATGTGCACTCCTGAATGCACCATAATGTATCTAGAATACACCTGTCTAAATCCAAGATTGATGAGGCACACCTGGTTCAGACAAGGCAGTCCTTGGCAAACAGCCAGCACTCCTCTAACCCCATATAGTTAAGGCTGACCTAGAGTGCGAGAATAAGGTTTCCAAAATATGCCATGTCCAACTGACTCAGATGTGATCCATACCTGTGCACTCCTTAGGTGATGATTTGGGGGGTTCTGGAAGTTTGCACATCTGTCAATCCTTGGTAACATTCATGATCTCTTTGCCATGCATTTGGACTGTGTTGACTCTTTCTGTAGCCTTAGTAAATAAACTCTGTAACAGGTCCTCCCATTAATCTAAGCTCACTATTGATAGATTAAGAATTCTGGGGGCCTTTGGTTCAGCTCATGATACCAAGGCTTGTGGGTTTGAGCCCCCATCAGGCTCTGCACTGACGCTGTTGAACCTGCTTGGAACTCCCCCCCCTCCCCCTCATACTCGGCCCCTCCCTCCACTTGCTTGTTCTCTCAAAATAAAGGGAAAAAAACAAAATTCTGGGGATGCCTGGGTGGCTCAGTCGGTTAAATGTCCAACTTAGGCTCAGGTCATGATCTCACAGCTTGTGGGTTCGAGCCCTGCGTTGGGCTCTCTGCTGGCAGCTCAGAGCCTGGAGCCTGCTTCGGATTCTCTATCTCCTTCTTTCTCTGCTCCTCCCCTGCTCATTCTCATTCTCTCTCTCTCTCTCAAAAAGAAATAAAGGTTGGGGCGCCTGGGTGGCTTAGTCGGTTAAGCGTCCGACTTTCGCTTAGGTCGTGGTCTCGCGGTTCGTGGGTTCGAGCCCCGCGTCGGGCTCTGTGCTGACTGCCAGCTCAGAGCCTGGAGCCTGTTTCGGTCTGTGTTTCTCCCTCTCTCTCTGACCCTCCCCTGCTCACGCTGTCTCTCTCTCTCTCCTAGAAATAAATTTGAAAAAAAAAAAAAGAAATAAAGGTTAAAAAAGAAATAAATAAAATGAAACCAATGTTTAAAAAAAATTCTGACTTAGGAATTCTTTATCTAATTTAATTTTGACTATTCCTCATGCTTTTGTGATATTTTTTCAAAATGAAGTGGCCCTGGAGATGCAGAATTTGAAATATAATTTAAAATTTTTAAAATATAATAATTTTAAATTTTGTCTATTAATTATTATCGAAACTAAAATCTTGATTTCAAATAGCACTACAATGAAATATCCTATATATGGAAGTGGGGAAGGGAGGAAAGAGAGGGGGAGGGAGGGGTGGAGGGGAGAAAGGTTTGGGGAGAAGGCAAACGGGGGAAGATGGGCATGTAGGGAGGTGGGTGAACAAAGGGGGCAGAAAGATTAATTTTATGTAGAACCTTAAAGCTAGAATTCAAAATTAATCTTTTTTAGTTTTCTGTTTTAAGTTAATTAAACCAGAAGTCAAAAGAATTTTAAATATTAATAGTCTTAAGTGTTTATAACTTTGAATAGAGTTATAGAGTTGATAAAGACAGAGAGGGTAGAAATTAGATTTTCAGTTCCTGTTTATATTTACCTTCATTTCCAAACAGATAATGGATGCTCTTCAAAGCCCAAGGCCTTAAGGACTTTCCTATTTTCCTCCATTTCAAGTTTAGAATCCTAGCTCTGTCAAAATCTTTGGGGTAGGTCTGAGACAGCCAAGACAGCCTCTCCCCCCATTAGCTCTGGTTTACAGTTCACCACACAGGGCACTTTGACAGGCTCTACTCAGAGGCCCTACTTCCTTTGACTCTTAACACTCAATTCAGCCAAGCAGATGTTATTTCCATTATAAAGAACAGGAAACAAAGAATCCAGGCATTTGAGATTTCCAAGATCACACAAAAAGAAATGACAACTGCTTTTTAACCTGTATTTTTTCCGGGATTCAAATCCTATTCCCTTTCCCTGCTCACACCAAGCTAGTTCTTTTTTATGTCTTTTGAGAGACAGAGACTGAGAGCGAGTGGGGGAGGGGCAGAGAGAGAGGGAGACAGAATCTGAAGCAGGCTCCAGGCTCTGAGCTGCCAGCACAGAGCCGGACAACGGGGCTCGAACCCACAGATTGTGAGATCATGACCTAAGCGGAAGTCAGATGCTTAACCAACTGAGCCATCCAGGGGCCCCAACACAGGCTAGTTCTTGTAATGATTGGCAACTAATAATTAACCTTCACATTTGTGTGAGACCATCTTATTTAACAGATTACTTGCTATATGCAGTTTCTCTATAACCAACAGTTATTATGTAAGGATTTATTATTACCAATAATGGTCTCTTTGGGGATAAATAGCATGTCTTAAGTCATCACTAGCTGTGTTTATCACTCATTAATTAAATATAATTGCTTTAATATTTAACAGGTGATAAAAATATTACTTACCTGATTCTCATTTTCTTTTTTTGCTTCATGTTGAAGGTGGGCTTTCAAGGCTTTTAACAATTTGTCTGCCTGCAGGAGAGTTAAAGACTTTATCAGCAGGGCCAAAAATCAACAAAGCAAGAAAGATAGGTTATCATCTTTCCCAGTTTTGAGGACAATTATTCTCCTGATCTTATATTCCTCAAACGTCCTCTGGGCAGGCTCTGAGAACAGAGGGATGACCAACACAGAATTGGCCCCACGCAGACTTCCCACCAGAAAGGGGAAGTGACACAGGGAAAGAGGCAAGGACCACAGAAGCACGGGGCTAAGAGCCAGCATGGGGAGGCCTGGGCTATTGTACAGAAACACAAATGGGCACAGCGACCAATATCCAGACCACCAGTCAGGGTTGACTTCAGCAGGTAACTGGACACACCAGCTCTAAGACAAAGACGTGATGTCTGTAGCTGCTGAGGTGTGAAGGATGAACAGGACAGTGGTGGCCACAAGGAAGGGGTAAAGAAATGACATGGGTAGGGGAGAATGAGGGTGGAGTTTGGGGAACTCGAATTCAAAGTGGCCAGAGCATGGAGCTGCTGGAGGGATGGTGAGAGGACACTGGGGAAGTGGGCAGGGCCCAATCCTGCCAGGCCTTATAAGCCTCTTGAAAATACGAACTTGACCCTCTGAGCACAGGGCAGCGTCTGAAGTCTATAACAGCACAGTGGGTATGACCCAGTTTGCTTTACTCAAAACTGTCCTACTCTGGTAGGACATTGTGCACGATGCACTTGATGGCAGTAAGACAAAGTCAGTAAAGCTTCTGGGAAGCTGTTGTAGGAAACCAGAAAGGACTGCGGCCTGAGCTAGAGCAGCGTTAAGGCAGAATGGACGGATTCAAACCTTTTTAGCAAGTAAAGTCGGTATGAACATAGAGGTCAAGGAATAGTGAAATTTTATTATACCCAGGTTTCTGGCTTGGGCAGCTGATGGAACATGGTGGGGGTCTTTCAGATGGGGAATGCCAAATAGAGGAGGATGGTTAAAGGGTTCCCGAGGAAAGGGACTCCTGATTTTCTCTTTCCACTCCAGGAAACCTTCCCTTCCTGAAAGAGAAATACTAACCTGATTGGTTATGTTTTCTTGTGCTTTAAAAGATCAAGCATATTGGTTGTGTTGTCTTTTTCTCCTCCTCCACTCAGCTAGGTAGTTGAGAACCAGAGATTTCCTTCTCAAGGTGGGCTCAGCCACCACTTCTCATACCATTTATTGTTGGCCATGTGTCCAGGAGAAAATAGTAAAGATTTAGATCTGGTTTAGGCTTTAGGGGACAGGAGAGGCTGTGGTTAGGGTATGAAGCCCATCCTCCAGCCTGGTTCATCAGTATGCCCTCCAAGTTATCAGTCACCATACTGGCTAATCATAGAGTGGTACCTATTTTCTACTTGCTGTTGTTTCTTGAATCTCTCTTAGGGTCTTGGGGCGCCTGGTGGCTTAGTCGGTTAAGCGTCCGACTTTCGCTTAGGTCATGATCTCGCAGTTCGTGGGTTCGAGCCCCGCGTCGGGCTCTGTGCTGACTGCCAGCTCAGAGCCTGGAGCCTATTTCAGAGTCTGTATCTCTCTCTCTCTCTGACCCTCCCCTGCTCATGCTGTCTCTCTCTCTCCCCTAAAATATTAAAAAAAAAAAATTTGAATCTCTCCTAGGGTCTTATCTGTGAAGGAGATGATTGGCATGGCAAAACTGAGGCATTCTTGGTTCTTCTATCAAAATTTTCCCAACCACTTTATTCAGTTTTATCTTTTTTGGGGGTGGGTGAGTAAGAACACTTTACAAAAGATCTACCTTAGCAAAAAAAAAAAAAAATAATAATAATAATTTTTAAAGAGGAAAAGCAAATGTGATTTGGGGGAGAGGGGCAAAAGGAGAGAGAGACTCTTAAGCAGGCTCCATGGTCAGCACAGAGACTGAAGTAGGGTTTGATCCCATGAGCCTGGAATTATGACCTGAGCCAAAATCAAGAATCGAATGCTCAACCGAGTCACCCAGGTGCCCCCATCTTACCAAATTTTTAAGTATATGATACAATATTGTTAATCATAGGCTCAAAGCTGTCCAGGTTTCCAGACCACCTCCTTGAAATGCCACAAAAACCTTACCAAGCATGTGATGATGATGAAACGAGGTGCCTGTGGCAGACCCAAGTCAGGGCATCTAAGCTGACTAAATGTTATGGAGTGATGCTCACAAGAACCTAGCAGGAGGTGCAGGTGTTAGTATCTGCACACATTCCCTCAACAACCACTTATCTGCTGTGCACTGTTCCAGGCACTGGAGAGAGTGATAAACAAGAGAGAAAAGGTCTCCACTCTCCAGGGACCTCCGGTGACAGACCAGTGGGGAAACAGCCTTTTTTACAATTTCTTTTTAGAGAGAAAGAGAGAGCTTCAGTGGGGCAGAAGGGCAGAGGGTGAGAGAGAGAATTTCAAGGAGGCTTTATGCTCAGTACAGGACCCACATAGGGTTTGAGCCCACGACCCTGGGATCCTGAGCTGAAGAGTCAGACACTCAACTGACTGAGCCACTCAGGTGCCCCAGCTGTTTTCTTTTTTAAACATTTCCCTCCAAATCAGGATCAAACTAAGTTTCCCACATTACATTTGCAGGAGTCTAGATTTTATTTTAGGTGTGAGGGAAGTCAATCACCTTGATTACCAAGAGACCACTACCTTGAGGCAAGGGTAGAGGTAGGAGAGCAGCAGGCTGGGGCAATGGTCAAGGGATGAGGGTGTGTGTGGCCCAGGTCTGCAGCACTGTAGATGGTGGCCTGATGTCAGATTTCAGGAGTACTTGGGAGCAAAAGGCTATCAGGATGGATGTGGGCAGTGAAAAGAAGAAGACTCAAGAGTGTTCTAATGTGGGCCTCAATCATTTACTGAGACTGGGAAGAGATCGTAATCATTTTTGAAGTGACCATGCTGTTTAAGATGCACTTTAATACATGAGTCAGCAACTCAGGAGAGAGGTCCCACCAGAGATAGGGAGTCATCAGTTCAAAATGAATTTAAAGTTACAATAGTGGATAAGGTCACCTGGGGGAAAGCACAGTTAGAGAAAAGAAGGCGGAAGACAAAACTCTGGGACACTCTGCAATCAGAAATTTAGCAGAGGAAAGATCAAGAAAGAAGACTAGAAGGAAATGCTGGTAAGGTAGGAGAAAACTTAACATCAAAGCAGCCTAGAAAAGTGATTTAAGCAAAAAACAGCATTCAATCCTGCCAAACAGGAAAGGAAGATAAACTATAAGCTTTGTAAGGTGCAGAGCATGGTGGCCTTGGTAACAGCAATTTCAGTGGAAAAGAACAGAGAAATTGGGCAGCAGATGAGGGGTCAGGAGAGAGCTTTGTTTAAGAAGGGGGATGTTAAGACTTGATTGCATATATCATAGAAATGAGTCATCAGTGGGAGAAACTGATGTAGGAGAGAGGAGCTGACTGTAGGAGCGCAGCCCTAGAGAAGGAAACAGGATCCTTGGCACAAATTTGGGGATGGGCCTGAGATGGCTGGATAGTTTGATAGTGCAAAGAAGAGGTAATTCTTACCTGACTGTGTCTATTTTCCATGACCTATGAGTCATGGAAGTCATCGAGTGAGGGAAGGGAGCCAATTTGAGGTGAGAGGATATGAAATAACAGTCCTCAAAAAAATAGAAGTTAATGGGGCGCCTGGGTGGCTTAGTCGGTTAAGCGTCCGACTTTCGCTTGGGTCATGATCTNGTGCTGTCTCTCTCTCTCAGAAATAAATAAAACATTTTAAAAAATTAAACATCTTTCTTGAGGGGAAGGGGAAGGCAGGGACCAGGGTAGAAGAGTAGTCTTTATTTAGCCTACTTAGTTATTTTAAAATCCTCTTCCCCAGGGGCGCCTGGGTGGCTTAGTCGGTTAAGCGTCCGACTTTCGCTTGGGTCATGATCTCGCGGTTCGTGGGTTCGAGCCCCACATTGGGCTCTGTGCTGACTGCCAGTTCAGAGCCTGGAACCTGTTTCAGAGTCTGTGATTCCCTCTCTCTCTGACCCTCCCCTGCTCATGCTGTCTCTATCTCTCTCCTAGAAATAAATAAAACATTAAAAAAAAAATAGAAGTTAATGACTACCAAGGAAGTATAGGGGAATCAAATGCTCATTTTATGATTTATGGTCTTACATTTAAGTTCAATCAACAAGGTTAGGTGATTTTCTCCAGGTAGGGTCAGCTGGTTAGGTACAGGCAAAGATTAAGCATCTAGCCAGGTTTAATGAGGCTTGGAGTTTTGGCAGGAGAGGAAGGGGCGCTACAAGAGAATGGAAAGAGTGCCAGACTTCGTAATCTAGGCTTGCAAGCTGCAAAGCCAGGGCAGGAGTGAGAAGGACCCATGGCCACACCGTAAATACCAGTAACTGAGTCCTTCACTGAGACACTGCTCTTAATGGTAAGGCACAAAAGAAAGAGCTAAGATTTTACCTTCTAAATTTATTTTGAATTTTACTATTTTGGTAGAATTTATCTAAATCTTACTCTGTTCAATGTTTTAAAATAACCAGAAAAGGAGTGCCTGGGTGGCTCAGTTGGTTAAGCATCTGACTCTTGATTTCAGCTCAGGTCATGATCTCATGGTTCATGGGATTGAGCCCCCTGTAGGGCTCCGGGCTGACAGTGCAGAGACTGCCTGGGATTCTCTCCCTCACTCTGCCCTTCCCCTGCTTGCACACACACTCTCATCTAATCTTGATCACTGCTTAGAGCAACTTGGTCATATTTTTGCTTATATACTTGTGAATTTAAAATGCCAACTGATTTAACAAACTCTTGAGCTGTACAAATTGTAAATAAAACATTTTTTAAAAATTTTTTAACGTTTATTTATTTTTGAGACATAGAGACAGAGCACGAGCTGGGAGGGGCAGAGAGAGAGGGAGACACAGAATCTGAAACAGGCTCTAGGCTTTGAGTGGTCAGCACAGAGCCCGATGTGGGGCTCAAACCCATAGACTGCAAGATCATGACCTGAGCTGAAGTCTGATGCCTAACTGACTGAGCCACCCAGGCACCCCTAAAACATTATAGATATGAGAAGTTTCAATCACATACAAAAGTCGAGAGCACGGTCTAATAAACTCCCACAGATTTATCACCCAGTTTCAACAATTATCAGTTATCAACATTCTGTTGTTCTTTCTTCATCTCATTACCCTGTTTTGTCCTAAAATACTTTAGAACAAATCCCAGGTGTCATAACATTTCACTTGTAAGTACCTGGCATGTATTACCAGGAGAGAAGGCCTTAAATAGGGGGGAGGGAATGTATAACAACAATACCATTATAATAATACCCAACAAAATTAACAATATATCTTAATTTAACACCTAGCCCAAGCTTAATTTTCTCCAACTGTCTCAAAAGTGTCTTTTTATATTTGTTTATAATCAGTGTATGGTCGACTTTGTCTGGGGAAATAGTACCTCTTAAGAAATATTTATTGAGGGGAGCCTAGGTGGCTCAGGGGGTTAAGCGACCAACTTCGGCTCAGGTCACGATCTCATGATTCGTGGGTTTGAGCCCCACTTCAGGCTCTGTGCTGACAGCTAGCTCAGAGCCTGGAGCCTGCTTCAGATTCTGTCTCTCTCTCTGACCCTCCCCTGCTCATGCACGCTCGCTCTCTCTCTCTCTCAGAAATAAAAAACATTTAAAAAAAATTAAAAAAAGAAAAATGTATTGAGGGGTGCCTGGGTGGCTCAGTCAGTTTAACGTCTGACTCTTAATTTAGGCTCAGGTCATGATCCCAGGGTTGTGAGACTGAGCTCCACATCCAGCTCTGCGCTGAGCATGGAGCCTGCTTAAGGTTCTCTCTCTGTCCCTCTGCCCCTTTCCCCTGCTTGATGTCTACAATAAAAAAATAAATTAAAATTTTAGGGTGCCTTGGGGGCTAGCCCGTTGAGTGTCTGACTTTGGCTCAGGTGGTGATCCCAGAATTTGTGGGTTTGAGCCCCACATGGGGCTTTGCACTGACAATGCAGAGCCTGCTTGGGATTCTTTTTTCTCTCTGAGCCCTCCATGCTCTCTCTCTAAAAAATAAACATTTAAAAAAATTTTTTTAAATATTTATTGAGGGGCACCTGATTAGCTCAGTCGGCTGGGCGTCTGACTTTGGCTCAGGTCATGATCTCACGGTTTGTGGGTTTGAGCCCCTCGTTGCATTCTGTGCTGACGGCTGGCTCAGAGCCTGAAGCCTGTCTTCAGATTCTGTGTCTTCCTTTCTCTCTGACCCTCCCCTACTCATGCTGTCTCTCTCTGAGAAATAGATAAAACATTAAAAAATATATACATTTATTGATACCTATGTGCCAGATACTGTGTGCTAGAGAGGCAATGGTATCTCTACTGACCTGAAATACTTTACTATGACACTGAAAACAGGTAACTAATCAACTAATGCAGATTAGGTGCCTCAAGAGACTACAGGTGAGGCTTTTAGGAATTGATCTCTCTTGGAATAGCCTTCAGAGATGGAAATGGTTGAGAGGCCTTAAAGTCATCCAGAGCTCAGAACTCAGGAAGCCTCTGCTGTAAGTCTCTTGCCACCCTCTGGGGCATTATTCTAGCACTGCAAGAAGTGATTGAAAATAATCAATTATTCAGCACCTCCTATAGGAAATGTATTCCACTTAGTGTTGTAAAGACTTCCAAGGGGCATGGATGAAATTCTTGTTCAAGGAACTTAGCTTTTAGTGAAGACAACATAATAATACAAATAACCAGAGTGCAAGGCAAAAGCCTGAAATTCAGTGCTCAAAGAGAGTACTTAAATTAAACTGCATTAGAAGCACATAGGGTTCCTGGAATTACTGTGGCAGTGGACCTATGGCCAAAGGACTGAGGAGGAGATGAAGTGCCAGGTCAGTGATATTTCTGATGGACTCTGAAGAGCCCATCAGAAATTATTAATACAAATAAAGAAGAGGAAAAGAGAAGGGTATCTGGGGCCAAAGGGTCAAAATTAGCAAAGAAAGAAAGATGGACGAAGGTGTCAGGTGTTCAGAGACCAGTACGGTTTGGATGCTGTCCTGGATAAGATTCCAGCCAGACTGCAGAAAGCTGAGGAGATTTAAGGAATTAAGGCTTTATGAAGTAGTATTGGGGAGCCATTAAAAACTACAGCTTAGTAATATCTCCAAAGACACTCCTTTATTATTAAGACCCAACAAGTACCTGAGCACTGATTAGTTTCAATCACTTAAAACCATTTGTAATATCTAATTTAGGCGTTCACTCAATGTAAATACCCCACCCACACCCTGCAGAACATATCTCCAGAATACCCTAAGAATTTTGTGTGAAAATTCCACTGAAGAATATATAAAGCTCACTCCCAAAATGAATGCCCACATTTCTCCCTCAACGTTTTACAGCCGCGGAGTCAAAAGACAATACTGATTTTGAAACAGAACGCTACCGTAATAGTGATAATAACAGAACGATTATTCTAGATCAGGGATGAGTTATAAAAATTTATCTACAGGAGTGGTCCTCTAAAATCCATCCTTTTTTCCAGCCCTCCCCAAATATTAAAAGAGATTTAGGGCGCATTTACAATTCACAGAATTGTTACGGTTTCGAATTTTCCAGAAGCCAAGGCAATTATTTCCACAACCGCCTAACAACCGGAATTAAGACACAGCATTCCTTGAGCTTTCTGGGCCAGCGTTTCCTAATTAATTCCCGAGTACTTCCAATAAAATCAAATCAATCCAACCCTTCTGAAGTCAAGGCCTATGTGAACCCCCCAAAATTCAGCCTCCAAATAAGGTGAATACTATGGCTCCCTCTCCATTTTGCAGAGTTCGGAGGGACAGCTGCCTCACTGCCCGAGGTTCCCGGTTCGGTCCCTTCCCACCACGTCTGAGAGCGCTCAACCTGACCCGCCGTTACCGGCTACGTACCCTCAGGTTAGCCCGGAGGCCCAGACTCTTGGCCAAATTCTGCAGGTCGCTGTATTTGAAGGAGTCCAGCTCCTCAAGAGAGGGTACGGTCATGTCGAGCTGCTGCCAGGCGACCTAGATAGGATAAACGCTCTACTCTCAACAGCGCCGTTCAAAACTCTGGCGCCACTTTGAACGTTGACTAAACCGAATCTTATAGAGAGTTTAAATTGAAAATACTGCACCTCCATTGGTTAAAAATGTCTTGAAGGCGGGGTTTCCTGGTGTTGACCAATAGAAACGAAGATTCCCCTTCCAGTAGAAGTACGGTTTTCCCCCACCCCTCACTGACGCTTTGGCGCCGAAGGGCGTGTCCAGAAACCTGAGAGGCAAAGCCTCGGCTCACGACGTCCAATGAGGATGCAGGAACCGTGCGTGGGCGGGTCCAGGTGTCGGTTCGAAGCTGAGGCGGGGGCTGCAGGAAGATGGCGGCAAGGCGGCGTAGGCGGTGTCGCTCGCTTTATGCGACGCTGTCGCAGGGTAACTTTTGTGATGGCGCTAAGAATTCAACTGATGAACTCTCTTGTACGACTTCTATGGAGTGGGACACGCAGGTGGTGAACGGGTCCTCGCCGCTTGGCCCCTCAGGCCTGGGGACGGTGGAGTCACAGTGCAGACAGCTGCTGCCGTCGTGGTTGCCGCCCGAGAGGTGCGCCGTCTTCCACTGCTCCCAGTGCCACGCAGTACTCGCTGACTCTGTGCACCTCGCTTGGGACTTGTCGCCGTCCCTCGGGACCGTGGTCTTCTCCAGTGAGTGGGGGCGGAGTATGAAGAAGACAGAGGAGGAAGGAGGAGAGGATGTTCCCGCTTTGTCACGGGATGGAGAGCAGGGTGGTGAAGAAAATGGAGTGAGATTTGTAAGGAAATTAACGCCTTTGCCAAGAGTGGGAGCAACTTTTCATGACTTTTGTGGCCATGATGAATCTGTTTGTAGCGGGCAGGTTTTCCTTTTCAAGGCTTCACAGGTACTCATTCTGACCTCTGTCTTCCCAGGAGTCACAAACAACGTGGTTTTGGAAGCTCCCTTCCTAGTTGGCATTGAAGGTGCGCTCAAAGGCAGGTATGTACGGAGACTTCTCCCTTGCTTTCTAGCTCCTGTATTAGTAAGACTGAGAAGCGTGGAACCGACATGCACAAAGGAAAAATAGTTCTTATTTGCGCTACAAGAAAAGCTTATTTTATCCATACAGTGTATTTGAGGGATGTTCCTTTTACCTGTTCGAGACTTGTAGGCACTTGTTAATGAAATGGAAAGGTTGTATTTGTGTGCACGTTTTAACATCTTTCTGAGGGCCACATCAGTCTAGTGGTGTGTGCAAGTGAAGTGAGGCTAAGCATAAGAAAGTAATGTCCAGTAGGGAAAAAAGGAGAAAAGTACGTTTTGGTGTGTAGTGAGAATCACTGTAAACTACAATCCTTTGAGATAAGTAGGACTTTTACGTTTGCATTTTATCTGGAGTTTGTAATAAGCCATGGCAGGATTAATTTCTTCTGTAACCTGGGAACCTGGGGAAAAAACACAAGTTGAATGTTATGTACTTGAATACTGCAGGGTAGACTTTGCATCTAGTCTCTGCTGTGATCTACAAGTGTAAACAAAGTACTTAGAGAATTTATTATTACAAGGCTCCTCAATTTTGACTGTTGGCTTTAACAGCAAGGCAATTCATTCTGACCATAGTTTGGTTCAGTTTTAGTGTTAAAGTACAGGAATTGTGGCTTTACTCAGTAACTGGAAAGAGTTTTGCAGCTCCCTTTTCCCAATTGAAAGATACTTACCAGAGTGTCCTCTTCCCACCCAAAGGGAACAGGTAGGAAAAGAGTGGTGGCTTGTTTGGAATAGGGTCTTTTGGGGCCAGAAGCAGATACTCTCCATATATCTTCTTAAAGTAGGATAAGGCATCTAGACACATGGTATCCAGTACTGTAACCATTAGCCATATCGAGTACTTAAAATGTGGCCATCCTGAAATGAGAAATGCTATGAGTGCAAATATATACTAGATTTTGAAGTCTTAATACAAAAAAAATAAGAGTTTAAAAATATTGATGACATGTTGAAATGATATTTTTGATATATTGGGTAGCATAAAATGTGTTAAAACTAATTTCACCTGTTCCTTTGAATTTAAAAAAAAAATTTTTTTTTTTAATGTTTTATTTATTTCTAGGAGAGAGAGAGAGAGACAGCGCGAGCAGGGGAGGGGCAGAGAGAGAGCGAGTGACAGACCGAAACAGGCTCCAGGCTCTGAGCTGGCAGTCAGCACAGAGCCCGACGCCGGGCTCGAACCCACAAACCGCGAGATCATGACCTAAGCGAAAGTCGGACGCTTAACCGACTAAGCCACCCAGGCGCCCCTCCTTTGAATTTTTTTTAACAAGACTAATAGAAAGCTTTACTTATGTGCCTCACGTTATGTCCCTATTGGGCAGTATTGATACAGATGGTTTAGAAAACACTGGAGGGAAATTCTCATGTGTTTGTATACTTTTAGAATAAGGAGAGCCATGGGACTTGGTAGGAAGAGATTTATTATCAGGAAGTGGTTCACGTGACTATGGAGGGTGAGAAGTCTCAAGAGCTGTAGTTGGCAAGCTAGAGACACAGGAGAGCCAGTGGTTTAGATCTAGGCCAAGTCCACAAGCCTGAGAACCAGGAGAGCCAAAGGTGTAAGCTCCATTCCAAAAGCCAGAAGGGTCTAGGCAGAAGAGCCTACCTTTCAGTTCAAGTCCAAAGGCTAGGGAAAAAAACCAGTATCACAGCTTAAAGCAGTCAGACAAGAGGAGTTTCCCCTTACTCCTAAAAGGGTTAGCCTTTTTAGTCTAGCTCATCAGACCTTCAGCTAATGAGATGAGGGCCATCCACATGGGGAGGACAATCTACTTTACTCGGTCTACTGATTCAAATGTTAACACATTCATACTATTTAACCTAACTAGGCACCAGATGAGCTAGTGAAGTGGACACATAAAATTTAACCAACACTTGTTAACTTGGCACCTACATGGATTTCCTAAAACCATACGAGATTGCAAATAAAGACAATACCAAGGTCATAATTCTGTCTAACATGTTACAACTATCCCGCATACAGCTAAAAGCATACTAACCCCTTCTCTGGAAGAGGAAATAAAGTCCTTGCGTAACGTTTACATTTCTCCTTGATATCTCATAATTTAAATACTGTGATGTAAAATTAATAATAAATAGTTTGATATAGTACAATATAATAGTATGATATTATGTTACACAATAAGGGAATAAGAAGAACAAAGATAAACATGCAGAAACAGACATACTCATAACAAGGAGGAAATACTCAGGACAGTTACAGTCCTCAATTCTGTAAGTGGTCACTAGGGCATAGCTGATATGGTTTTTTTTTGTTTGTTTGTTTGTTTGTTTTACAAATAGTTTATTGTCAAATTGGTTTCCATATAACACCCAGTGCTCATCCCCACAAGTGCCCTCCTCCAGGGCATAGCTGATATTTAGAACTAACTTTTCTCACTACCCATGTGTGTCCCCTTTGCCTTCAGCAAGCACTCAGCTGGTCATAGTTCTTTGATGTGGTAATGCAAACCTTCGTTTTTAAAGACTTGAGCCATTAGCAGACTAATATTAAATGAAATATTTTATATTGCACACATAATGATAATTTGGGGATCTTTTTCACATTTTGCTCAGTTCCATATATTAGTTTCTATGAGACATTTTTCTATAGATACTGTGCTTTGTCTGATATCATTAATTCCTGCATAGGAATAATTTAAATTAATGCAACTTTCTTTTTTTTTTTTTTAAGTTTATTTATTTACTTTGAGAGTGAAAGAGAAAGGGAGAGAGAGAGAGAATCCCAAGCAGGCTCTGCACTGCCAGCATGGAGCCCGATGTGGGGCTCAAACTCATGAACTGTGAGATCATGACCTGAGCCGAAATCAAGAGTTGGATGCTTAACCAACTGAGCCACCCAGATGCCCCGATGCAACTTAATTTCATGGCTTGCTTTTTGGTCACTATATTCACAAAAATACAGTACTACATGTGTGGTATGGGACTTAATTTGCCAATGAATTTGAGATATTATGTTGTTTGGTCTTTTTAGTATCCACACATGAATTTTTTATTAGTCATGTGATTTTTATACTCTATTAATGCAGTTTTGCTGCATAATATATTATGTTTACACAAATAGTTTTTTCCTGTACCAGACCACCTTAAAATTATTTTCGGGGCGCCTGGGTGGCTTAGTTGGTTAAGCGTCCGTCTTTCGCTTAGGTCATGATCTCGCGGTTCGTGGGTTCGTGCCCCGCGTTGGGCTCTGTGCTGACTGCCTGCTCTGAGCCTTGAGCCTGTTTCAGTCTGTGACTCCCTCTCTCTCTGACCCTCCCCTGCTCACGCTCTCTCTCTCCTAGAAATAAATAAAAAACATTAAAAAATAAATAAATAAATAAATAAAATAAAATTATTTTCAAGGGGTGCTTGGCTGTCCCAGCGGGAAGAGCTTGTGACTCTTGATCTTGGGGTGGTGAGTTCAAGCCCCATGTTGGGTATAGAGACAACTTAAATAAAAACTTTTTAAATTTTTATTCTTTTTGAGACTGAGAGATAACACGAACACTAGAGGGAGAGAGAATCTTAAGCAGAGTCCATGCCCAGTGTGGAGCCCAACACAGGACTTGAGCCCATGACCTGAGCTGAAATCAAGAATCGAATGTTTAATGGACTGAAACACCCATGAACCCCAATAAATAAATAAAAAAAAATTAAAAATTGTTTTCAGTACATGCATGGTGAAACTTAATTTTTTCTTAAAACATTTCTTCGTATTATTTGAATATGTCTTATGTACCAGCAAATGTGGTTAGTGATTTTTACCCAAGTGGTATAACTACAGTCATTACGGCTTCCTCATCTGATAATCTTTCAGAAGATTAAAAAAAAGAAAAAGAAGAAAAAAGAAAATAGATAGCTTGCTAGGGTAATAGGATTTTTTCCCCCTCTCTATTGGTATTCTGTCTGGGTATGTAGTTTAATTTTTTGTTATATCTGCAAAAGAAAAACCCTGATTTGAGTTCTATTGATTGTTTAGTAAGCACCAATCAATTTAATTATTTTTCTTATACTGGAAATTGGTTTGATGGTAGCTAATGTAGTTTGTGTAGTATGTAATGTAGTCATGTGTAGTTTGTGGGGTTTTTTGTTTCTTTATTTTAGGTGGGGAGAGAGAGAGAGAGGGGAAGAGAGAGAGAGAGAGAGAATATCTCATTCAGGCTCTCCTCTGTCAGCACAGAGCCCGAGGCTCGTGAGATCGATCATGACCTGAGCTGAAATCAAGAGTCAGAGGCTTAACCAACTGAGCTACCCAGGCAGGCGCTCTGGTCATGTATAGTTTTATATGTTTAAATGTTAATCTGATTAGTTAGCTCTTTTTCTCCTTTTAAATGTAAATTATTCTATTGAAGTGACAATTGTACATTCATAATTGTTTTTTTGGCCAGAATCCACAAGAGAATCTGTAATCTAGGATGTAATTTTATTAAAACCTGAGTTAACCTTTCTTGAATGTGACGTTTCTTCAGTCTCAGTCCTATTATAGCGTAGTTTTTAGGAGAACTGGTTCCAGAGACTGGTTATTTTATATTTCTGCTCTGATTTTCTTTCTTACCAATATTCTGTTTTTTCCTCTAGCACTTACAACCTTTTATTCTGTACTTCTTGTGGGATTCCCATTGGTTTCCATTTGTATTCTACCTATGCTGCCCTGGCTGCCTTGAGAGGTCATTTCTGCCTTTCTAGTGACAAAATGATATGGTGAGTAGACTTAGATATTCTTTATCAAATGCATGTTACAAGAACTTCCTGAAAAAGCAGTAAGTTTGTACCAAAGAAAATGTTAAAGCCAGGCATTGTCTCTTTCACAGAAAAGATGAGCAGTGGACTAAATATATAGTCTAAAAACTAAAATATAGTCTCATAATGTTGTGCTCATTTTAGATGTCTTATAATCATACCTTGGAAAAACGAGAGAATATTCTTTCTTTACAGAAACTTCTGGAAGGTAAACTTTTGCAAAATTATGCTGTCGTAGATACTTACTGGGTTTGTGCCCAACCACCGATAGAGTGGTACCTTGTAGCCATATTTCTCTCATGTGTGATATCATTCCCAGGTGAAGGGATCAAAAATGAATACCTGACCTAAGCTAAGCCAGTCAGGCTTTCTACTCTAGGAATTTGAAGTAAGGGCCCAGAGACATTGGTCATTTGTAAATGGTACTGGTGCTGAAGGTGGGAAATGAAAGCTCTAAGTTTAGGGTAGCTATTTTCTACATTATTCATGTAGATGCAGAGAAATATTGTCTGCAGAAAATAATGAGGCAGATAGATACACAAAGGAAAGTAAAAAAAGAATGACCATGTAGCCTCATAGGATCAGATAAAGTAACGCCACTTATTGTTTCTTTTTTTTTTTTTAAACATTTATTTATTATTGAGAGACAGAGCATGACCATGGGAGGGGCAGAGAGAGGGGGAGACACAGAATCTGAAGCAGGCTCCAGGCTTTGAGCTGTCACCACAGAGCCTGTTGCAGGGCTCGGACTCAAACCACAAGATCATGACCTGAGCTGAAGTCGGATGCTTAACCCACTAAACCACCCAGGTGCCCCTTATTGTTTTTTTTTATGAAGTACTTTGGATATTTCTTTATCTCCCTAATTCTACTTTCACTTAGGCTTACTTTTTTAATGTTTATTTTTAGAGAGAGAGAGAGAGAGTGCGTATGTGCAAACTCAGGGAAGGGGCAGAGAGAGGAAGACAGAAGATCAGAAGCAGGGTCTATGCTGTCAGCACAGAACCTGATGTGTGGTTCATGAGTTCGACCCCACATGATCTGAGCTGAAGTCGGAGCTTAGCCAGCTGAGGCACCCCCTCACTTTTTTATCATAACAAACTAAAATGTCTAGTATAGTCTTTTCCTGACCATTAAAAAAAAAAAAAAAAAGGGAGGGTGCCTGGATGGCTTGGTTGGTTTTACATCGGACTCTTGATTTCAGCTCAGGTCATGTTTTCACGGTTCATGATAGAGCCCGATGCCAGGTTGCGTGCTGACAGTGAGGAACCTGATTGGGATTTTCTCTCTCCCTGTCTCTGGTCCTCCCCTGTGTGTGTACACTCTTTCTCTCACTCTGTCTCTCAAAAATAAACAAACATTGGGTCCTGGGTGGCTCAATCAGTTCATTGTCAGACTCTATTTTGGCTCAGGTCATGATCTCACAGTTCATGGGTTCAAGTCCCATGTTGGACATAGTGCTGGCAGCATGGAGCCTGCTTGGGTTTCTCTCTCCCTCCCTATCTTCTCTCTCTCTCTCTCTCTCTCTCCCCCCCCCTC